>NW_023994067.1:0-597500 GCF_015586225.1 Lucilia sericata
TGTTAGGGCCAGTATGACTAGACTATTAAATATTGCCCCTATCTAGTCATAAATCGAAATTTACAGAAAAAAAGATGTCAAAGAATTTATCCTAATTTAGGTCTCTCTCAGATGTTATAGAGAGATAAAGCCTCGTAACCCTCGCCTTCCATGTTTCAATGGCTAAAAGTGTTAATTTGAAACCCCACATTTAAAAGAAGCTGAAAGTCTTACACGATTTCCTTATTCATATCGAATGAAAACACCCTTATTGATTTAAATCTAGCAATTCATAATGCTTAATACACGTTTTATTTAAGAATATTTTAAGTAACTAAATAACTTATTTAAATTTATAAACATATTCCTTCTATTATCGAGATTTTAAATCAATATAAAAATCTTTTAGCAAATATTAATAAAAAAAAAAAAAAAACTATTCATTATTAACACTGTTAAAATAAAATCTAATTTATAATACCGAACCTTAACGGGTTAATTACTTTAACATCACAATGATAAGAGAAGCAAAAACACTGAGATCACTTTATAAATCACTATTATTGAAATTGAAATTAAGAGAGAATAATAAGCAAAAAACAAAATTAAACTCGTGATTTGAACTATGTTAATAACATACTCTTTTTCGACTGATATTTAAATTAAACACCAATACTGTAAATTATTTTAATTTAAGAGAATGTAATTAACATAGTAATATGTAAATGTTAATTGATACTTTATGATTTATAAAATGCTGTTTATGTTTAAGATTTCATTTGTTGTTGCTTCTTTTATGCAAATTCAAATGCAAGAAATATGAAATGAGAATAAAAATCAAACTCACCGCATCATGCGAATCCGATGAAGGCCTCCACAGGAACTTGATGATGTAGGTATTGTAGTTGTTGATGTAAAAGACTTGTTAAACTATTCTTGCATTTTATAGTATTGCCAATGTATTAGTAAATAGGTTTTAGAATTAGGTTTAGGTTTTAATTATTTACATATACATATGAATATAATTGAATAAAGTAGGTTTAATAAATTTTGGAATCTGTGATATTAGTTTTTAAGTTTTAGCATAATTTATATAATAATTAGTTAATTTTTTTTTTTTTTTTTGAATAATTTAGGTTATGATATAATATATGGAGATTTAATTTAGAAAATTTAAAAAAAACAATTGAAAAATTGTTTAAACTTTGACGTATTCAGATTTGCCATATATTATACCATTTTTTTTATTAGATAAGTTTCATAAAAGAGTTTTAATTATTTAATTTTAAAGACAAATTAAAAAAAATGTTTTTAAACAAAAAAAAAATATTTTATATTACTTAATGAATTGATTATGTAATTTTTTTTAAAATTATGATGTAACTTTTAGGTTATTAAAACTTTACGAAGATTTTAAAGTTGATTATGCAACTTTTTAGGTTACATGGTTAGGTTAAGTCTCGTTAATTTCTTTAGAATTTCAAATATCACTGGTTTTTAAACATTTGGATTAGAAAAATTGTGTTCTAGAAACGATATAATTTGTTAGTATGATAAGTTTATATATCACTGCTTAAATTCATAATTTTGATTACAACTTTTTGATTTGCTGTAGTTTTTAGTAGTTTTATAGCAAAATATTTTGGCAATGCAAGATAAAAGTTAGAATTTCATCTCCAATTGTGGAAATTTGTGAATTTAGGTTAAGGCAAATGTTGATGGGTTTGAAAAATTACATCTTAGAGACGTTTAAAGACTCTCAAGTTGAAGAATGAGGAGGATTTCGAGCAGATTATGATGAAATTTGGTATTGTTGAAGCTTTTAGTTTCCAATGGTTATTTCCATTGGATCTTTCTACCTCATGAAAATGATCCAATGTGGATGTCATACGCCCCGTTTGAATTCCGGACGATATATTGGCTTAGTTCGATAGTGAGGTTAGGGCCGTATTAATAATCTCAAAAATTGTCCTCACAAGCTATTCCTAAAGACAAAAATCCTTATAAATTTCACAAAAGCACTTTTAATCTAAATTTTACCTTGGATTTGTTTCCGATAACCCAATTTATTATGTTTGTTGCACTCTGATGCCACTTTATTAAAGAAGTTTATCACTTTATGTAAAAAAAATTAAACTTTTTCAATTTAAAAAAAAAACTTTAATTCAGACTGATGTTTCTTTATGATGCGATTGGTTTCAATTTGAAGATAAAAAGAATTTTTAGTTTTAATTTAAGTTTCCATTATACCTCATGATATGAAAAAAGTGGAATATGTGTAAAGCAAAGATCGCAATGATCTAAAATTCGTCTAAAATCGTTGTAATAAAAAGTAGCAAAATTTTAGTGTTGGTAAAGTCTAAATCACTAATATGATCAATTGGGTTACCATTGAATTATATTACTCTAGTCAATTAATACTTTCGATTTATAATTTCATTTCCTTTTTACCACAAATGTTATATATTATATATTTTTCTATTTTGTAATCAAATTAGATATATGTATATATTTTATATTCTTTCTGATAAAAATATAGAAAATTAAAAAGAATTTGTAGGCATTATTTATCCCAATAGTCATTCTTATGACTTTTAGTGCAGACACCAACCATATATTACTTTTGTACATAATCATATACAACTATGTAATCCTCTCAGTAAATAAGATGTAAATATAAAGTAAACAAAAATAAACTAAATAACAGCTGTGAATGAACAAGATTATCAGGTCAAACTTAATAATTTTATATAAAAATATGTTAAAGTTCAACTTTAATTAAAAAGATAAGAATACGATAACCAGTCTTTAGTATAAGAGTTTTTATAAAAGTTAACTGAGTGTAAAAAAGGTAAGTACTCGTAGACATGTTAATAACATAATGGTTAACCCTTTGTGCTATCTTGCAGTTGCCGGAATTTTAACTTAGGGAACCAGATTTTTTCTTTGGAAACAGATCTAACGCTTTTCAACCGCCGGGAACATTATATATCATTATCCAGATTAAATACCACAACGGAAAGTGTTCCTTATA
This sequence comes from Lucilia sericata, assembly GCF_015586225.1. Classification (NCBI taxonomy): domain Eukaryota; kingdom Metazoa; phylum Arthropoda; class Insecta; order Diptera; family Calliphoridae; genus Lucilia; species Lucilia sericata. Next base: position 3,014 of record NW_023994067.1, read on the forward strand.
GTTTTGGTTCTAAAGCTGCTTTGTATATTATTTTAAAATAATTGTTTGTATTGTCACTTAATTTAATTATAGTGTTAAGGTGACCATATTTAGAGTTTTATAATAAAATAACAAATTTAGTTTTACTATTTATATATTTGTCGATTAAAAAATATATATCACAGCAAAAGCTCTAGAATGATTTGTAACAAAAGTTGAAGGAGTTTAAAATGAAGAAAATACTTAATATAATATACTTTCATTTGCCAATATGGTATTTATTTTATAAATTTTAAATTTCAAACAAAATTTTGTTCATGTTGTTTTGTGTACCAAATGAAAAAAAAATAAAAAAAAAGTAAATAGGTTAAAGACATTGAAAAACGACCATTACATATTATCAAAAAACTAAAGTACGAACGGTAAAAATTTTAAAATTTTAATTTTCAAATGCGAATATCTCCTAAACTATAAGAGATAATTTACTGCTATGACGACATTTTTTATAGTGCTCGATGAGGAGATTCTATATACGAAATTTTTTTTAAATCGGAACTCAAATGAAGAAATAGGATCGTTTTAAAAATTTAACATAGCCGAGGTGTCCTAATTTGAGGACCCCCCGCCGGGCCCCTGGTTGGCCTATAAGGTCAAAACCTAAACTCGACAACACCTCCTCTTTGTGCATACCAAATTTCATTAAAATCGGATTAACCGTTTAGAAGTTACCGAATTATTTCCCTCTTTTTTTTTTCCTATACCACTGTGCGATGATGTAAATATGATGACATGAAATTCACTACAATTTTACAAACCCAAACGTTCAATAAAATGACGTTTTATGTTATGCCGTAATCTAACACTACCATTTACACTCTTCTCGATTTATAAACATCTATTGCTATAGTAAATATACATAACATGTATGTATGTACTTGCTTCTCTACAAAAACGTATTTTTTATACTTAAAGTGAATAAATAGTTGGCAGCTAAACTATTAAATATTGTTGTGCATTTATTTTATTATTTTGCTGTCCCTTGATTCTCTTCTAACATAGAATTTCAATATTCTTTTGTTCATTTTATGACAAGTACTAGTTGCTAATAATTTTCTAAATCCGTCTATGAATTTGCTACATACTCTCACGTCCGCTATTCACTTTTAGCATGATAGATTATTTTCCCTGATAATATCAACTCCTCCCAACTAAACTGTACTAAGTCAAAATTTTAAAAAAAGTTTATTATATCTCTATATGTATGATATGTAAATTTTCCCTAGAACTTTTGCACGGCTAGGTAGATTAAAAATATTACAATTTAAGTAAAAATATAAAAATTAACAAGTAAGAGTGTCATATTCGGCAGTGCCGAATCTTGAATACCCATCATCAAAACATTGCAGAAAAGGAATGCTTCCTTATAAATAAACTTTGATATTTAAAAATCGATGCTTTTGTTATTATCAAAACAATTTTATCATTCATTACATCTATATATAATTTTACCATCATAAATATTATGTATATCGATAGGATCAATTATGGACTGATCCTCCTAAAATTTGGAAGAGAAATTTATAACAAATTTTGTCGCTGTACCTACTTGTATTTTTAAGGTAGTAAAAAGCGTTAAAGTCACTTTCTGAGAGTGACCTTATTAGGGGGGGAGGTTTGGTCAATTATGAACCGATCCTCGTCAAATTTTCTAGAACGATTTTAGTTTAGGCTAGTAATGAGCGTTAAAGCCATTTGTGAAGGGGACCTTATATGGGAGGTAGGGTCAATTATGAACCGATCCTTATAAAATTTTACAAAGCGGTTTAGGTTCCTATCAAATATGATCATGTAGAATTTGATCGCTATAGATGCTTCTTTTGGACAGTTATGAGCGTAAAAGTAATTTTCTGAAGGGGACCTTATATGGGGGATAGGGTGAATTATAGACCGATCCTTATAAAATTTTACAATGAATTAAGGTTCCTATAAAATATGTTCATGTCAAATTTCATAGCTATAGATGTTTTTTTTTGGACAGTTATGAGCGTTAAAGTCATTTTCTGAAGGGGACCTTATAGGGCGACTAGGGTCAATTATGGAGCGATCCTTATACTATTTTACAAAGCGATGAAGTTTTCTATAGAATATTTTCATGTCGAATTTCATTGCTATAGATGCTTCTTTTAGACAGTTATGAACTTTAAAGTTACTTTCTGAAGGGGACCTTATGTGGGGGGTAGTGTCAATTATGGACCGATCCTTATAAAATTCTACAAAGATTTTAAGGTTCTTATAAAATATGTTTATGTCGAATTTCATCGCTATAGGTGCTTCTTTTAGTCAGTTATGAGCGTTAAAGTCATTTTCTGAAGGGGACCTTATATGGGGGCTAGGCGAAAACGTGGACCGATATTACCCATTTTCAATACCAAACGAACTGCATCAACTAAAAGTATTTATTTCAGCTCTCTAGCTATTTCCGTTTGGACTCTATCGTGTTTTCAACAGACAGACAGACGGACAGACCGACGGAGATGGCTAGATCATCTTATAATCTAATAAGGACCCAGAATATATATACTTTTATGGGTCTTAGACGAATATTTCAATGTGTTACAAACGGAATAACAAAAACAATATACCCCCCATCTTTTTTGATGGTGGGTATAAAAATATTTGAAATCGACTTAGAATAGTTCGATACATAATTATATGTTTACATGCTCTACTGAAAAGCAATAGCAAGAAGCACTTGGGTTTCATAGATGTATACATGAACAACTGATTAACTAACTAAAATGGTGTATGAGGCTCATTCACTACAAGACTGTCGTTACTCAAAATTTGTCTTTTCTAACTGAGTAGTGCAAAATGTGCGAAGTGTTTAAATAAAGTTTCATTTCTCAGTTCCCATGTTTTGCTTAAAAGTTATATAAGTAACAGTACTAAATAATTTAGTTGAGTTATGGCAGTCTTATAGTAAGTGAGCGATATATATGTATGTATGTGTTTATATGTATTTATATTAGTGCAGATATGAATAGGAGAAGAGAACAATAGCATTAGCAATTTGTTGAATATGATATGAGCAATTTTCAAGCCTGAAATATTTACAGCAATTCGTGATGGCCGATACGAATTAGTTAAAAAAAAAACTATTTTATAAGATATGAAATATAAAATAAAGCTTATCTCTCAAAACAACTAAGAAAATGTACAAGATTTATATCTTCAAACGCTACTGGGAATCTGCTTTATCATATTTTATTATATTTCGTGAATGCTAGTTGTGGTTATCTTTGTTTAGTCAAAATTTTGTCAATCGCACAGTAATCTCCGAAAGTAAAGGTCAATTATACTTAAAAATCCCTTTAAAATCTTTTATAATTCTTCTAAAAATACCTTAAATATTCACATCTTCGATATATGAGCTTTCAATATGTTTGCAAAATAAAACCTGTTACAAAATTAAAATAAAGTCACAGAAAACATTTGAATTTTTCTGACGTGATGTTCATAAACATAAATTGCTTATATTAAAGAAAATCTGATAAAATTATGGTTTAAAATAAAAATAATATTAGAGAATGTGAAAAAAACAGCAATTTTGCATAATAAAATTCTTTGATAACATCATATAATTTTATAAAAATAAAGCAAAAGACAAATTTCAAAACTTTCTAACAAGTTTAGAGCACTCAACACAGACGACACGCATTAAATAAATAGAAGATAGTAAGTCTATCATTTTATATATTTTGTATATAACTGATGATGATGTAGACTATATACAATCAAGACATCATCAACATCATCATTATAAGAATGATGATAGACCAGGATACACAGTTTTACTGTTGTGTATTATTTTTTGAAAACAAAAAATCTTACATATGCTTTTATGAGTATGCCATTTAATATCTCATATTTATCTATTTACAAGGGTAATTTCAATAACGCTTCGAAAATGTATTTGTGTATGTGTGTACCTAAGAGTGTCCAGAGAAACAGCATTAGTTGGAAACTTATAAAGACATAGCTATTGCTTAAGAGCATTACTATTCTGAATGCGGGAAAAATAAATAATACAACTTTTCAGAAGGTCCCCAGTTCCCGACGATCTCGGTACAATTTGTCAAAAAAAAACTAAATATTCTTTTCTAGTAACTTTAAAATTAGTAAAATTTAAAAAAATAAATAAATTTAAATGTCTTACTTAATGTTCTAAATACTTCAGTTATTTTTCCCCAAACTTTTAAAATGTTAATAACCATTTCGATAAAATGTAAGAACTGTACTTAAATCAGTGTTTTCAATCTCTGGTAAGGTAGTAAGAACCTTTTCAAATAGTTTTTTTGTTTATTTTTAACACACAATAGTACGCTTCATTTGAGACATGTGCCTGCAAAAAAGTTGTATATGGAACACTCTAATATGTATACGTATGTGATATTTTATCATTTACACATTACTCATACGTACTGTTGCTTCATTCAGTCTGCAACATACGAAACATTATTTTTGCAACGAGATTTTTCAATTTTATATTATGACTCTTTTATATATAAACAATTTTATTTTTTTTAGAAAATTTATATAATATTATATTTAATATAATATAATAATTTTTTATAATATTATATTTGTTTGATTTAGGTAAGTTTTGTGTTGCTCATATTTTTATTATGAATTTGATAAACGATAATATTAAATAACAAATGTGATTTTGTATTGAGTAAAAGTATCAACATGTCTAAGAGGGAATACTTGTTATTTTGTCGCTATGTGACACAAACTATACATACTTATTATATATTAATGGAAAGGATGAGTTATGCAGAAACAACTTTTATATTAACAAGTAAGAGTGTTATATTCGACCATGCCGAATCTTATATACCCACCATCAAATCGTCCTTATTAATAAATTTTGATATTATCGGAGCAATTTTCTCATTTATAATATCTATTATGAATCATATGTCGATATTAATATGAACATCAGGGAAATATTTGGAGGCCCCAAAATCATTTTCTAATGGGGTAGGGTCTGAACAAAACTTGTTAATGTGAAATTTCACCACTGTAATCATACTTGAGCGTTATAGCCAGTAACGATTGTTACAGTCACTTTCTGAGGGGGACCTTATATGGAGGGTAGGATCTATTATATTGGTTAGGGTAAATTATATATTGGTTAGGGTAAATTATGTACCCATCTTTATAAAATTTGATAGAGAGCTTTTGGCTCCCACAAAACTCGTTTATTATTAATTTTACCGCTGTACTCACATTTTTCAGTCAGTAATGAAAGTCATTTTCTGAAGAGGGCCTTATAGGGTCAATTATAGACCCATTATCATAAAATTTAAGAAAATGATTTTAGTTCCTATAAAACTTTTTATGCCAAATTTTATTGCTATATATGCTTCTTAAGGTCAGATATGAGCATTAAAGCCATTCCTGAAAGGGAGCTTATGTGGGGGTAAGGTCAATTACGGACCGATCCTTATAAAATTTTACGAAGAGATTTAAGTTCCTATTAAATATGTTCCTGTCGAATTTCACCGCTATAGATGTTGCTTTTAGAGAGTTATGAGTCATTTTCTGAAGGGGACTTTATATGGGGAGTTGGGTCAATTATGGGCCTATCCATATAATATTTTACAAAGAGATTTAGGTTCCCATAAAACATGTTTGTACCGAATTTCACCGAAATTGATGCTTCTATTTGCCATTTATGAGCGATAAAGTCATTTTCTGAAGGGGGCCTTATATGGGAGATGGGCAAAACCGATATTGCCCGTTTTCAATACCAAACAAACTGCAGCAACTAAAAGCATCTTTGCGAAATTTCATATTGTTTTCAACAGACAGACATACAGACCAACGGATGGACATGGCTAGCTCGTCTTAGAATCTAATAAGAATATATATACTTTTATGGGTCTTAGACAAATATTTCAATGTGTTACAAACGGAATGACAAAAACAATATACACCCCATCTTTTTTGATGGTAGGTATAAAAAAATATTTTTTAAATATTTTTCTATAACATTTTTATTAAAAATGGGAGACGATTTTTATTTTGCTTTATTGTTATATGATCCAATTCAGGAAATTAATTACCAAAACTTTTAACAAGGTATAAGTAAGATAGGACATTTTACGTGACGATATATTTAATTTATTAAATTGATTTGGCTTTTAATAAAATTAATAACAATTACAGTTTCTGATTAAAATTATTATTTCCTGCTACAATTTCCAAAAATAAGTTTAATTTCAATTATACATACATATGTACATACATTATCTTAATAAAGTAAATGCATTTCATAATAACATACATAACCGCAGCACTTTGTAAATGCAGTTACAATAAAATACTCAGAAATACAAATTTAACTTTAAAAGAACTATATACATATATGTATTGAGTCTGTAAAAAAAAACAAATTTCAAAGAAATTTTTATTGAGCAATTTAAGAATTTATGGTATCAATTGACTTTTGAACAGTTAAACAGTGACCGATAACCGAAAATCTAAAAGAATATTTTTTTTTAATTTTGTTATGCATAAAAATATATGTATATGATTTAAACTGGTTTTGGCAATTAGGCTTATTATAATAATAATTCAATCTATGTGTGTAAGAAATATTTTGACAAACGAATGATAACCTTCCTTCTCTAGTGAAATAAAGTATAATAATTCAGATTCAAGTGAATAGATAACACAAACCTAAAGGAATAATTCTAGTTCGAACCACTGTATCTAATGGTTTCTATTTAAAGAAACTGCCTGAATGTTAGAAAAATATTTTGTTGAAATCAATGCTTTTATTGTAAAAATAAAAACAAATCCACATTTGAAGCTTTAAAAAAATGATTCGATGTGGTTTATACTCTTCTGCATTCTATTGCATTTAAGGATTATTGAAACAAACAAACACACGTACAAAAAATCATTACAGCAATGTAAAACAATGCATACAACACTCACACACTTACGCAGTCATACGCTGATATACACACATACACTTAATTGTATAAGGAAAAACACTTTCGCATACACACATGACTGCAGGCTAAAGTTAAGTGTTGAAAAAAAGTAAAAACATTTACCCACATAAACACATACAAACGTACAAATGCCTAAACTCAAATACACACCGACATTTACTCAAAAAACGCAATCATACCCAGCTTAGCCTAGTTGCACTACAAAATGCGCAGTCTAGTTTGTAGTTTTTTAACTTCTTTAGTACATTTGTGATCCTTTGTAGCAGCAGTAGATTTTTTCTCCTAGTTCTACCAGTACTACTGCTGTCTGTTGTTTTGTAAATTGTTCTTGGTACTGTTAAACTGGTTAGTTAAATAGTTTACATACAATTGTTCACTTACAGTTTACAAAAGAAATAAAAATAAAATAAACAATAGAAAAAACAAAGAAAGAAAAAAAACGAAACGAAACATTTATGGTTTTATTCTATGTTTAGCAGAGAAAAGCTAAAGGCAACTAATTTTTTATTTTTTTAGAATTTGTTGGTGGTATTTAAAACACCCACACATAGAAACACTTATACACATATACATATATAAGTTTATAATGTTTATAGTGGCATACTAGCCACATGCACAAGAATACTTAAAAATCAGACTGCTATTTACAAACCCTTGAGCACAACTGTATATGGCTAATAAGGGATATTGTTAGTGAAACAGGAGTATAGACAAAAGGATTGAAAAATCCGGATTCTTTGTACATATATGTAGTTTTATGATTTACTCTACAATGTATAGGAAAAATCTTCACAACTACCTTATACACAATTCTTAAATACACGCCCATAAAAAATTTGAAAGAAAATCGAAATGTATAGATTTTTAATCAAGCCAATTTAAGGACCCATCTGGTGATCTATGATCTTTAATGATTCTAGATCAAAAATATTCAGACCTAAAATTGTTAATATTTTAAAAATATTTAATATAGTAGAAAAAAATCCTTATACCAAAATCCAATTTATTTAACTGATATCCATCCTTAGTTTCATTCCTACAAACAGTATTATTAAAATCAACCAAAGTTAATGTAATAAAAAACAATTGTTTTGCATTCGATTTGTTAAATCCATGTTAAAAGTTTTAGTTTTGATTTTTTTTGTTTTCTATTTTCTACGTTTTAACTTCTTGCACTGTGTTGGTATGTTACGCTTTATTAAAATCAAAAAAAAAAAAAAAAAGGAAAAACGATTTTCTAGGGTTATTATTTTGAATGTGGTTTTTAAAATAAAGCAAACTGTTGTATAGATTTGTGGTACATAGTTAAATTTCAAATTATACTTGTATATATAAAAAGTATGAGACTATAGTTGGTCATTCCCGAACATATGATTCTCTACATTTACGATTTCATTGTTTTTTGTTATAATTTTGTGATAAAGTTTAGTAAGTATAACTGATTTATGTAGAATTTTAAAGAGATAAAGTTATTTATAAGTCCCGTCATATTCGGGAGTCTTCTTGTATGGTGGCTATATAAAATAATGGACAAAAGTTAAACAAAACCAATAGGTTTCGTCCATTAGCCAAAATATATCGTGTTGCAAATTTCATTAAATTATCTTCAAAATTTATTACAAGGATGGACGGAAAATCAAAAATCTTTTTGGCATACTTTAAAGTGCATGACCTATATTTTGTACGTTAAAACATCAGCACAGACAGACTATAGTGGTGTAGGGTAGAAAAAACACAGAGCAATACAGTTGTGATACGGAGCCCTATTTAAAGTTCTAGAGAATGGGATTTAAAATGCAGAAGAAAACATTTTGAACAACTAAACCAAATTTTCTCAATAAAAAAAAAAAAAAAAATCTAAATTATATAAACCAATAAAAGAAAAAATACCCCCTTTCTATGGTATGAGTACATACTTCAAAAAACAAAAGGCAATATTTTTATAGAGCAAATGTTAAAATGTTGATTTAATGTATTAAAAAGGAAATATGAATTTAATAGAAATTTAAAGCTAGACACTAAAAATAAAACACGCAACAGAGCGTATGATTAATATTTAATTTATATAATTAAATCAATTTTAGTGAATATATGACAAAAAGCCAGAACTTAATTATTTTTTAAAATGACAAAGCACAACAATAAAGCCACAAAATTTTAATATTTCTGCCTATCTGCTCACAGGACCAATACTTATTGAAACAGAACTAATTTTATTAATTTCCTATTAATCATACGCATCGAACTTTATTACAATTAGGCTGGTAATTAATTGTTTTCTTAGTACTACTTATTACATTTTTTAGATTTATGTAGTAACATCTAAAACACATTATTAATATTTAATTATTTCGCAATAACTTCTTAAAGTAAAAGCTTTAAAGGAAATTAATCAATAATAACAATAATTACGAATTATGTACTCAAAACCAAGTGTAAATACTTATAAATACACACATATGTATCTTATTTATCACATTTTCTGGGCATAAAATCCAGAAAATTATGTTGAATTGTTTTCCAAATAAAGTTTGTTATATAATTCTTGTACACAGCAAATAGTGATGTAGCATAATAATATTAACTTCTTATTACTTAATGTCTTTAGTTAAATCTTAATTATATAGTTAATTTTTTTATTGTTTATTAACGAAAACAACTTTATAAACAATAAAAATTGAAATGTTGCTAAATTAATACATAAAAAGAAAACACGTTAATTATAATGGTTTAGCCAAGATTAAATTACAATTCATACCCTACATCAGTGGATATCAAAGGTTCTGTAATGCCTAACACAAACGTATGTATCTAGGATTCAACAGTAATTTTGAGTTAATTTTCCATATTTTTGGTTTTAAATCTTTCATTTTGCCTTCAATGTTATTCATAAATGCTCATACATCATTTACCAGAAGTAAAATAACTTAATATGTTTTACCAAAAAAGAAACACAGAAAAGCCAAAAATACTTTTCCTTTTTAAATATGTATGAACGTACTCAGCCAAGTTAAACGTCCAGCCATACAGCCAGACATATAATTTCGACAGTAGATCATTAAAAACATATTTATCTTCTGCATTTTTTTTCCTACTTTTACATTAAGTTATAATTTATTTTGAAACTCACTTTCACACAAAATATTGGCATTCTTATGCCATTAATAATAAACGGTAGACATACACATAACACGAACAAAAAGTATTTAGGCCTTGAATGCTAAATAATTGCTAAATCTTTTAAAGTGATTTCAATTAAATTACCGTAATAAGGATTAAGTCTTAAAACTATATACAATTTCTTCGGTATTTTGTTTTATTTAATGTTAAATAATTAATTACATAAATATTGCTTCCGGTAATGGTTGATTTTATTTACAATTAATCAAAATATTCATTAAAATAGAAATTGTAAAATTAATTGCCAATAAAATTGAAGAATTATGAAAAATGTATCTTTAATTAAAAATATACAAGGTAATGGTATCAAAAAGTCTGGTGTTTGTTTTACGATATAAGAAGATAATTTAAAAACGTTTATCATCTTTGGCAACACTTTCGGTAAAAACCAAATAAGTGAGTTCGACTTTGCCAAATTTAGGTTAACCATAACCAAAACTTGTGTCTTAAAGTAAACTTAGATTTCGGAATTTCGAACCTTAGGCGAAATTGTGGACTAATTTTACCCATCTTCTATACAAACTACGATACATTGGTATTAGTTGGAGATTAAAATATAGGAGCTTCATCTTAATTTAGTTATCTAAATTAAGAGATTTTCAATTTTAATTACTTAATTTAAATGAAACCAACATAATCGTAAAAATACTTAAATATTAAATAATATGATATTTGTATCAATTAAGTAAATAAATGTTTACATAAATTATAAAATACTTTAAGACTAAAAATAAATTTAAAGCCATAAATTAACGTCATAATTCATATTTAAACAAATAGCTACCACTGAACTAATTATCAACATGCCTTTAAACTTTCAAGGACACAAAATGGTGCAGATTGTGTAATTGTAAGTATATATGTATGTGTATATTTTCTCTTTACATGTATTAAGATTGTACTTAGAAATTGTGGTACGCTGATAGACTTAAAAAAATTTTAAAGGTTTTTAGCAAAGACAATAGTGAAATTTATATTATATCAAATATTCGATTTTCAGTCCAAAAATATCCGGTAGGATAGTGGCTAGTGTTCTAGTCTAGTAGACCGGAGGTGACGGGTTCGCTTTGTACCTGAGGCACTTCTTCGGATTTGATGTTTTCTACATCTTCCTTTCAAATTAACTAACTAACTAACTAACTAACTCTAACTAACTAACTAACTAACTAACTAACTAACTAACTAACTAACTAACTACTAACTAACTAACTAACTAACTAACTAACTAACTAACTAACTAACTAACTAACTAACTAACTAACTACTAACTAACTACTAACTAACTAACTAACTACTAACTAACTACGACTACTAACTAACTAACTAACTAACTAACTAACTACTAACTAACTAACTAACTAACTACTAATACTAACTAACTAACTAACTAACTAACTAACTAACTAACTAACTAACTAACTAACTAACTAACTAACTAACTAACTAACTAACTAACTAACTAACTAACTAACTAACTAACTAACTAACTAACTAACTAACTAACTAACTAACTAACTAACTAACTACTAACTAACTAACTAACTAACTAACTAACTAACTAACTAACTAACTAACTAACTAACTAACTAACTAACTAACTAACTAACTAACTAACTAACTAACTAACTAACTAACTAACTAACTAAATAACTAACTAACTAACTAACTAACTAACTAACTAACTAACTAACTAACTAACTAACTAACTAACTAACTAACTAACTAACTAACTAACTAACTAACTAAAATACTAATTCTTATTTCTTTTGCATTAAATGAGGGCCAAGTTAATAATATGTATTTAGCATTGTAATAATTTTCTAAGCTAAATTATACTTTATTTACTTAATAAAATAAATTAATCACTTTACCACAACACCAATTTCTTGTACAATTGAAATTAAAAATAATAATATTTAAATAAAAAATTTATAACAAGTAAGTGAAAAAAATATTTAAAGTATTTAAGTCTTATTAATTAAATACAGGGTATATTTTGCTAAGCTTTATAAGTCTTAAAGAAGAATTACTTTTTTTTAAGAAATTAAAAAGCTTTTATAATTCTCATTCTAAGTTAATATTTTCTATTTATATATCTAGTATAAATAGAGGCATACAATTTTTTAGTAAACTTTTCTTTTAAATTTATTAGCAACGAGTTTTTAAAGTCCCTTGAAATAAATAAATATATATTTTTCTCTTAATTCTACCACAAGTTATGTTTTTTTGTTCTGCCCAACAATAACCCCCATAAAGCTTTGTGAACTTTCACTAGCTGGGCCTTTTTTACACATTTTCATTTTGAACTCGTATTGTTTAAAATATGGGACAATAAATGCGGAAAGAACTATATTATAGCCTTCATTGTACAATGTGGGTTCACAAGTTCACATTTTACATTTAACAAGCCAGTGAGAGAAATATAGTCGTTTTCACGGTTTTAACAGCACCCAGGGGGGTGATTAAAAAATAAATTTACGTTACAAAAAAAAGAACTATGAGAGTTTAAACATATAAAAAACGTTGCATACTAAGCGGTTTACCACAACATTACCACTTACACATTATGTATGTATATAAGTAAACGTACATAGGTGTACACACATATATATGAATGTATTTATGTGTATGTACATATGCATGTATATACGTTTGTAGTAGTTACCTTTCAGCACAAATAAATACATTGCTTTTTTAGACCTGTTTAACAAACAATTGTAAGTGTAAATTTTCAAGTGAGTGCACATGTAAACGCTTTTAAGGCAAAATATACATATCACTCACATTTGTATTGTATGTAAATAGACCTAAACAAATGACAAAATTTGTTTCCAGGACAATGACACATTTGCACAATTGCCGTACTTAATACATATACAAAAGCTGATAATTTCTTTTATGTCTAACTTCATTTCAATGTGGCAAATATGTTATCTTAAGACTAAATTGAAATAAAATTGGTTAAAATGTAAACCTAAACTACTATATATAGCTTCAACAAATATGAATCTTTTTTCTAAGCATGGCTTACCAAAATTTACTTATTTATTACATTTATGCTATATCGGAACTAATTTAAATGTGTCTCAGATAAGGGACACTTTTATTTGGACTTGCGACTTTTAACCGGGTTACTAAAGCAGCAAAATATTTATAGCTGTTTAAAATGAATTCCGAGAGATAAGATATCGTCGTCCAAAATTGCCCATTTTCAGTAGCAATTTTTATAAACAAATATTTGGCTATATCAATGGAAAAAATGTAAAGAAATTAAATTAAAACAAGTAAGAGTGTTATATTAGGCTGTGCCGAATCTTGTATACCCACCATCAAATCATTGCCAAAAAGGAATACTTCCTTATGCTTTTGTTATTATCAAAACAATTTTCTCATTTATTCATCTATGTATAGAGAAATTTTTGTCCAATTTTGTCGCTGTCCTTGTATTTTTAAGGTAGTAAAACGCGTTAAAGTTATTTTCTGAGAGGAACCTTATTTAGGGGGGACGTTTGGTCAATTATGGACCGATCCTTATAAAACTTTATTTCTCTGAAGGGGACCTTATATGGGGGGTAGGGTCAATTATGGACTGATCCATATAAAATTTTACAAAGCAATTTAGGTTCCTATAGAATAAGTTTATGTCGAATTTCATCGCTATAAATGCTTCTTTTAGACAATTATGAACCTTAAAGCCATTTTCTGAGGGGGATCTTATATGGGGGGGTAGGGTCATTTATGGACCGATCCTTATAATATTTTATAAGGTTATTAAGGTTCCTATAAAATATGTTTATGTCGAATTTCATCGCTATTGCAGCTTCTTTTAGTCAGTTATGACCGTTAATGTCATTTTCTGAGGGGGACCTTATATGGGGGATAGGGTCAATTATGGACCGATCCTTATAAAATTTTAGAATGATAATAAGATTCCTATAAAATATGTTCATGTCGAATTTCATTGCTATAGCTGCTTATTTTAGTCAGTTATGAGCGTTAATGTCATTTTCTGAGGGGGACCTTTTATGGGGATGGGGTCAATCATGGACCGATCCTTATAAAATTTTACAATGATATTAAGGTTTCTATAAAATATGTTCATGTCAAATTTCATCGCCTATTACCCATTTTCAATACCAAACAAACTGCATCAATATAAATTATTTGTGCAAAATTTCAGCTCGCTAGCTGCTTCCGTTTGGACTCTATCGTGTTTTCAACAGACGGACAGACGGACGGACATGGCTAGATCGTCTTAAAATTTAATAAGGATCCAGAATATATATACTTTTATGGGACTTAGATGAATATTTCGTTGTGTTACAAACGGAATGACAAAAACAATATACCCCCATCTTTTTTGATGGTGGGTATAAAAATTATTTTTAAATTTAAAATAACAATATTTAGTAACTAACAGTAAATATTTTTATATTAAATAATAATTATTTAATTCAACTTCAAAATGATTAAACTAAATTTCCCCTTTTTAAAAATTATACAAATATTTTTTTAAACTAAAACAATTTAGTTTCCCTCAGCTAACATTAGCTGTAGATATATATATATACATATGTATGTAAGTATGTATTCTAAAAATTCAACACTATATATAGTTATTTGCTCTAATTTCACTTAAAATATACATATATAAAATTTTTTTAAATAATTTAAACCACAGACACACATATACAGTAGCATATGGTTTTCAACATACATATATATGTATGTATGTACATTGTGCAACACTCAAACAAATGATTTTGTTTGAGCGGCATACTAGTTATACTAGCAGTTAAAATGAAAAGGCCTCCATTTCGAAGGGCTACATGATTAATTATAATTAAAACTTTAGCGGAAGATTACATGAAAACCTGTTGTTACGGGGAATTTTCGACATACTATCTCAGCGGTTAAAGTGAAAAGGCCCCAATTTCACAGGGCTACATGATAAATTATAATTAAAACTTTAGCGGAAGATTACATGAAAAGCTGTTGTTACGGTGAAATTTCGACGCCAGTTTCGGATTCGATGAGGCTCAGTCCTTTAGACAAGTAAAATACTTTCTAAAAGATCGTATGAGATACTAATGAAAATTAAAATTCGTAGTTATTGTAATGCAGCAAATTGTATTTCTTCCTATATTTATATCTACCATCAAAAAATATGAGGGGTATATTGATTTTGTCATTCCGTTTGTAACACTTTTTTTAGACCCATAAACTATATATATTCTGGATCCTTATTAAATTCTACGACGATGCAGCCATGTCCGTCCGTCTGTCAGTTGTAGACACGATAGACCTAAACGAGAGAAGATAGAGAGCTGAAATTTTGCACAAATACTTTTCATTAATAGGCACTGTTTGGTATTGAAATTGGACAATATCCGTTTAGGATTTCACCAAGCTCCCATATAACATCCCCTTCAGAAAATGACTATAACGATCATATAGCAATGAAATTCGACATAAACATATTTTATAGGAACCAAAATGTTCTGCAAAATAAAAGATCCCATCAGAAAATAACTTTAACATTCAAAACTCAATTAAAAATACCAGTAAAGTGATTAAATTCGACAGGAATAAGACTGATGGAAAGCTAAATCACCCTGTCAAACTTTATAAGGATCGGCCCCTAATTAACCCTATCCCCCATATAAGGCCCCTTCAGAAAATTACTGTAATGTTCACAACTCCTTTTAAAATGCCAGTATATCAACGAAATTCTACATCACCGCATGATTTTATAAGGAATGGACCATAATTAACCTTACCCTCCATACAAGGACCCTCCTCAGAAAATGACTTTAATGATCATAACTTGCAACAAAATTTCAGTAAAACAACAAAATTCGACATAAACCAGCTTTATCGGAACTAAAATATCTATGTCAAATTATATGAGGATCGACCAATAATTTACCATAACCCCCCTTTAAAACAATAACTAAAACGCTCATAAGTTGCGTCAAACTGCCAGTAAAGCAACGAAATTCGACATAAACCATTTTTATCGATCGCCAATAATTGACCCTAACCCCCATACAAGGTCCTCTTCAAAAAAAGAAAAATACTAAATCGCTCAGAACTTGCTTCATGCTGCCAGTAAAGCAACAGCAAGGCATAAACAAGTTTTATAGAAACATTCAAGTTTATGCTTTCCCCTCAGAAAATTACCTAACTAGTTTTATTGAATTTAAAATGTTTGTCAAATTTTGTGAACTTCTTTTTCCGAAAACAATTAAATTTAAGAATCATTAAGAAACGTATTATGATAACATAATATCGAACTGACGTTCACACTGCCTATTTATATACGATATTAAAATTTAGAGAAAAAAAGCAAATTGTGGTAATAAATAACAAAAGGATCGATTCATATAGTATAGGACCACATTCCAAAATTCACTTGAAATATATGGCACATGATTTGATGGTGAGTATATAAGATTCAGCATAGCCAAATATAACATTCTTACTTGTTAATAATAATAATATTTCAAATTTTACTATTTCGTTGTAATTCATTCCAGAGTAAAACATTATTAACGTGACATAAAGCTGTAAAAAGGCCTTTTTACTCCTTCGTTAGGATATAGTGACGAATGTGAATGTGAGTGTATGTGTGCTTTTTAGCTCCATTAAACAATATTTGGCACTTTATGTTTATTACACATACTCAAATATGCCAACAAATAGTAAAAACATAAAATAGAAGAGTAACAAAAAATCTACCGACTACAGACATAGATTTGGTCATATTTTGTCAATGTATATGTAGGCCATGGCTTAGCACAAAACTTATTTATATGGGTGTTTTTATCCTTTTTTATAACCTCAATTATACAAATGGCTGGCGTGTATTATTTGTCAATGGTGTTGGTAACACACTGCTATTAAAATACCAGAAGTATTGTTCTAACAGCATTGCTAAAGTATGAAATAGTGCTGTATCTACATGAATGTTAATATAGAATCAAAGCAAAAGTCGCTAATTGAAAGAAATTTTAGCACAGGGTTCTTTATTTCAGCCAAGGGCCAAGTTAAAAATTTTACTACCAAGTTTGGAAATATGTTATTAAATATACTGAATATCAAAACAAAATTCAATGTATGAAATCTTTTAAAAAACAATTATAGAAGATACAAATATTAACCCATTAATGCCCACGGCAATCTACGTAAGGTAGAAATGTGAAATTTGGATATGACAGTTTACTTGTGTATATAATTAAAAAAAATTTCTATCTTGCCTTGTTTGGATTTTAGAAGACGTTACGTATACGTAACAGTGGGCATTACCCACGAATTTTTGTCCCTTAAGTATTTTAAGTAAAAGTTACATATTCTTACAAAAAATTGTAAAAAAAAACTGGTTAATTATAAAGTTTTAAGCTTGGATTAGCTAATTTGGTGTATCATACAAAATTTTTTCATATAAAATAAAAAATTGTTTAAAAGTATAAAATTTTAATTTGTGGAATTTTGTAATTTCTGTAATGTCAATTAATGAATTTTAAGAAATGTGTATATTTTCTTGCAGCAACAGATATATTGATTAACGTTACATATTTTGCATACATTTACCAAAGGTCCTTGGCACTAGTATCCTTGCAATTTCCCTAATATCCCAAGAAAATGGTAATAATTTTCAACCGATGTTTAATTTTTGAAGGATAATTGCAATTATATTCCGATTTTCTAGTAAAAATATATATTTAAGATTCGCCAACTGTACCTTGAACAATTTCTAATGCGGTCAAATGGCATATCCTTTACAGAAATTCTTAAAAAATTTAAAATATCCACGAAAGGACGATTTAATAGAAACATTTACATTAAAAATATATTGCTTGTCATCAAATATCAATATTTCAAGAAAATATATTGTTTTTTATTACGTTAAAAACCCATTCCTCTGATAAAAAACTATTTTTGAGGCAGATTTCATAAAAAAGTAAGCAAGTTGTTCACTATTTATATCGTATGTAGAGTGGGACAAAAAGTACTGAGAACTGCCCACTGTTACATATACGTAACACCTTTATTATCCACTTTATAAGTCTCCGCAAGGACATGGTATACGTTTGTAAACAATTAGATAATAAACATTAATTACTTCTTTATAAGTTTACGACAGAAACTTTTTTTAAAAACTAACTACATAGAAGTTATTAACATTCTAAGAATTCATTCCTCGAAAAATATGACTTTTTGCAGGTTTACGAAATAGGCACTTTACAAAATAACACAAAAATACAATTCTATAAGCAAAAATTACTTAAATTCGATTTATAATCGTTAAGAACATGTTAAGTTAACCTATACACCAGAAAAAAGTAACTTTGCATTTTCCATTTTTGTGCATTTCGAGTCCAAATTTGAATTAATTTGCGTTACATATATGTAACTGTGCCATAATTATCCAAAAAGCTCATTCCGAAAATCTTTTTTATTTACAAATATGTCATCATAGGGTTGATGTGCTCAGATGTTGCTTTTAAGCGAATTCTACATATTACGAATTTTCAATAACAATATTATGAATAGATAATATTTTTGGAATCACTCTACTTTCGAGGTTTCAACTGACAGACGGACGGACAAGGCTACACTGACTAATATTTTAATGTGTTACAAACGGACTGAAAAAGTCAATATATGCCCATATTTTCCGATGGTGAATATGAAAATAATCACTTAACCTGAAAATTGGTTAAAGTTTGTTTAAATTTTACTCAGAGTTTTCCTCATTTTTTTCAAATAAAGGGTGTATTTATGAGTTTTACAAAAGTGCTATGAGAAAAATGTAAAAAAATATAAATTCCAAAATGATTTCTTTGTTCATCCACACAATTTATTCACTCAGACAGGGCGTATTTATGTGTTTTGCCTGGGTCTGGCATAAAGGGTTATAATACATTTTTTTATTATTATTTTTTCTCTATTTAATTTTATGTTCAATAAAGTATTCATTTTTCACATGATAAAAAATAAATAAAACTTTAATAATTGAATGGATATGAGTATGTTTATTAAATTGCTTTTATATATTTACATATTTTACCAAATGATAAATTTAGCAATAGCAAAGTGGGAAAAATTAAATTTTTTTTGAAACAAATCTGGCATTTCTTAACGATTGCAGCGATGGGGATAAAGTTTTATATCACATCCCCGGGAGATTCATGGAAGACTTTTTTTGAAAAATATGGCATAAAATAATCCATATTGTGTTTATGTGAAGATTCAAAATATGCAAATGGAAATAAAAATTCCTCCTGTAATTAAAAATAAAAACTAGACACCCTAATATAAAAAATGTATATAAATAAAAATTTTTTAAGTAAAACAAGTTAGAGTGTTATATTCGGCTGTGCCGAATCTCATATACCCACCATCAAACCGTATGCCGTAAAAGGAATGCTCCCATATAAACATCAGGGTGATGTTTGGAATATAGCTTAAGACAATTATGGACTGAGCTCTTTTGAACTAACAAAATATTAATTTTTAATATTTTGTACTGTACTTGTAATTATCAGAGTTTTCTTCATCAAATTTTCTAAAGAGGATCTCATATGTGGTGTATGGTCAATTGTTGACATATCCTCATAACTTTTTGTAGACTGATTTTGTTCATATAAAACTTGTTTACATTCGCTGTTCTCGCATTTTTATGCAAGAAATTAGCGTTCATGTAATTTTATAAAGCGGCTTATATGGGGGGGTAGGTTGAATTACCGACACATTCCGCATGAAATTCGGAGCGAATTTCATAACCGTATTTCATAACTCATATTTTTAAGCCAGTAATGATCGTTTAAGAAATTTTCTAAAGGGGACCTTGTATGGGCGGTAGGGTAAATTATGGACCGATCCTCCCTAAATTTAGTGGAGAGATTTTGGCACGCATTAAACTTATGTGCGTCAATTTTCGTCACTACATTAATATTTTTAAGCCAGTAATGAGCAGTATAGTTATTTGCAGAGGGGGCCTTATATGGGGGAAGGGTCATTTATGGGCCGATCCAAAAAAAAATTGGTACCGAGATTTTGGCTCGTAAGAAACTTACGTGTGTAGCATTTCATCGCTTTACTCTTATTTTTAAGACAGTAATGAGCGTTAAAGCAATTTCCTGAAGTGGACCCAATAGGGGGAGAAGGGCCAATTATGGACCTATCCATATTAAAGTTATTAAAAAGATTTTGGCCCGCGAGGAACTTAATTGGGTAAAATTTTATTGCTATATTCGTATTTTTTAGCCAGTAATGAGCGTTAAAGTCATTTTCAGAAGGGGACCTTATATGGGGGGTAGGGTCATTTATGGGCCGATCTTAAAAAAAAATCGTAGAGCGATTTCGGTTCGTAAGAAACTTATTTATACCGAATTTCATCGCTATACTCGCATTTTTGGACCAGTAATAAGTGTTAAAGTAATTTTCTAAAGGGGACCTTATATGAGGGGTAGGGTCAATTATGGACCGATCCTCAAAAAATTTGGTAAAAAGATTTTGGTTGACATGAAACTTATTTATGTCGAATTTCATCGCTATACTTGCATTTTGGGGCCAGTAATGAGTGTTAAAGTCATTTTCAGAAGGGGACCTTATATGGGGGGTAGGGTCATTTATGGGCCGATCCTGAAAAAATTTGGTAGAAAGATTTTGGCTCATATGGAACTTATTTATGTCGAATTTCATCGCTATACTTGTACTTCTGAAGCAGTTATGCCCGTTGAAGCTGTTTTTTGGAGGTCCACTTGTATGGGGGCTATCCGAAAAAGTGGACCGATATTGCCCATTTTCAATACCAAACAAACCTTTACAATAGAGAATATTTATGCAAAATTTCAACTGTCTAGCTCCTCTCGTGTGGTCCCTATCGTGATTTCAACAGACAGACGGACGGACGGACGGACGGACAGACGGACAGACGGACGGACATGGCTAGATCGTCTTAGAATTTAATAAAGACCCGGAATATATATACTTTTATGGGTCTATGAGCAATATTTCGATGTGTTACAAACGGAATGACAAAATCAATATACCCCCCATCTTTTTTGATGGTGGGTATAAAAATTCTTAAATTTCTCAAAGGAATATGAAAGTAAAAAAATATAAATTACTTAATATTTGTTTGTTTCTCAGAATTTGGGTTATTAAAATAATTCATTTAAAATGTATCAAATTTTGCATGTAATGGAATGCTAAGACTTATTAAAATAAAAAAATCACAAAAATAAAATTGTGCATTTTAAATCATTAAATTTTATTTAAAATTTTTAAAATTTGTATTAAAAAAATCTTACAGAATTTATTGGTTAAAGTAAAAAAGCATAATATTGAATAACTACTTAAATATTTAACAAACCAGGCAAGAATACTTTAAAAACTCTCTCTCAAAATTTTGGCAAAAATCCTTATCAAAATAACACTTCCTTCTATAAACCTTTAAGGCATCATAAATACAATTTCCCATTACTTTTGTGTCAAAATAATCTATTAAAGTGTCATTTACTCTATTTAACCCTTTTTCGTAGAATAAAAACCTGCAATTTATATAGACCTCCATATGTATGTTAAACAGGAATGTTTCTTCCATCCCCCCCAAAAAAAGGAGAAAGAACATTATGTATATTAATGCAAGCGCTATTATGCATTTACACGTATTCCTTTATTGATTATCTTTAGGTTTTTTTGTTTCTCTGACACTGGTGACATAATGTTTGGCAAAAGGCAAAGCACATACTCACATTAAAAATAGAAAAAAATCCCTTAATAAGAACCTTTATAACTTTGAGACTCTATGCGTGCATATATGACAGCAATCTCATGTTCCTTGTTGTTTTGCATATAAGAGATTTTTTTCCTACTACATTCAAACATCACGTTTTTAATGTCAATTTTTGTTTTTGAAGGTTGTATAAAGTTTTTTGGCTTGGTTTTTTTTTAGTTTTTTCTTTATTTTTTGACAAGAGGTTAAGGATTATTTTCTTCTTTTTATTGGAATTTATGTCATTTGAAAAAATCTAACAAGAAGATATAGCGAGAAGTAGTTAAGGAGTAGGATATCGGAAAATTTTTAAGGCAGACAAAACAAGCAGGAAAGTGTTTTCGGTTATGAATGGATTTTGGAAGAAAGAATCAATTATTTATCTATACTTAAAAATATTAAATGATAGAATTGGAACTTCTTATTAAACTTATTTATGTAAGACTTTATACCTATGCTAATATTCATAAATGAATTATGTAAGTAAAAGTCACTTTCAGTGAGGGACTTAGTATGTGAGTTGTGGTTAATTATGAACTAAGTGTTAGGAAAGTCGTTATTTGGCATAATTACAAACTAAATTTTCTTAATCAGTTGGTCCGGTTGTATGTGGGCTGTGTGAAGTAATCAAACGATTTCAACCAGTAGCAGTAAGCTTAGTCCTTAGAGCAGAACTTCAGTTGCGTTGTCAGCTTTCAAATAACAGAATGTTTTCTGTCTAAAAACGGCTCAAGTAACCACATCATTTTGGCAACGCAGCTGAAATGACAATCGAGATACATCGTTCCCACGACAATTGGATCTTCGCTCCGGAACGACCCGATTCTCAATAACCGAGATATATAATCGACTCATAAAATGCTAATTTAAAAAAAAAAACACGATCAAGCCATGTCTGTCTATCAGTCCGTCTGTCTGTCAGCAAGTCTGTTTGTGTTTGCCAGACCGTCTGTCTGTATGCCTCACTGTTTATCTACCTGCATTTCTGTCTGTATGTATATGTCATTTCTGTCAGTCTGTGTTTGCCACTCCGTCCGCCTGTCTGTCAACATGTCTGTTTGTGTTTGCCAGTCCGTCTGTATGCCTGTCTGTCTAACTGTTTATCTACCTGTCTGTCTGTCTGTCTGTCAGTCAGTCAGTCAGTCAGTCAGTCAGTCTGTCTATCTGTTAAAAACTTAATATATTACAAAAACTGTTTACTTTTAGTAAATTATTCCAAATGTAGATATGTGGACTAATGCTGGTAAATGTGGACAAACAATTTTTAAAAATTAATCTTTAAAATTCAAAAAAAGTAATTAATCCAAGGCATAAAACCTAAAATGATCTTATCACATTCGTTCACTTGCCGGTCTGTCCGTCCATCTAACATAACCACAAATAACATTTATTTTCGATAAATCCTTTGTAATGTAGAATATTACAGAATAGGGCACAAAATCTAAAAACCTCAATTAAGATCTTTTTCAAATGTTTAGCTTGACTTTAAATTTACAGGACTTGCTCTATTGGTAAGTAATTTATATAT
Organism: Lucilia sericata; assembly: GCF_015586225.1. NCBI lineage: Eukaryota > Metazoa > Arthropoda > Insecta > Diptera > Calliphoridae > Lucilia > Lucilia sericata. The sequence continues at coordinate 26,514 of NW_023994067.1, forward strand.
GTGAGCATATGTCTAAAAATACCTTTCACGTTTAATTTTTTTCGAGATCAAATGAATAACGTTAATTAAAGTAAAAAGGAGCCACTTATTTCTGATTTATTGTTTATTCTGTTCTCCTTCGTCAGAAATTTTTCTATAAAAAGCTTATCGACCAAAATTCTATAAAATCAAGGAAATTCTTTGAATTTGTCGAATTTTTCTACTTTATCTAAATAAATTATCAAAAAAACGTAGGGAATATTTATATAAATTTTGATATTCTGTTTCTAACACATCGAATTATTACTCGTATCACCATAAAAGTATATAAACTTTTTATATATAAATAGTTTAAATAAAAACACTAAGACGCAAATTAGATTTTAGTATGGTTTACATAAAATAATTTTTTAGCACAATTTACATATCTAAAGTATAAATTTTATAAATTAATTTAAAACCTTTTTATTTAATGTTCAGGCACTAAAGCTTAAAACGATAGCATTTCAATTACAAGGAAAACTGTTTGTGTGTTGAATTTTTATTTTTAGATATTTTTTTATGCATTTAACCATACACTTAAACTTTCTGCTAACCTACGGTAAACTTCCGGTCTGTTTTCTGTTAGTTGTAGTTGTTGTTTCGTAACAAACAATGCTTGCAAATGCTCAAACTCATACATATGACAAAAGGTATTATCATCGTTAAACCATCATTCAAACGTTTAAACTTTATGCCGTTCGTTCGTTGCTTGTTGTTAGTTGCAGTTTTGGTTTATTCTTTTTTCTCATTTTTTGTCTTACCTTTTTTTTAAACTGACATATGATGTAGTTGTTGTTTTTATTTTTTGGTCGTTATATAAAATATGCATTTACGAGGGTTCACTTATAAAATTCTAGAGAAAACTCAAAGCAATTCTGTTGGTTACGTTATTTTATAATTTGTCTGGCAAGCAAATTTATTCAAAATTTTACGCTTTATTTATAGGCTTTTAAAAATGTTTCTGTTCTTCGAATAAAAATACATAAAACGTATAAATTTACATAGTTCCATGATTTTCCTATATATTCACATTTTTTCTAAAAAATCTTAACGATTTTTAAAGAAGACTCTCGTATTTAGGCGCTAGTATGTCCTTTTATTTACGAAAATAAATCCTTATGCTTGAATAGGTATATGCATGTGGTACATGTGAATATGTGTTTGCCAGTATTTTAAAGAGTGGGTGTTAAGTACAGCCTTCCGGTAAAATAACACCAAAGACACGTGCTTAAATATGTCAATATTTTGCAGCATGTCTGTCCCTACATTCATCCTTATTTTAGTCTGTCCGACTAGTACAATGTGTTCTCATGTCTGAGTGATATATGTGTACAGATTTCTTTTACTCCAAATATCTCTTTTATGTACATATGTACATACATATATATGTCGTTTTTTTTGTTCATTTTTCTACCTTTTTAAGCAAAAGTTAAAATAAAAATTAAAAAAGCAAGATGGTTTTATAAATTGCATAAATTTATTGCCAGACTCATAGCTAGAGCCTGGGCTTTAATTTTAATAAAACCTTCTTTTGTAAACTTTCCAATGTGGGTGTATGTAGATTTTTTAACAAAATTGTTGTATTAATTGATTAATCAAGCATTGAGGTGAATGATCTAAAAAATTAAAAATTAGTTATGAGCTAGAAAGCTTATTAAATTAAATTACTCAAGCTTCTAATAGAAAATTTTTATATATATTTACATAAGCTCTTCTGATAAAATCTTCAATAATACAATGCTTAACATTCCAAAATATTTTTTTTTTCTCATATTGAAATTCTTTGTCATCTTATATGCATTTTTCTCTTAATATTTTCTTTTGCTGACACTTTCTTCTTTAGGTTTATCCTTATTCTTTGCAAAATATAAACTGTATTTTATAACAAAAATAATTTATAACATTTCTTGTTGGTCAAACAACGGATGACATGTGTGTGTGTGGGTAATGTTGATGATGGTAACCATGATGTCCATAGTTATGCTGATACTTGTTATAAAACCACATACTCAATATATAAGGAGTGTAGAAACAAAGGCAGCAATCTCCATTTTATTAATGATACCTCCTATATATACTTTCAAATTCGCCAACAATCTTCTGTGTAAAAATGGAGATTGCTGCCTTTGTTTCTATATGCCTCATATGTAAATATATCGTCTATTTGCTGCAAAACTGGCATAACTCCAAATATGTCTTATTTAAGTATTTTTGAAAAAGGTTTATTATTCATGATGTAAGAAAGATTTGTTGTTTTTTTATATTTATATTTTAAAATCAAATGAGAAACATATCAACCTTTAGAATTATTTTTTAAATTCCATGATTTGTTTAAAAGTTATTTTAGAAATAGTAAAATATCCTAAAACATTACAAGCCATTTTTCTCCAAACTATATTTTTTTGAGTTATGTCAGTCGTCTAGATATCTATATTAAATTCTTTTAGTAAAAATTCAATATTTTTTACTATCCATTCCAATGACATTTTTTATTATACATATTCTCTAGCCAAAGATTAGTTTGTAACCTTTAGTAATTTCTTCTTTTTTTGCAATATTATGTAAATCCATAAATTGCTGCTATTGTTAGCCAGTTGACTTTACTTGACTTTTATGTGTCGTAATATTTAAGGTAATTGTTTTTCGTTTTCCTTTAAACATCAATATATTTTTTTTAGATGGATGTTGGCAATGATTTATGTTTGTGGGTATAGTATGTCAGTAAAAGTTAACGAGTTTTAAGTTTTTATATATTAAATGTCTTAAAATATGCTTTATGTCATAAAATATTTTATAGCCTAAAAATATGCTTTAGTTTTTATTTGTTAAAAAAAAAACGTTAATATATGAACTTACGGACTTGTATGGCCATTAGTATTTTATATTAACATTTACCTGAAATTAAAGAGAAATAAATTAGTTTTATGAGCGTAAACATATTTATTTATAAACTTAAATTTAACGGAAGTCTATAATATCCAAAAATAATTTCCACATAAAATACAAAATGTTTAATTTTTAACTTCCTTTTCTTATTACCCCATTATAAATGGTTAAACAAAAATTGTATTTTAATCCATCAGTATAAATGCTCAAAATAAACAAACATTTTTTAAATAACTTAAATTTTTTGCTACTAAAATGAAAAAAAATACTGCATATAAATCATTTTGTTTGAAAATTATATGTTCCTAAAAAATATTGCATGCTTTTAGGCATTATTGTGCTAGCCAAAATTAATTGCATATTTTGTTCTACGTATATATAAAAAAGTTGCAACAAACATTGTTAAATTATATACATATTGCGCAATTATATTTTTCCACTTTTAAACTAATTTTGAAATCAATTTTTTCAAACATTTACAAATCAATTATTTCCCAATAATTTACAACGATGAAATAAAAAGTAGAATTCTTTTATTTGCAGTATTCTATTGAAAAGTATAAAGATATTAAAGTAATTAGACAAAAAAAATTACAAAATTACATATTGCAGTAATAAAAATTAAAACTGATGCCATGAAAAAATAATGAAAGAAAAATGGGGTAACATTGAAATACAGTGGTGGAAAAAATAATAGAAATGATTTAATTTTTGGCAAAACAAAATATTCTCTCCAAAAACTCCTTTAGAATTTCATGATTAATAGCTCAAATGAAAGGTACATATACTTTCATACGCAATTTAGATTTTATTCATCTCTTTACTTTATTAGTACTTAAATAACACTATGCAACAAAAATAAATACCTGTGATTTTGGAGGCGTTTGTCAAATTTCAAAAATTGATTCTTGTTCTAATCTGATCTTCTTTCAGAAAAATAATATTACTTCTCAGGTATTTCAATTTTCGTTTATTTTGTCTCACTGTGTAATTAGAGCAACAGGTATTAATTTAAAAAAAATTTCTATATAAATAAATATACATATTACAATATTATTTTCGTAACAAAGTATAACAAGTAGTCCGACTCTTTGACAGCAGTACCTAACTCTAAGCATGTGTTAGTGAAAAAGTACCTAACTCTAAATATGTGTTGGTAACAAAAATGTATATGTGTTGGTGCGTTTTGAACACACAGAGTTTTATAAAAAATTACAATTTTAAATTTGTTTGAATTTTCAATACCAAAAATTGAAACTCTGTTTGTAAATTAAAATTAAACAACAACAAAAATGAAATGTCAATAAATAGAAATTTTTTTCCAGTTTAAGAAAATTAAACAATATTTTATGTAAAAAGTGCAATGAATCTATTTTAAAAAATTACGGATTTTTTGTGGATAACTCAAATTTCGCGTACGATCCTTAAAAGTGGTCAAAAAAGAAAGGTAAACTTTTGAGGGTTTTGACAAGTTTAAACTTCTCACAAGAGAGTTGAATTCACACGGAACTCGTATATGTGAGAGAGTAATTTCCTATATGTGAGAGTCGGACTACTTGTTATACTTTGTTTCGTAATAAAGAAATATTTTTTTCATGGAATTTGTTAATTTTTTTTAAGTAAAAGTTAAAGTAATAGTTAGTTCATTTATGGTAAAATAAGTTTCATTTAATTTATTAATTATATTTACAAATTGAAATTTACCAAGTAAGGGTGTTGTATTCGGCTGTGCCGAATCTCATATTGCCACTATCAACATCATCTGATATTGCTCAGTTCGCAAGGAACTTACTTGGGTTCTTATATGCGGTGTAGGTTCAACTATGGACCGATCCACATAAAACTTTGATAAAGAGATTTTGGCTCCATTGAATCTTATGTGTGCCGAATTTCTTTTATTCTTAAGCCAGTAATGACTTTCCGACACTTTCTGCATGAAATTCGGTAGGAAGATTTACATTCCTATAAATGTTTTTTCATTTCATAAATTTTCACGTATTTTTAAGTCAGCAATGATCATTAAAGTAATTTTCTTATGGACCGATCCCCAATAAATTTCACTCGTATAAAACATAAAATTTGGATAAGTGATTTTGGATCGCAAGGAATTTACTGGCGTCAAATTTTATCGCTTTACTCGTAATTTTAAGCCAGTAATGAGCATTAAAGTCATTTTCAGAAGGGGACCTCATATGGGGGTAAGGGTCAATTATGGACCAATCCACATAAAATTTGGTAGAGAGATCATAAGACATTTATGTCAAATTTCATTGCTATACTAGTATTTTTAAGCCAGTAATGAGTGTTAAAGTTTTGAATTGGACATTATATGGGGGAGGATCAACTATGGACCGATCCACATAAAACTTGATAGGAAGATTTTGGCTCCATTGAAACTTATGTGTGTCGAAATTCATCAATATACTCGTATTTTTAAGCCAGTAATGAGCGTTAAAGTTATTTTCTGAAGGGGACCTTATATGGAGGGTAGGGTCAGTTATGGACCGATCCACGTAAAAATTGGCAAGGAGATTTTAGATCATATGAAACTTATTTCTTTCGAATTTCATTGCTATACTCGTACTTTTAAAACAGATAAAGCTATATTTCGGATCCACTTTTATGGGGGCTATCCGAAAACGTAGACCGATATTGCCCAATTTCAATACCAAACAAACCTTATCTATAGAGAATATTTGTGGAAAATTTAAATCTTCTAGCTCATTCCGTTCGGACTTTATAGTGCTAGACATGGCTAGATCGTCGTAGAATTTAATATGGACCCAGAATATATACACTTTTGTGTTTACAATCAATATTTCGATGTGTTACAAATGGAAGTACAAAATCAATATAACCCCCTCATCTTTTTTGATGGTGGATATATAAAATAATAATGGCATTAAGTGAAATTAAATTGTCACGCTTGCTGTTTAGTCGTTTCGCTGACAGCCATGTCAACTATGATGATGACAAGGTAGACACATGTGTGTATGTGCTCGAAAGAAATTAAAGTGGGTTTCATGCCTCATGCACACAATAAATTGCAAAACTACCAATCTATATATTATAATCAAACACTCACATGAAAAGTTAAACAGTAAAACCCAACAGTTTTACAAAGAGTTAATATAAATTTACATATTTTTGGAATATTTGAACCCAATCTATAATAATAATTCTCTAATTGAGTATAAGTAATGTAAGGAAATTTTTTTAATATATTGTAACATATAACCTGCCAGAACCTGCCAGAAGTAATCTGTTGACAAGTCATTTGTTGTCGCTAATGTGACTTTCTTCTAGGATAAGCAAACGATTAAAAGAACTAATCGCATACCTAAATTTAAAACCAACACTTAAATATTAGATTAAGTCACTAAACCCAGACAGCAATTCCGAACTGCAGGGAATACAAAAAGAAGTAATTGCAAGACAATGAATTGTGTGAACAAATAGTTTTAACAATCATAGCAAAATAAAGAAAATTGCTTTACAAATAAAAAGTTTGCAAATACTTCGTATTGTAAAAAAGAACATAGAAAAAAACAAATGAATGAAAGGTAGTAAGAAATCAGATTAAAAACAAGTAGGAAATTATAGTTAGATAGGACGAATATGTAACACACTACATCAGTTATTGGTAATAATTATTTGGGGACTTCACTTATTTATAGAACGATTCTTGTCCTTTGTTCTTTTAAGTCCTTCGGAAAAAAGTATGGGGTCTACGTCCTATAATAAACCGAAACTACTGTAAAAAACAAACATTAAGAAATTAATCAATAAAAATATAAAAAACTAACATTTCTGTATAATATCATATTCTCGCTATAAATAATTTCTAGAAAAGGGTCCTAGGGCTTTGATCCTTATGATGTAGGTTTCATATTTATGTAAGTACATCAGAAATATCGGAACCAACCGTGTAGTACTGTAGGGTATGACAACAACTAACTTAAACTAAAACGACAACAACAGCAAGCATGATAACAAAAACATCAAACAGTGAGAGTAAAAATTAAATCAGGACAATCGTTTGGTAAAAGGTGAATAGAAAAATACTAGAAATAAATACTACTGACAGCATAGATGCATGACAAATAACTAAATAAATATGTGTTGCACAGTGGTATAGGAAAAAAAAAGAGGGAAATAATTCGGTAACTTCTAAACGGTTAATCCGATTTTAATGAAATTTGGTATGCACAAAGAGGAGGTGTTGTCGAGTTTAGGTTTTGAATTTGGACCTTATAGGCCAACCAGGGGCCCGGCGGGGGGTCCTCAAATTAGGACACCTCGGCTATGTTAAATTTTTAAAACGATCCTATTTCTTCATTTGAGTTCCGATTTAAAAAAAATTTCGTATATTGAATCTCCTCATCGAGCACTATAAAAAATGTCATAGCAGTAAATTATCTCTTATAGTTTAGGAGATATTCGCATTTGAAAATTAAAATTTTAAAATTTTTACCGTTCTTACTTTAGTTTTTTGATAATAGCGGGTCCAAATATTCCCGATTTTCGCCATTTCTTTTTTTATTCGCTTAACAACAAGTTTATATATCAAGCAGTGAAAGAATTATGTAAAAATCATGACTGAGTCCAAAGTTATAGGCATTTTAATTTAAAAAATTAAAAAAAGGCGATTTTTTGCCATTTTTTTGGGAAAAAAGTATCTTTTTCTTTTTAAGTTATCTAAAAAGTTTCTAAGAAGATGTATATAGAATTTATACTTTTTGAAAAGCTGACTTTACATAAAATACGATAAATGAAACAAAACCTAAAAATTTTTGATACCGAGGGGACCAGATCCATCCAAAAAAAACCCTATTTTTTTATAGAAAATTCAATTTTGAGCATAAATTCTCAAATCGCATAGTCGATATCAAATTATAGTGACCTGTTTTATATGACCCAATATGTTCTTAATCATTTTGTAACGGGTTTCGATAACCCCGCCCCTGGTATGGATATAATAGGCAAAAAACCAAAAAATCCCATTTTTGGGATTTTTTAAAACTTTTTTGGGAATTCCGGGATTTCTAATAAGAAAATTCGAACTTTTTATTTAATTTTAGATTTTGAGTAAAAAAAATCTACCTAACTGTAAAATTTCATCAAAAAATATTCATAAATAAAATTTTTATTGCAATTTGAAAAATTTGTATCTTCGCAAAAACTGAATAAAAAACATTTTTTAATTTTTTTAAAAAAAGTATTCCGCGAATTTTTTAATTTTCAAAAATTATATACAGTTTTGAAAAATAGACAAAATTACCTTTCCATTGATATATAACATGCCTACCTAATGTTTTTTAAGTGACAAATTAATTAGGGAAAACTCAACATCTTTTAGAGAATTTACCTAGCACTATTATTTTCATCCATAACGTTAACTCTTAAATTTGTTACATATATTAAAAAATTTTCAGGTATTATTTTTTAAACTGTAATGATTTTTACCCCTATAGGTCACTTTAATAGGTAGCTTATTAAAGTGACCTATTGAGGAAAAATTCATTACATAAGGATACGTTAGACATATTAGGTAGAATATCATAACCCTTTAAAAAATAATTTAATTTAAGTACCTGTAATTAATATATAAGACAGGTTTATATCTGTTTGTAATTATTTGTAATTTTCTAACCATGGCGATCGTACTAAAAAAAAATGATTTGTGCTCCATTTTATTTGAACACTCTTCAGCTCCTTTTCAAGATAAAGTGAACTTCTTATTGAAATATATTGAAACTGCACATAAAAATAAAGTGGATAAAACTGATATATGTAAAATTGAAAATTTTATAAAATCAGTTGATATAAAACTGAAGAGTGTTCGGTATTCCATTGCTAAATTTCGATCGAAATTTTCTGATTGGCTGGATGAATGTGTAGAAGTTGCTATTTGCGTATCAACTGTTGGTGCTCCCTGTAAGCAGTATGAGGATTTGAGCTCAAAATCTAAGAGGAAAAGGTTATCAACTTCACTAGAAACCTTATCTAACGAAGAAGTTTCGGACACTTTTAAAGCAATGTTAAGAAAAGAAAAACAGCCTTTGGATGCCATAAAAATTGCAAATATTCTTCCAACCGCATCACCAAGACGACTGAAAAGAATTGTAAAGAGTATACCCACACCATCATCTGATACAACGTTCACTGAGGAAGAAGCTATTGCGCTTATGTTGCAGCTGGGATTAAGTCGTGATAACTACATAACGTTAAGAAAGGCGCTATCTGAAAAAGGAGTGGATGTTTTACCATCATATGACAAAATAAATGAAAAGAAGAAAAGCATTATACCACCTCCTATTGAAATAACTGATCGGAAGGCTGTTATTGGGCTCGGCGCTCTACTCGAAAATACTGCTTTAAGGATTGCTTCTGACTTTTCTTCAGACCAACTAAAAAAAATAAATTCTTGTGATCTTCAACTCATTTGTAAGTGGGGATGTGATGGATTATCAGCACTCTCGGAATATAAACAAATCAACACAAGTGAATCATCTTCCGAGTATAAAAGTGTATTTATGGCATCGCTAGTTCCATTAAGAATTCGAAAGTATGCTGACAGCGATTCTCCATCAACCAGTTTCGATGATATTTGGAAGAATTCGACTCCAGGATCCAAAGCTTTTTGTAGGCCAATAAGCTTTGAGTATATAAAGGAATCCAAAACAACAACGCAAGATTTGATAAATCGTATTGAAACAGAAATTAAAAACTTGGAACCTATAACAATCGAAATAGAAAATTATTCGTTTAACATGTCCTATGATTTAAAACTTACAATGATTGATGGGAAAGTTGGAAATGCCATTACAGGAACATCATCTACTTGGTACTGCTACATATGTGGTGATAAAAAATCAGAATTTTCGAATATTTCCAAGCAAAGATCAATAAATGAGGAAACATTACAATTTGGAATATCCCCCCTACATGCTCGCATACGATTTCTGGAACATTTTCTACATTTAGCATATGATTTAAAGTACAGAAGCATACCGGAAAATGCAAACAAAAGTGCAAATAACAATAAGGAGTTAATGGAAATGAGAGCCAGTGAGAAACGAAGAATTCAAGAGGAATTTAAAAAGCGGATGGGATTAAATATTGATAAACCACTCACAGGATATGGAAGCACAAACGATGGTAATACCGCTAGACGTTTTTTTAAACATTTTGAAACTACTTCCGAAATAACCGGAATTAGTATGGATTTACTGCAAAAGGTCAATATTATTCTAATGGCGATAAATAGCAAGCATAAAGTGAACGCAACAAAATTTGGAGAGTATTCTACAAAAGTTTCTAAATTACTTTTGGAATTATATCCCTGGAAAGAAATGACACCTACAGTTCACAAGATATTATGTCATGGAAAGGTCATCATAGAACATAATATTCTGCCTTTAGGAGAGCTTACAGAAGAACCCCAAGAATCGAGGAATAGAGACTTTAAGCATATTCATCAGTTTAGCTCAAGGAAGTGTTCTAGGCAGTCTCAAAATGAAGATATTTTTAATAATCTGATTCTATCTTCTGATCCTGTTTTATCTACTATAAGGAAACGTTGGATTTGCTACAAAACGTTAGCATTTGAAAATATTCATGAATTTAAAGATTTACTTTATCTTTTAGATATGGACTACTGTGATACCGATTATTTTACAAAATTATATTAATTTATAAAAAAAAAAATAAATAAAGACTATTTTTATATAAAATAAATACTTGTTAATTTTTTTTAGGGATAAAGAATAAAAGATTAATCGTAAAAAGTGGCTGTAAAAATTCATAAAAATTTAGGTAGTAAAACATGCCTAACAAATGTATGGATGAAAATAATAGTACTAGGTAAATTCTCTAAAAGATGTTGAGTTTTCCCTAATTAATTTGTCACTTAAAAAACATTAGGTAGGCATGTTATATATCAATGGAAAGGTAATTTTGTCTATTTTTCAAAACTGTATATAATTTTTGAAAATTAAAAAATTCGCGGAATACTTTTTTAAAAAAAATTAAAAAATGTTTTTTATTCAGTTTTTGCGAAGATACAAATTTTTCAAATTGCAATAAAAATTTTATTTATGAATATTTTTTGATGAAATTTTACAGTTAGGTAGATTTTTTTACTCAAAATCCAAAATTAAATAAAAATTTTGAATTTTCTTATTAGAAATCCCGGAATTCCCAAAAAAGTTTTAAAAAATCCCAAAAATGGGATTTTTTGGTTTTTTGCCTATTATATCCATACCAGGGGCGGGGTTATCGAAACCCGTTACAAAATGATTAAGAACATATTGGGTCATATAAAACAGGTCACTATAATTTGATATCGACTATGCGATTTGAGAATTTTTGCTCAAAATTGAATTTTATATAAAACAAGTTAGAGTGTTATATTCGGCTGTGCCGAATCTCATATACCCACCATCAAACCGTATGCCGTAAAAGGAATGCTCCCATATAAACATCAGGGTGATGTTTGGAATATAGCTTAAGACAATTATGGACTGAGCTCTTTTGAACTAACAAAATATTAATTTTTAATATTTTGTACTGTACTTGTAATTATCAGAGTTTTCTTCATCAAATTTTCTAAAGAGGATCTCATATGTGGTGTATGGTCAATTGTTGACATATCCTCATAACTTTTTGTAGACTGATTTTGTTCATATAAAACTTGTTTACATTCGCTGTTCTCGCATTTTTATGCAAGAAATTAGCGTTCATGTAATTTTATAAAGCGGCTTATATGGGGGGGTAGGTTGAATTACCGACACATTCCGCATGAAATTCGGAGCGAATTTCATAACCGTATTTCATAACTCATATTTTTAAGCCAGTAATGATCGTTTAAGAAATTTTCTAAAGGGGACCTTGTATGGGCGGTAGGGTAAATTATGGACCGATCCTCCCTAAATTTAGTGGAGAGATTTTGGCACGCATTAAACTTATGTGCGTCAATTTTCGTCACTACATTAATATTTTTAAGCCAGTAATGAGCAGTATAGTTATTTGCAGAGGGGGCCTTATATGGGGGAAGGGTCATTTATGGGCCGATCCAAAAAAAAATTGGTACCGAGATTTTGGCTCGTAAGAAACTTACGTGTGTAGCATTTCATCGCTTTACTCTTATTTTTAAGACAGTAATGAGCGTTAAAGCAATTTCCTGAAGTGGACCCAATAGGGGGAGAAGGGCCAATTATGGACCTATCCATATTAAAGTTATTAAAAAGATTTTGGCCCGCGAGGAACTTAATTGGGTAAAATTTTATTGCTATATTCGTATTTTTTAGCCAGTAATGAGCGTTAAAGTCATTTTCAGAAGGGGACCTTATATGGGGGGTAGGGTCATTTATGGGCCGATCTTAAAAAAAAATCGTAGAGCGATTTCGGTTCGTAAGAAACTTATTTATACCGAATTTCATCGCTATACTCGCATTTTTGGACCAGTAATGAGTGTTAAAGTAATTTTCTAAAGGGGACCTTATATGAGGGGTAGGGTCAATTATGGACCGATCCTCAAAAAATTTGGTAAAAAGATTTTGGTTGACATGAAACTTATTTATGTCGAATTTCATCGCTATACTTGCATTTTGGGGCCAGTAATGAGTGTTAAAGTCATTTTCAGAAGGGGACCTTATATGGGGGGTAGGGTCATTTATGGGCCGATCCTGAAAAAATTTGGTAGAAAGATTTTGGCTCATATGGAACTTATTTATGTCGAATTTCATCGCTATACTTGTACTTCTGAAGCAGTTATGCCCGTTGAAGCTGTTTTTTGGAGGTCCACTTGTATGGGGGCTATCCGAAAAAGTGGACCGATATTGCCCATTTTCAATACCAAACAAACCTTTACAATAGAGAATATTTATGCAAAATTTCAACTGTCTAGCTCCTCTCGTGTGGTCCCTATCGTGATTTCAACAGACAGACGGACGGACGGACGGACGGACAGACGGACAGACGGACGGACATGGCTAGATCGTCTTAGAATTTAATAAGGACCCGGAATATATATACTTTTATGGGTCTATGAGCAATATTTCGATGTGTTACAAACGGAATGACAAAATCAATATACCCCCCATCTTTTTTGATGGTGGGTATAAAAATAGGGTTTTTTTGGATGGATCTGGTCCCCTCGGTATCAAAAATTTTTAGGTTTTGTTTCATTTATCGTATTTTATGTAAAGTCAGCTTTTCAAAAAGTATAAATTCTATATACATCTTCTTAGAAACTTTTTAGATAACTTAAAAAGAAAAAGATACTTTTTTCCCAAAAAAATGGCAAAAAAATCGCCTTTTTTAAATTTTTTAAATTAAAATGCCTATAACTTTGGACTCAGTCATGATTTTTACATAATTCTTTCACTGCTTGATATATAAACTTGTTGTCAAGCGAATAAAAAAAGAAATGGCGAAAATCGGGAATATTTGGACCCGCTATTATCAAAAAACTAAAGTAAGAACGGTAAAAATTTTAAAATTTTAATTTTCAAATGCGAATATCTCCTAAACTATAAGAGATAATTTACTGCTATGACGACATTTTTTATAGTGCTCGATGAGGAGATTCTATATACGAATTTTTTTTTAAATCGGAACTCAAATGAAGAAATAGGATCGTTTTAAAAATTTAACATAGCCGAGGTGTCCTAATTTGAGGACCCCCCGCCGGGCCCCTGGTTGGCCTATAAGGTCCAAATTCAAAACCTAAACTCGACAACACCTCTTCTTTGTGCATACCAAATTTCATTAAAATCGGATTAACCGTTTAGAAGTTACCGAATTATTTCCCTCTTTTTTTTTTCCTATACCACTGTGTGTTGTCTATATACCTTGAAACGAGATGTAACATACAAGCATTTGAATTTAAAAACGTATACAAAAGAAATAGATACTCAATAATTTAAGTAATTCCATTTCCCCATTTTGCAGATTAAAATGAAAATTTAGACTTTTTAATTAGTTAACCGACTGTGAAGTATTTTGACACGAATTTTTTTAAACTTCGTAAATTTTATACCAACTTTCAATAAAGATGATTAGCTCTAGCACGATTTCAAAAAAGATGGGGGGTATATTGATTTTGTCAATCCGTTTGTAACACATCGAAGTATTGGTCTTGCACCCACAAAAGTATATATATTCAGGGTTCTTATTAAATTATAAGACAATCTAGACATGTATGTCCGTCTGTCCTTCCGTTTGTCCGTATGTCCGTTGAAATCACGATAGGGAACACACGGGAGGAGTAGACAGTTGAAATTTTGCATAATTATTCTCTATTGCTAAGGTTTGTTTGGTATTGAAAATGAGCAATATCGGTCCACGTTATCGGATAGCATACAAGTGGACCTCCAAAAAGCAGCTTTAACGGGCATAACTGTTTTATAAGTACGAGCGATTTAATACGACATAAATAGGTTTCATGTGAGCCAAAATCTTTCTACCAAATTTTATTTTATAAGATCGGTCCTTAATTGACCCTATTGCCTATACAAGGTCCCCTTCACAAAATTACTTTAACGTTCATTACTTGTTAAAAATGACGAGTATAGCGGTAAAATTTGGCACAAGTAAGTTCCTCGCGAGCCAAAATCTTTCTCCAAATTATATGTTGATCGGTTGATATAATTGACCCTACCCTCCATATAAACTCCCCTTCAGAAAATTACTTAAATGATCATTGCTGGCTTTAAAATACGAGTTATGAAATACGGTTTTCGTAAATTCGACATAAATTATACGAACATTAATCATGATACCGAATTTCATGCAGAATGTGTCGGTAATTCATCCTACCCCCCATATAAGCCCCCTTTAGAAAATTACATTAACGCTAATTACTGGCATAAAAATGCTCTTTAGAAAATTTGATGAGGAGGATTCAGAAAATTACTAGTACAGCGATGAAAATTGACATAAACTTTCCGAACTGAAGACTGATCTATAACTGATCCTAGCCCCTAGAAAAGGCTCCCTTCAGGAAAAAGTTTTGGCGATTCAAATACGAGTTTTTCTTTTTTTAAAAATACGAGTATAGCGATGAAATTTGACATAAACAAGTTCTATACTAAACGAAACCTACGTACAAAATTGTATGAGTATCGGTTCATAATTGATGCACATAAGGTGGCTCTTCAGAAAATTACTCATACGCTCAGGGTTTAAAAAACCAACAAAAATATTTTATTTTTAAAAATTAATATTTTGTTAGTTCAAAAGATCTCGATCCATAATTGCATTAAGCTATATTCCAAATATAACCCTGATGTTTATAGGGGAGCATTAATTTTATGGCATACGCATATGAGGTATATGAGATTCGGCACAGCAGAATATAGCACTTTTACTTGTTTCGAACACATTTCGTACACGTTACACTCTCCGATTCTAACGAAACTCTATGAATAAATTCAAGTTTAAAATTTTTCAAAAGGTATCTCATCAAATCAACTTCTGTGGTGCTTCTGCCGGATTTAGATATTAAAATAAAAGTTTGATATTGTGATAAAATTTGACAAATATGATTGTTTTATGAAATTAATCACTCTTTCAAATTCTGTAGAACACAAACATTGTTTTGATAGTAGTTTCGACATAGCCGAATATAATACTCTTAGTTGTTTATAAATTTTCTTCAATATTCACAACGATCTCAAAACATACAAGCACAAATATGGATTTGTGTATGACTGTTTTTCATTTTAATTGTTGGCAACTAGTAAAACTAACAATTTCCATTCAATTGAACGTCATATTCTTTTATTTATACCGTTTTCTATTTTTTTATTATTCCCTTTCACATTGTCGCTGTTATTGGATTTTTATACAAACCGACAAACGTTTAAGGTTTTGAATAGGAAAATATCCAGAAAATGTTTTTATGTGTATATGTTCCGTGTATGTAAAAATATCTACAGTAAGGGGTATCATTAAATGAGTGATTTGTTATAGCAAACTAACGCATGAAAATCCTTATATTTTTAAGGTGCACTTTAAAGCGAAACATTTATGTTTAGAGTAACTAACAAAAGTCTTACAATTATTTACCACACTATTTCACGCAGAGAATTGTACGTATCTATCTACATATGTAAACCACCACAAACACTAAAGTGGTATATATTGAACAGTATAGTTGTGTTTTCTGTTATTCTTCCAATTGAAATTCCTTTTATGCATACTGATGATACGATACATTAATAGATGATGATGATGACGACAATGGTGATCATGAGTCGATTTCGCTGGTGATTTCAAATACATCAAAACAAAACTGAAAAAAGTATTTGGAACGCATTTACTGATTACCCTGCAGTACATCGAATTAGGTCGACAGAGTCGAAAGTACTAACTGCAACTAGTGATTTTTTATGGGATGTCATTGCGGTTGGTACCCTTTGTATAACTTGCTACCATTGATTTCAGTAGATCAAATTCCACAGCTTTTAAGAAAAAATTAGTTTTTGAATAGAATATCTGACAATCTGTAATCATATTCTTAACTTATGAGCTGTTGATAAGTTATTAATGTTATTTAGAGAAAGGTGCCAACTGACACTTTTTAAATTGCAGAGTACATACAAATACACAAATATACACTTAGACTAACAACTGAAATGTTTTTGTTTTCTATTCACATTTCATCATCATTTGAGTGTTCCTTTATTGAAATGTGTGCCAATTAACGGATACAGAGCGAAAAAAAATGTGTACTATATTGTGTAGAGTATATCTTTTAGTTACAAAACGCAGACAATTCGTATATTGTATTGTCTTTACCATACAATATTGCATAACAGCCGCAACAATTCAATGACATTCACAAACATTTACTCAATATACAAATAGAACAAGTATAAGTACATACATATGTATCCATATACATATAAAATCTACATTTACCACCAACACTTATACACCATCTAAATAAATACACATGTATAACTTCACTCCAATTTTCTGACATTTAACATCAGTGTTTACAAATCATTTGTTGAATTCAAATCCCATCTTGAATGTTAAATATCTCAAAATTCAAATCAAATTTGAAGATTTGCTGGAACACTACTTTGATTTGTAAACAATAAGTGACAATTAGAATGTGCATGACCAATTTAGAACTTATAGATGTTTAATATTTTGTAATAAGTTTCGAAATCTTTTTTTAAATAAAGTTTCTACAAAAAGTCATTTCAGATCTACTTATGATCTTAATATACATACATATAAGGCCAATTTCTTGTCAAGTGACCCAACTCAAAAAATCGATTTGGATGAAATTTTCATCAAGGTTAGTACTATTAGATACGAATGCCGAAGTGCTTTACGTGAGTAGCTGCCGTGTTGGCCTATCTCACCGTGGTCTTTTTCACGACTCACCATCGCCCTTTCAATCTTCAATGAAGAAATCAGGTGGCAATTTTTGTACATGGCTAAGCCGGTCCATGTACAAGCACTTTGCTCGAGTACTTGAGCTATCTTATCTCTGACCATTGCTGCCCCGATGCTTAACTTCCGAGATGTAAAACATCACTTCCGTTTAAAACCACGCAAATGGGATGGTCTCTGTTGATTCGGCAACAGCACCTAGAGACGTAACCGGTAGACCGAAGTACGAATCCATTAAATAAGCCGAGACTTTGTTCTTACTTACAGTGGTAATTCTGATATGAACAGAGTTTTCTCTGAACATATCTGGACAAGGAAGGAAAATTCAATGGTATCACTTGTATATGATACCTTTCATCCATTATCAGACAACCCAGCACACTTTTCATTTATCCGACACATTCATAAGAGACAAACATACGACACACTTATTTTAGGTAGACGGGTGGGTGAGGCCCGCATACCCCACATTTATCCCGTACCATATACAATTAACACCAACTCATTTCAAACGCTTAGTCCCACAGTCACTCCTCTGTGGGGTATCTGTTTTTTCGGTATCTGTTGTACCGAACTTATCCCGAAATATTGACTTTACCTTACATCAGTCTTTTAACCGCAACTCACTCTTCCCGCAAATTTGGGTTTTAACCGCAGGCACTACGTGTATCCCGAAGGAACCTTAACCAACTGACCAGGCCGGACATAGTCCTGCGGGCACCTGGCCACCCGTAGTACCAGATTATGTGGTTCTCTGGTTAGACCCCATGTCAAATCATATCAAGGACTAGCCGAGGAGTGAAGTAACATCACCAGCTTATAGTCCCGGCAGAGTAGAGGTGCTGGTAGCACCTCTTTACCCCAGGATTGCAATACACCATGATTGGACATTACATCATGGAAACATGCTCCGGGGGGAGTACTAATAGATAGTAGACCAGACATGAACAGCTCTATCGTAATAAATGAGAAACGATTTTTATGAACGCCAATATTTCGCTTAACCCATACGATATTTATGGTAACTTTTAGTACCCTATTAATAATATTAATGAAAGCTACATATGTGTCACTTTCATTTAGCTATCTAAAATTCCACAGCATAACTCTTATTTTCCAGCGATTTTTACAAATATTTACAATACCTTGTATTTTATACAAAAAAATCCTTTGACATCCCTTCTTCTTTATGTCATTTCATTGTTGTCAACATTTCGCTAAATTCCCCTTCGCTTTGTTCTTTTATTTTACAAATGTATTGTTATTGATGTATGATGTGATATTGACATGCTGATGCTGTTGTTTACAAATAGAACTTTGTCGTCATCATTGTTCCTCTTTAATTTTTTCGTAATTGTATTTCAAACTTCCATTTATTGCTTTTATTATTTAGATTTTAAGAATTGTTTGTCATTGCAATGATATTAAATTCTCAAAATCAAAACACTAAATGTATTAAATTAAAATTTTACATTGCGTTTTACATTGTATTGTACGTTTATGTTTGTGTTGCGTGAGTATTTCTCTGTGTATGTCAGCAGTTTAACATGAAGTTAACATAACTTTATAGACAATATTTTTTCCCCAAAAGTCTTAATGTATACAGGCTTGAGTAAAATGTTTGTATTGGTATAGCCAACGCCAATTGTACATACAGTCCAAAATTCATTGGCATACGTACTTACATATATGTTTTATGGTGTATAGAAATGTATGAGAAAATATTTGTTTTGGAATGTCCTCAATGTTTATTACAATTGACAATAAACCACCACAATAGACTGATAACTTCACTTATATTTTTTCTTTTGTATTGATATTGAATGTAATTCGATATTTCAAATGACATTGATACGTTTAAATTTTTCTTTTGTGAAATATTTACTTTTTCTACAAATAATTTCAAAAACAACACATGTTCATACAATCGAATTACTTAAATAAATACTTATTTAAACACTTGAAATGGCAAAAGTCGATATAAGAGTCATGTGGTTAAGATGAAAAGATTTCTAATACAAAATGTTGTCATACTTTTTGAAAGTATTTAGTTATCCTATATATAAGTACTTATTATCAAAAGAAACTATCTGCTTGTTTTCTTATTTATATGAAATTTGACACACCGATAGACTTTGATTAGATAACATTATACAATATATGACCTCAGATTGTATTTTGCATACAACTGCAGGACCGTTGTATATTTCCCATACCATATACCAGCAGTAATACATTAGATCTTATAAAAAAATAACTTAATTTAAATATGCCAATAAAAAATCTTAATTTCTTTGTCTTATTTTATTCATTTGCATATATTTATTAATTTATTATAAGTACAAAATCTTGAAGTTTTTATTTCGGCTTAAAATAATGAACCAGAAAATCTCTCACATTTCCAATCACAAGATAAGAAATTGATTTTTAAACGAAAAAGACATAAAAGCGACATTAAGTAATACTCAACTTGAAAAATAAATAAAATCTGCGATCATTTTCCAGTTAATGCGCAAATTGATAAAATATAGAAAATCTATGATTTTTCATAATTTAGATGATAATTAAGATTATGATTTAGATCAATTGTCGATGTTATGAAAACTACAGAAAATTATAATATGCTGCCAATTTAAGTAAAATGTTCTTTTTATATTGTCTTTTTCTTTAAACCCAACAAAACAACAAAAAATTACAAATATATAAAAATAATTTTCATAAACTTTTTCTTAAAGAAGTTACTTGGCTGGTTTAAGACAAGTAAAGTCAGAACGACACAGTTTTGACCAGACTACATCACACATCTGATGCACCGTAGTACATATTTATGTGGTATTATTTCCAGCCTGTAGAAGTAACATACTAAATCAGTCGTTAGAAAAAACATGTTCCACAAGATTTTTTTCACTCTTCATCCATAAATAATTAATTTGTATCTACAATAATTCCAAATTACACTAAAAAATCCTTTTTTTCCCTCCATCGAAAATTTTCTATATTTTAATTCCTTATTATATTTTCAGACGATATTATAAGCATACCTAACTCTTTACAGTTTTTGTCAGTGTAATTACTTGCTTTTAGGGTATTTGTATGTTTTCACTCAAAAAATGGGTTTTTGTGGGAAATAAAAGAGATTTCAAATTTAACATGTCTTTGCTCTATCTATAGTTTCCACGAAAAATGCACCATTATGTTTTCTCTCAAAAAGTAAAAATAAAAGTGATCATATTATATTATTCCAAATGTTATATAGTTTTAAATAAAAAAAGTAAAAAAATTTTAAAATGTGAAGAGTTTGATCATCCCGAACAAATCCCCAGTTCTCCAAACCAAATTTTCTATCTGCAATTCCTATAAAAAATTTGCACCCAGTATTCAGTTAGTACTGTTAGCTACGACATATTGGCCTATATTGTTTCTCATTGCAAGAACACCACATCAACTTGATCCCTCTACATATATAAGAAGACTCATCTATTTTTAGTAATTTGAAGGAAGAAACTAAATTTTAATAAATCTCAAAATCGTAACTAAACTCAAAATATTTTCAATCTCAAAAATATAATTACAAATTGTTGCAAATTTGAGATAGATTTGCCTAAAGCTTTCGTACTAAAGGTAGTAATATTTACATACCATAAATGTCTAAGCATATTTAGTAACAAATTATAAAAAATATTTAATTCAAATACTCATTATAACCATAATTAGAACAAAAATATATAAGTACTTGCTAAGCACAAAATCACACAAACCAACATCTTCTTAGACAAATATATAAAATAAGGCATCCTTTGAACTAATATCATGCAGAGTAAATTAAAATACACACTCATACTACTATAATCTATAAATACACAATACGAAACAGGTCGATCACTAATCAACTCCCTGACTAGTTTGGTAAATATTTTTCATAATGTCAAAATGTCAGTTTACCTAAAGGATGTATCTATTATACAATATATAGAATAATGCAAATATTCTACACGTTGCAAGCCAAACATCTCTGGAAGAACATACAACAAACAAAACGTGCGAAACTGCCCGGAAGAGATGATTTAAGGAAAACCATATTATTAGTATTCGTATTTGTGATGATTTAATATGGTTTTATGCTTGAAATATTTAAGGCATATTACTTATTTATATTGTACATAAGATTTTTGTGTACAATTATGGGTAAAATGTTCTTTCTTTATAACATATGAGGCTTCTAGCAGGCTTTAAGCAAACATATTTTATCAGCTAGTAGTATTATGTATGTAGACGTAAATGAAATACTGTGTAGTTTCTGCTTGCATTTCAATTGTGATCATTTAAATTTTTGGTCTTCACATTCAATGGGTATGTGCATACAGGCATTCAAGCAAATATATATTAATTCATGGCACGACAATTATATAATTTTATAATCATAAATATAAAATTAGTAGAATTTTAGAAGGAATCGTGTAAGAATTTCAATTTTGTGAAAATATATTTACAATGGTTTTAGGAGACCAGCAGGAAATGTAATAGAAAATCTCATTTATAAACTACAGTTTGTAATATTAAATATACTTCTATACAGTTTGGTACATAGTACATTTTGTACATAAGGGCACAAGTGAAAATTTTTAAATAAAATAGCTTCCAAAACTCACAATCTTGAGTTTTGGAAGTTATTTTATGTTGAGTTGAAACAAAATTAAATTTAAATTTATTGATTTATTAAATTAGTTTTATATACCAAAATAACTAAAACGTGTTGAGTATGATTATTGTTTAATATTACCTATTGTTTATTACTCATACGCACTGTTTTGTATGTAAAGTCATAACATCAAAAAGTATGCAACGGCTTTTGTTTTACATTAAACTGGTGCATGACCATTTTTTATTAAAGTTAAAATTTTATCTTACAACTGGGATAAAATAGTTGTAGTTATGAATCGATTAACCACATCCGTCTATCTATTTGTTATTTTGATTATAACGATCGCGGCGTAGACAATTAACCAAAAAATTTAAAAATTTCCATTTTTGGAATTTATTAACATTTATTAAAATTACGGGCGGACACTTCCAAAAAGTAATTTAACTTACTTAGTTAAATCTTTGTAATCGACTATTGCGTGTTAAAATATCTTTCAACACAAATATCATTCACAAGTACAAAAATCAAACTCAAAATTTTTCTGACTATCGGTTCATAAATGGCCATATTTCCCTATAGACATCTCTTGTTTTGTATATATAGCCGCGCTTGGCCATTAATGTTAACATAAATATACATGTATTTCTAGGAAGAATGGATCTAAGCCTTCTCCAAGAAAGAGAAGCTCTTTCCTCGGATATTCTTGTATATGGTGTTGTGCTTTCACTTCTAGAGAATAGAGAGCAGATCATCTACTAAAAAGAAGTACAAAATTTTCACTTTTTGAAAGTTTCCACTATACCAATAGCCATTATACAAGTACGTATATCTTAAACATTTTACATTTAAATACTCCAACATATTAATGCGTGTGGTCCTTTTGTGATGGTTAGTGTGTTTGTATATCCCTCATATACTATGTATATAAATATATGTCATCATCATTATTACTCTTGATGTGACAAACACACACTCACATAAGTACAAACACTCACTTGTGTGACACTGGTAAAGTGGCATTACAAAAGTGACAAAGCAAATAACACAATCTCCCATACGCACAAACGAAGAAATATATAATGTTTGTAATATTGTTGGTTTTCCTTCATACAAATATATACAATAACAAAACAGAAACAGAAACATGTTCCCACTACAGTTACGTGATTGTGTTAACTATCTACCTCTCTTTCTCTTCAAATAGTTATGAACGTACAGAGTTAAATCCATATACATACATGTGAACACAGTGATGGACAATGCAAAAGAATCATTAATATTTAATTTAAAATCTTATTTTATTTTAGGTTTAAAAAACAAAACATAAATTAAAGTTATTTTGTAAATTGTTAGAAAATCATTTAACTGACTTTACCCATTTTTAGTTTTTGTCTCATCATATTTCATACAATAAAATTAATACAGTTATTAGATTGCTTATTCGATAAAATTTGCAGTTTAATTATTTTAACGAAATTAGTAGGAAATGATGCTAATATATTATCCGTTACTGTACAATATGTTTGCATAAAATACATACTTACATAAGTTTATTTAATTGTGCTTGTATGTGTAAGTGGGTAAAATATGCATATATGTCTGTGTTCATGTGTGTATATTTGTTATATGGTTAGATTAATGTTAGAGGCCTTTTGCAGATCAAAAGTTTTTTTCCTGTTGAGCACATGTGTGATTGTGTAAACATGCAAGTGTTAATCGATTAAATTAAAGCATTTGCAAACACGAACGAATAAACAAATGAATGATACAATAAACGTACACATAAGTACGAACACACATCATCTGTTTACGTTTTGAGAGCTGTTAATTTCAATTGATGTCTGACACTCTGTCCAATGGTTTTTAGTCAAATAGACAATGTGTAAAACTAAACAAAACACGAACAGCGGCAATAATACAAAACCCACACACATACAGTGATAAAGCTTAACAAGTCTTTCAAACTTGATTTGATTTCCGTTTTCCGTTTGTTTTGTAATTTTCACATAAAAATACTTACTACATTCATGCCACAATGCATATACTAGTAACTAAAACACATTAACATAGATTACATACACAGAATGTACACATTTTCAGAGTACACACTCACGTCTGTACTAAGAGCAACATGTATGAGATTTTATACTCTTTTGCTATTTTTAGTCTTTTTTTGTTTACTTGTGATTTTTTAACAAGAACACTTATTCCCTTAACACATGATCACTAAATTCAGTTACAAATAAAATGCTTGACACACATATTCTCACTCACACACTCTTGCATCTGCACATCTGATATTAAAATCAGTAAATGTTTAGTAGTGTGTAAAGTAAGTTTATGTGTCCATGAGGTTTTTTGCTAACGTTAGGATATCACCAGCTGGATATTTGGGATTTGCATAAACAGAAGAAAATTTAAAATTCAATTATGTTTTTGCTTTTTGGAGATTTGAAATAAAATTTTGTTCTTAATTTTTCACATCGTATGATCTAAGGGTTAGTTTAATTTAAGTAATTGTTGAAGGATTATTTGTAAAATATGGTAAAGTAGTGAAATATATTCAGTTATGACGGTCATCTAATGAACATTTAAAGAATTTAAAGAATAATACGAAGAAGTATTTAAAAATATTATTGTAAGTTCGTAATCAATAAATATTTAGAAGAAATAGAGATTGAATGATGGAAAAGATATTCAACTTGCTGTTCCATTTGTGACGCAAAGAAATATTGGTCATAGTCCCACAAAAGTATAAATAATATGGGTCCTTATTAGATCTACATATATATCTACATACATATATCCATACACATATCCATACGTCTGTCTATTGAAAGCGAACATACAAAAAGAACTAAGGTGACAAGTATTCCTTATAGCTAATATTTATACCCTACACCAGTATAGTGGGGAGGGTATTATGCATTTGTGCTGATGTTTGTAACGCACAAAAATATTGGTCCTACACCCAACGAAGTATACCGATCGACTCAGAAACAATTTCTGAGTCGATTAAGACATATCCGTCCTGGCTGTCCACATACACCTCGTGCGCAAGCTACGAACGCTATACTCATGGTGTAGGGTATCATATAGTAATCGCGAATAAATTGTGTGCACCCATTACATATGGGTGCACAAAATTTATTGTTAAGTTATGCAGATATCTAACTATTTTTTACCATAAACCTCATATAAAATCTTATACAATCGTGACTGCTTGAAATATACGAGTATAAGAAAATAAATCAAGCAAATTTTATGAGGATTGGTCCATAGAATATCAGTTTATTACCAATAGATGAATCATTCAAATATTCATAAAGGCCTAAGTTCATTCACAAATTCAATAATATTTGATTAGATTTTTTAATTCTAAATCAAGTTTTTTTCCAAAAACATAATTTTTACTAAATCTTTTCTTAAAAATATTTTTGATTGTCAGTCAACAAAATATTTATATAACGATTTTTCCAACATACCGCTTATCTCGTTATTTAGCATATTTTCTTTTTATTAGTTTTGCAATTATTAGCGACTTATTCAGCACGTTTTCTCACTCAGTCAAATCTTTATCAATATTGAAAATGTTGAACATGATTTCCTGTAAAATATTAATACACTAAGCAAACATCGATACGAGCTTCTCACAGATGCTCAAATATACATACATGCATATGTATAAACATATTTAGATGAAATGATATTTTTGTAATTGCAATAGGGCGTTTCAAAACCAATTTTAAGAAAATAGGAAATGAAATATTTTTCTTGTAATTTTGTGTCATCTATTTAAAGCCAAAATTGCTATTGGAAATACTTCTTCATAATGATTCAAAATGAGCTAATAATTTCATCACTAATGCCTTTAGATCTAGTGTCATAACATTGCGACCTATAGGATAAGTATTTAAAGTTAACCTTAAATGGATACCATTCTATTGTATATAAAAGATTACAACATACAATGGAATAAGACGGTATTCAGAAATAATCCCGTAAGACAGATATAACAGGTTTGAGAGAGACTTAAGAAGGGAATGGGAGAAGAGGAAAAATAATATTTGACAAAATGAGCAACAAAATGAGGCGGATATTTACACATGTCGCCATGAAATATTAAAGAAAACTAAATGAAAATAAATTTGAACTATTTCGAATATACATTTGCATTTGCTCGGATATATCGTTAATGTAACAACAAAAATTCTATGTCCTTTTTCGTAAAACCCTGGAACAAGTAGTTGAATAAGTCGAAAAAAAATCTAAAAATGTTCAGTTGAGCTTATTGATGTTACAACGACGATATATGTATTTGTTGTATCATTGCGTTGTTAGTTTTTCTTTTCTTCATTTACACATGACAACAATATCACATTTACTACATTTTATTATGTGGTTGATATTGTTCGTGTTTTTCTTGTTGTTACTTTTTATAATGTTGATGATGACAACGATGATGTGAGTCCTGATAATATCGACCGACAACATCAACAATATGCTTGTTGTTGTCATTTATGTAGGTTTTGATTCTTGCTTTGGGTGTTAAATTTGCGAACATTTGTATATTTGTATATTTTGCCAAATTTTGTATATAAAGTTTAGCTACAATATATACAAAAGTTTATAGTGATGGTTTTCCAGGAACTTAAAAAAATCAAAAGGAATAAGCGTTTTGAACTCACTTCAAAGACTCAGTTAAAAGTTTAAAATTTACATCTAAACCTATATTTGATTTTAAAGGGTCCATAACATTTAGACAAACAGTGAGAACAAAGGGAACACAAAATTGATGTTCTCAGTTATCTATGTCAATGTATATGCATAATTAAAAGTACCAGGTATCAAAGTTCACGAAAAGTTTCCAAGCTTGTCATTCCTAAACAAAAATCACTACAGTTGTTTATAGTACTTTTATCTAAACTTTTATGTTGAATTTTACTTCAATTCTGATGTATTTAAGTAATTTGGGATTTAGGGTCAAATATGGTTCATCCTCAACAAATTGGGAGGAGGGATGTACTTTTATATAAAGGTCAGTAATGCTGAATTGCATCGCGATACTAATGGTGATAAGTAAATTTTTGGACGTTTAAGATATTTTTAAAGGGAGGTTTGTATGGGGGCTAGGGTCAAACGATGGCCGATCATTATAAAAATGGCATGGTCATTTATGCTTATATAAAACTTAGTTGTGTAAATTTTTGGAGAGATAGTATTATATTTGACGTAGTTATGAGTTAAAAACTCCAAATCGGAAGGACAGGTTGTATGGGGGCTAGGTAAAATAATGGGCCGATTTCAACCATTTGTGCCGAAAAATTCTTATGGTGCAAATTATATCAAAATATCTTAAAAATTGTGGAGTGTAGCTTATGCACAAGAATTACATGGACAGCCAACAGACGGACGGACATGTCTTTATCAACTCAGAGTCGATATGCTTAAGGTGGGTGTAGGACCAATATTTCCTCCACAAATTTTGGGTGTCATTTTGCCAAAACATTCTCCGCACCAAATGTCTATCTTTAATATAATCAGCTTTTTGGAGGACCCAGGTAACTTTGGAATCTAAATCTTCGATTATTCTATTAAATATCTTTTTAAGATTTTTTATTTAAAACCATTAAAATCAGTCCATCAGTATCAATTCGTTTAGTGCGGAAACTGTTTTGACAGCAGCGAAAAAGTTAGATTATGTTTCTTAATATTTGTTTGGTCTTTTATGTAAATTTGTAGAAAAGAAACAAAAAATTATAACCCTATTATACATTATCTTAAGAAATAATATGTATGGTACTTGAATTAAATCAATAATGATTTCTTAAATTATTTTTATTTTTTTATTCAATTTCTCTCTGTCTAAATCCAATTGCACAAAACGGCCACAAGATGATATCGGACAGCAATCGTATGTTAGAAGTCTGGCAAAAGATTGTAATGTATTCTCATAAAAACATAAATAAAACAAGGCAAAGGTATAGTTCGGCTTGAACGACCAAGTGATACCCTATGTCAGTTAAAATAATAAAATGAGATTTATTTTTCATAACAAAGCATTTAAGTTAAATGCCTCCGACTGCTTTTTGTTGAGATTCGAGTATATTAAACATAATTATGAGCTCAAAAGCACTATTCCGAAGGTTCAGTTGTAAGGGGTATAGGTGAAATAATAGACCAATCTTACCCATTCATACCTAGTAAAATAAAAGTTCATGTACCAAATTGCATAAAATTATCTGTAAAATTGTGACCAGTAGTTTGATTACAAGGGCGGACAGACAGATGAACGGACATGGCTTAGTAAGTCGACTCAAAAAATTATTCTAACCTGATTGGTAACTTTAAGATGGATGTAGATGGATGGACTTTAGATGGATGTGCATTACAAACATCAGCGCAAATTCAATATACCCTTCCCACTAAACTGGTGTAGGTATAACAAGGAAGGCGTATAGTTCGGCTTGGGCGACCAAATGACACATATTCATAACAGCTTCCCCATTGTAGTGATATAGGGTATTTAAACAATATAAACTATTACAAAACTATTGCCAATTTATGGATAATGGAATAGAAAACTAAAACAGTATGAATCGTTTACAATATCAACAGGGGAGTATTAAAAATTTATCAAATCGACAGAAAATTCCTTAAGATATAGACAACTGCAAATCGAATTGAAGCTAGTTTTATTCTTCACATAGACATAAAAGCAAATGTTTGGTCATGTGCTATGAACAGGCAGTTTTAAAGAAGAAAAAAGCAACAGATTTGAATTCCTCTACTAGGTTTAGGTTAAATTATGATTAAATATGTTCAATGTAATGGTAAAATTTGTATTTTCATATACTAGACTATATATTTTTTCGTACAAATCAAAGCTGTTATGCAATCATACGAAGAAAAAACGGTGGATATTTACGGTGCCTTTCCTGCAAAAAAATTAAGTTAAAAAATTCCTAATGTTTAACACTGTTTTTACAACACAACAAAAATATAATAGAAAAAATCACTAAATTTTTCACTTTCAGGGTAATTTACACATCATTTTAACAATACATATTGTTTGTTTCTTTTTGTTACCATATATATGTATATCTACAGTTGTTGTTGATATTTTTCTTTGTGCAACATAAAATTGTTGCCGACATGCCAAGCGTGTTAAATTTCTTCATTTTAATAAAGAATTTATACGATCGTAGATTCTATAAGATGTTAACTTCACACAGATATATACACTTTCGTTAACTCGTAAATACTTAAATAAACACAAGCATACATAGATGTCTGGGTCCAGAAGCAGCTGCTGTGCTATTGATATCTTTACGATGAAGATGTCTCACAGTGTCCATGAACGTCCGCCTGTCCATCTAACGTATTTGGTTTGTTGGTTTTCATGTCAAACATAATTCCAGATGGTCGTAAACTACTCTATTCTATCGATGTTGCATGCAACGAAGCATCAGTAGCATCAACAACTAAAATAACAACACAGTTAGCAACAAAAACAAATATAATATCACAAGCAATGAAAAAAGAAAAGAAAGAATCAGAGGCAGAGAATTATCACTTTTTCACTTTGCTTTGTTGTTCAATTGTGTATTCAAGTAGCAAGTGACTGAGTGGTTGGTTGCATGGAATTGGATAGATGTACTGCTGCACTCACATACATATATGTTTATATGTGAATGTGCATTATCATGTGGTTGTTTATGGGGGCTACAAAATGAAAAAAAAAAAACAAAATAAAAATGGTTGCAAGTTGCACAAAAAAATAAAAAACTAAGTGGCAGTAGCAAACAAAAACAAAACTATATGTATTAAAGTACATAAAAAATTTAAAACATCAATGTTTGGCTGCATATGTTGGCTAGCATCGTCAATGTTGAAACAAATAGCTAAATGGCAAGAATCTAAAGGAACTTTTCGATAAGGCAAAGAATGAACCAACTATTCTACCAATCCATAGAATACAAACTTAATGCCTGTCATTGTGGATTTTGTATAGTTTTGACTTTCGTAGAAAAAAATTTAATTCTTATGCAATTCTAAAGGATTATCGAAGATTCACAGTCAGCAAAAGTGCTTGTTGGTACAACTATTACTTCAACGGCAATTTGTGGTACAAAAAAAATGGGTGACTTCATAGTGGGCTAGTAGAATACTACTTGAATTAAGTAATCTAGGAAATTTTCTCAAATCAAAAAATAAGGATAAATAGGAACATTCCAGGATCTTTGCAAAAGAATCCAAAGAAATAACAAGAAGCTATTGGGTATAAGATGAGTGTATATTTTGCAAAATCTATAGAGTAGTCTGCTGGAATTTGTAACACCCACAAAAATTGGTTTAAAGTATACCAATCGACTGATAAACACTTACTGATTCGATACGTATGCCAACACTATGTAATCTTGACAACATTGCAACAATTAGTTGTCGAAATCTAAATTTTATACACATCCGTTGTCTAAATGTTAACAAACGTGGTAAGCTCACTATTGACAAACAATCCGTTACCAATAGTGAGCTTACCACGTTTGTTAACATTTAGATGTGTATAAAATTTAGATTTCGACAATGAATTCTTACAACGTTGACAACGTTGCGTTGTCAACATTACATAATGTTGTCGTACGTATATATATACTTTTACAACGGATGTTATTGAAAAATTATAAACTTTTTGGTGTCAATTTGGTACGAGGCGTGTATATTTCTTTTTCCCTCTGTATATGTATATTAAAACTTTAATCTATCATAATCGTCTATCTGTACCATCCGTTCTTTTCTGTACAATTGTACTATTAGTGGTATATAAGATAAAATTCGTCATAATGAATCCTTATTTATTTTAATAATAATTTAGTATCCAGTTTATCGCAACCAACAAATTAATTTGTTACAACAAAAACAAACTTAGTGCAATATATTATAAAATCACATTTATTTAAATATTTTAATTCAAACCTAATCCCATAGTGCGGCGAATTGAAAACAAAGTTAATTTGTAGGTAAGATTTTTCTTTATGTTTGAGCACACTACTCTGGTATTACTTTGACGAGGTTAATTCATGCTCGAATGTTGCCTCAATTGGAATGACAATCTAAAAACCACTCTAGCTGTTGTTTTCTGTTATTTTTGTTTTTAAGCACAATAAAAGACAACTGTTAGTTAACCAACCAACCATCCATTCAACCAAACTCTATAGCATACATACATACATATGTACATATTTTCAATACTACATAAAATCAAGCTGAAACATTTTCGGCGAAAAGGGAAATAAAATCTAAAAGTAACTTTAGGGTGGAAGAAACTTTTAACCTTACCAAGCAGACTGGCAGCCAGTCAGTCAGTATGTCTGTCTGACAAACTGTAAACCAAACAATCACACAATAAGTCAGGTGTATGTTGCAATATTGATAAGATTTCTTCTACTTCATCTACTATATACTTTTTAATTCCAGTTACTGTTAAATTATTAAAGAATAAAAGCTTTAGTTTTGGTTTCAGTCTCGTTTTCATACTGAATTGAATATTTTTATCTTATACAGTAACAACAACAGTAACAACTACAGCAAGTAATATGTTTATTTTATAAAGATTCAAAGTTATCCCGAGTCCTTGTAATGGATGGATTTATTTCTGTTAAATTTGCTGTTGCTTTTTGTTTGCTTCAATCTTCCATTTCTTCTTTCTTTATTTTTAGTATTTTGTTATATTCAATGTGGCAAAATTTAAAAATCAAATTAATAATTTATTAACTTCAAGATATCAAAACAAATAACTAATGGTAGAAATGTTGTATTCAAGATGATTCGTTTTACAAATAAATATATTGTAAAGAAAATTTTTATTAATCATTTAACTGAAACAAATCGACTGATCGAACTGACTGATCAACTGCTAATCAATTGAATTCCCAAAATTTATAGCAATGTCAAACTATCACTAGCTTATAATTTCGAGTAGAAATCAGTCTGGAAATTTTCTATGGAAATCTATCATTAGCTGCAAATTTCCTATGGAATCACATATATATGTCGGTAACTCTACATTTATCTAACGGATTTATGAATTCAGCTTTAAAATTCTATACACAGAGGGAAAAAGAAATATACACGCCTGGTACCAAATTGACATCAAACTGTTTATAATTTTTCAATAACATCCGTTGTCGAAGTATATACATACGTACGGCAACACTATGTATGTAATGTTGACAACATTGCAACAATTCGTTGTCGAAATCTAAATTGTATACACATCCGTTGTCTAAATGTTAACAAACGTGGGAAGCTCACTATTGGCAACGGTTTGTTTGTCAATAGTGAGCTTACCACGTTTGTTAACATTTAGACAACGGATGTGTATAAAATTTAGATTTCGACAACGAATTGTTGCAATGTTGACAACGTTGCGTTAGTAACATTACATAGTGTTGTCGTACGTATGTATGTACTTTGACAACGGATGTTATTGAAAACTTATAAACTCTTTGGCGTCAATATGGTACCAGGCGTGTATATTTGTTTTTCCCTCTGTGTAGAAATTTAAAGCACATATTTCAGCTTCTTTAGCATTTAACCACAATTCTAAAATTTAAAACACTTTAGTTATGAGTTTGTTTTTTTATATATAATTTAACATTCTACTTCAAATATGATTCAAAATAAAAGACACACAAACACAAAAAAATCATGAACTATGAAAAATTGATATAAAATTCTTCTGCACCAAATACTAGTTATTCCAAATATTTTTTTTTTAACTTTGAAACTTTATGTTTTTGGCATAAGTAAAAGATATTGTTGTTGTTGGTTGTTCTTATTTCATTTCTTTTCTTAGTGTTAAAATTTGAAAAAAAGGGCTGGCTATAAAAACACATACATTTCTTTTTTTTTTTCTTTCTTTTTAATATATAAATGCAATCATATAAGTATAAAATCTGTAGCATGGTTTATGGCATAAAGTTTTCTTTTGTAAAGTAGGTTCTAAAAAAACCAGAAAACAACCAGCACAGCAAACGCATTTAATTGTAAAACTCTTCAAAAAGGAATAAAATACATTTATACATACATTTTTTTTTGTTTCATAGTGCAACTTAAATCTTTCTTCATGTTCTACTTTCACTGTGAGCCAGATTTTTATGATGTAAAAGATTAATAGACATTGTTGTAGTTTTTTGATTTGTAAAAACTTAAAATGAGGGTAAGTTTATTGGGAACTATTTTTGGTGTTCTCTTAGGAATTAGCTTGACTAGCACATACTACAGTGCTCAAATATATTATCAATTTAATTCTTAATTTTTTTTTATTAAAATTTCAGATATGTGTTTTTTTAATATCTTTATTGAAATAATAAAAACATGAAAATAAGGTATAAATTATTTTAAATTTTTTATACCCTCCACCACCATCAGTGGTGATAGAGGGTATATATAAGTTTGTCGTTCCGTGTGTAACACCAAGAAATATTCATCTAAGACCCAACAAAGTATATATATTCTGGGTCCTTATGAAATTCTGAGTCGATTTAGCTATGTCCGTCTGTCCGTCTGTCTGTCTGTCTGTGTAAAACACGCTCACGTTAAAACTAAGTAAAGGAAATCAACCAAATTCAGCCAAAATATTTATTATTATCCTAAGCAGTTTGGTATTGAAAATCAGCAAAATCGGTTCACAACGTAAAAAGTTATGAGTAAAAATTTCAGACTACCTCGAAAAAAATTACGTTTTTTTCATAATTCTTTTGAAGTTTTCTCAGAAACTACCAAAGATATTGCGATGAATTTTGTCACACTTTATTTTTTTATGTCTGTGATCAATTATGTTCAAAATCTTTACAATAGATCCAATATTTCCCATAGCCCCCATACAAAGGTATATATTCCCGGAAATTAGTTTATCGTTAATAACTCAATCAAATATATCGGTATCAACACCAAATTTTGTACATACAAATATAATATGAACAGAAATCACACTACCAACGTAGATCTCAGTCGGTCCATTATTGGTCATAGCTCCCATATAAGGCCCACTTTCGAAAATCATTTAAAAGCTCATATTTCATTGTCAAATAAAGCTATTTTGTTAGAATTCGACACAAATATGTTTAGTCTAAATATAAATCACTCTACGAAATTTTTTCCGGATAGGCCCATAATTGGTCATAGCTCCCATATAAGGTCGACTTCCGAAAATCACTTAAACGCATATATTTCATTGAATTATAAAGCTATCGGGATAAAATTCGACACAAGTCTGTGTTGTATACATATAAATCTTTCTGCAACATTTTTTACGGATCGGTCCATTATTGGTCATAGCTCCCATATAAGGTCCACTTCCGAAAATCACTTAAACGCATATATTTCATTGAATTCTAAAGCTATCGGGATAAAATTCGACTTGAATATGGTTTGTGTACGTACAAATCATTTTACAAAATTTTTTACGGATCGGTCCATTATTGGTCATAACTCCCATATAAGGCCCACTTACGAAAATCACTTAAAAGCACATATTTCATTATCAAATAAGGCCATCTTGATAAAATTCGACACAAACATGTTTTGCCCAAATATAAATCACTCTGCGAAATTTTTCCCGAATAGTCCCATATAAGGTCCACTTCCGAAAATCACTTACACGCATATATTTCATTGAATTCTTAAGCTATAGGAATAAAATTTGACTTGAATAAGCTTTGTGTACATACAAATCATTTTACCACTTTTTTCTCAGATCGGTCCATTATTGCTCATAGCTCCCATATAAGGTCCACTTCTGAGAATCACTTAAACGCACATATTTCATTGTCAAATAAAGTTATCTTGAGAAAATTCGACACTTATATGTTTTTTCTTTAAATAAATCACTCTACGAATTTTTTTCCGGATAGGCCCTTATTTGCTCATAGCTCCTATATAAAGTCCACTTCCTATAATCACCTAAACGCACCTATTGGAGTAAAATTATACTTGATCTAAAAATTAGATGGGTTTCAATAAAAAGTATCTTGCTGGTGGAGGGTATTAAAGATTCGGCATAGCCGAATATAGCACTCTAACTTGTTAATTTTTTCAATTCACTTTCTTGTTACGCAGATTTGCATATAGGTACGTATACGTAATAATTAATTCAATAAAAATTAAGTATACGCTTCAATGATATTTGAAAATATAAATATTATGAAAAAATGTTTAAATAATATGTTAGAATGTTCATTAGGGTATAACTTTTTACAATATTTTCATATTTTAGATAATGGTATTTATATGAAAATAATTAAAATAATTTTAGAAAAATTACGAACAAATGCATTTTAGAAATTGCTTTCGGTGCGCTAATTTTTTTCGCCAAACTGACTTCAAAAATAGCTTTTTAGTGCTGTGGTATTTTGTCGCTCAACAAAAGTTAAAAAACCCTAATGTATCTCCATAGGTAAAACTTTTTTAACATCAAAATACTTTTATTTATTTAAAATCAAGAATTTCAAATTATTTATATAAAAACCTCAAGTCACTTTAATTACGCTACGTTCCTGATATTTTCCAAAACTTTCCAACTTTGAAAATTTAACCTTAACATGATATTTATATGGCCATAATTTCTAACTTAATAAAATTGAAGAAGTTTTTCCGCAAATAACAAAATCACAATTGTAATAAATACACCGATTTTATGTGATTAGAATACATTTTCTGTTTCCTTTAGTTGTTTTGCTCTCCCTTTTTTTATATATTAATAAATACATATATGTAACAATTTGTTTGTGTGTCAAGTACTTAACATGAGATATTTAACTCTATGCCACTGCCATTTTTGCTATTTACTGTGGAAGACAACGAACTTTGCTGTTTCGCAACAGCAACAAAGAATTTTATTTTCTTAGTGACACATTTTTTTATATATCAAATGAAAAAAATATATACATATGTTTGTATATTAGGGAGGACTCGTCTGTTTGGAGAAGTTTATTCAAGCATGTTGTTCTCCGAATTTTCCCTAGAAAGGATTTTATAATATTCTATAGAAATTTATCACTGGCTTTAAATTTCATATAGAAATGTATCACTAGTTTCAAATTTCCTAAAGGAAAATAACGCTAACTGTAACGAGATACGGCGCTTGGTCCAAATTTCGTATTGGAATTTCCAATGAAGGCTTAAAACTACCTTGCATATGATATCAAAATTGATTATGTTTTCTTTGCAAAAAATAAGAAAAAGATCATAAAAATCTAAAAAAAAAAAATCCTAATATATATGATGCAGTTTTCCAAATATTATTGTCAGGAGAAAGATTTTGGAGAAACGGTCCTTAGAATATATATATGTATTAACAATTTTGGGGCCCCCTAATGTATACTACTCACATATACATACATAGAGACATATAGAATCTAAGAATGTGCAAACATTTTTTGATACATTTGTTAAGAAAAACTCATGGTAACCTACATATGAATATGTTTACAAACAAATATTTTTATACATTTATTAGTAGGATTAAGGTGGTAACCATGGAAAATATAAGCTTTTTAATGCATACACTTTCTTGTTTATTTGTTGTCTAAATATGATACCCTCCTAATTAAATTGTGGGCCTGTTAAAAAAAAACCTATACTTATATACTTATGTATATGAGTTTTACTCTTTCTGGACATAAACTAAACACTTAAGTGTTGTTTACCGTCCTACAGCAAAAAAGCCAGCAACAAAAATAATATATATAATAACAACAAAAAAATATTGTTGTTTTCATATAACTTTTGCATTAGTTTAAGTTTTATATTTGTTATTTCTGTTGTTGCCAGGATTATTAAAGCATAAGTAAAGGGACAGGGGGTTATATTATAGTTTCAGTGTAGACTAATTAATGACTTAATAAGCATCTTACTGAACATTTAGTCTGCATACATGTGTTAAACGTAAGTATACACATATGTATATTTATATACATAAATTCATACATATGTATATGCTTACCTATTTATATTTTTAATATAAAGGTATTTAAGTTCTTTTCTGTGCATGTTTGCGAATGTAATTATAAGTTTTAGTAGAGGAAATTAAATTATCGTCTGAGACTTAAGCAAGGTAATTGGAAAAGTACCAAGAATAAAAGTTTTGTCTCATAATAAGGATTCGTTTATGTTTTCTACTAGTGGTGTTAATTTTTCTATTATACTCTATATATTTGGCATTAATGTGAGATACATACATCCAATTTTTTTTTTTTCGTTTATTATACATACTATTCTTTAGAATTGGGTTAAGTTGTATTAAGATGAATTTAATTAATATTAATATCTACATGACAATTAATCTTCTGGTGTGCAACTTAATTTACTCATTGTCATTGGCAAAATACTTAAAATAAAATAAGAAATTATTAGTAAAAAAGTTTAGTTATTATTATTTTTTTTTTTTTGCCAAGGTCTTTATTAGAAATTAAAAGCTTTATTATATCATATATGTAAGCCACATCTCTGTATTTTTTAAAACAATTATTGTAGCAAATTTACATTGCCTTAAATTTGATGTATACTCCTCTTATTGTAAAATTAAAAGCATATTCCAATTTCTAAATC
Source organism: Lucilia sericata (assembly GCF_015586225.1). Classification (NCBI taxonomy): domain Eukaryota; kingdom Metazoa; phylum Arthropoda; class Insecta; order Diptera; family Calliphoridae; genus Lucilia; species Lucilia sericata. The sequence continues at coordinate 64,090 of NW_023994067.1, forward strand.
TGCATATGAATTTACATTAACAGTATTAAGCAACGGAAATGTATTTCTATTTTAGCCTTAAGTTATGCTACATTAAAGCTTATGTATATAAATTATTAATTCTAATTTGTTTGATTCTAGTTGTTACTATAGTAGTTTTATTTAACCTTCATACATTTGAATATTAGAAAATATTCGTTTATACGATATTTCGTTTATCTATGTAGTATTTTAGTTGGTTGCATAATTTGATTTTTCTTCTTTTTCATTTAAAATTAAGTCAATTATTTATACCTGATTAGATCTGCAATAATTTTATTATTTTGGTTTAATTACCTGAAAATACAAAAAAGAAGAAATATAAACATAAATAAATTTAAAAAAGAGAAGTTTAGTAATTTGTCAAAATAAAAATTCAGTTGATTTAATTTATAGATAACTATATTTGTTAAACATACATTCATATGTACATTAGGATGTCCCGAGGAACAGTATTTTTAAGAATTTCATGTAGAAATACCACTCAATCGACGCGTATTAATGTACTGAACACGAGAAAACTAAAAAATATTTTTTTCGGAATGGCCCTCAGTTCCCTACCAGCGATTAAAAATCCTGATCTCAATATAATTTTTGAAAAGTAAAATATTTTCGATTTTTTCGAAATGGAACTCGAAAATTCCTTAGTTTTGAGGTGATTACGGGAAAAATAATTTTAAAATTTTTTCTGATCCACAAAATGATTTTTAGTGGGTTGGAGAGGTTGCTTTTTGGACCAGAAATACATTAACGAAAATTTTAATTATTTTTCACGCGATAAGCTCAAAATTAAGGAATTCGAAAAGATTGCAAACTTTTTTGAACATATTGTATTGAGATCAAGATTTTCAATGGCAGGTAGGGAATTGAGGACCTTTTCAAAAAAAAAAAATAGTTTTTTTATTTTTCTCGTATTTATTACATTGAAATGCATAATTTATGAGGTATTCCTACTAAAAAGTGGTCCACGGGACACCCTAATGTACATACCCACATTCATATATTAGAATAATTTTTATTTTATTTTTTTATAATTTTATATTATTAGCATAATTTAATAACTACTTATAAAATATATTTATAAGCTATAAAATGAAATGGTTTAATTTTGAATTTGAAATATATGTATGTATTCAATATGACCAATTAGTAAAATTTTTCGGAAATTGAAAAAAGTTTAATCGTATAAATTATTTGTATAATTTTAGCCCGAAGCAAGAACACAAAGAGTTTCTAAAATTTTATTTAAATCATTATTATTTTTTGAGTATATTTCATACAAAATTAAAAAATATTTTAATAAAATTTCTCACTGACAAAATTATTCTTTGAAAACCAAATACGTAAAAATTAAAAAAAAATTGGGTTAAGGTATGTAAGTGTGAATGTGCCGCGTGAAAATCGGATATTTTGTAAAAAAATTTGTATTTTTATATAAAAACATTTATGTGTTCTTTATAATTGCTTGTAAACATTTTCACTAAATGGCGATTCAAAGAAAATGGTATTTAGTTTTTAAACAACTAGAAATTAGTTAAATAGTTTTGTCACCTATTATGTATTTTTTATTAGAAAATTACAAACTTAAACAATTATCGTTTTGTTTAAGCAAATTAAACAAGTTTTGCTTTTTTGTTAAACTGCCCTGGAAAACAATTTTCATAAAACCACTTCTTATTATTTTTAATAAACACAGACATTAAAACATTAAACACATACACTTAGATACACAATCTAGCTATAAAAAATTTTTAAACACATACATGCACTCATATGAAACTGATGATAACAGTATCTAAACCCACATATTATGAGTGTACTTTTTACTCAGTATGTAAGTCTGTGAAACTTTGTATGATGGTATATTTTCAATAATTATAGTGTCAAGTTCCCTAGGCCACAATTTAGTGCAATTACATAGAAAGAAAAATAAACAGATACTAAGCAAGTAACAACCTACTCATATTTTTTATTTTGTATATTTCCTTTATTTGCTAGACAACATCATTTAAACGATAAAAATCCCTTGTTACCCATTCCATGGAGAAAAACTTAATTAAATAAAATATAATATAAAGTACAAAACACAAAAAAAATTAAAATAAAATGTAACATTACGTAATGTTATGCAACATAACAACTTGAAAATATGATCATGTTTCTGCAAAAAAAAATCTAGAGAAAAAATGAGAAGGACAAAAAAATTTAAATCGGTATGTACTTAAATCAAAACTATTTAAGATGTTAATACGCAAATCCTTTTGTTTTTATGAAATGTCCTTTAAGTACTGTCTCAAATTAAAACATACTTCAATTCATGAACATTAAAGTCTTCGCGTTTCCATACATACATTTTTATTACTTGATAATTTAATCTTTTATGTATGGAGGGTACGGTCAATCAGGAACCGATTTGAAACAAATTTGGTAGAGAGATTTTTGTTCTTATAAAACTTACTTTTGTCGAATTTGGTCTGAGAGTTAGTCGTTTTCTAAAGGGGACCTTAAATGTGGAATAGGGTCAATTATCAACCAATCAGACAGATGGACAGACGGACATGGCTAGATCATCCTAGAATTAAATGTGGGTCTACGACCAATATTTCGATGTGTTGCAAACGAGGGCACGGACAATCAGGAACCGATTTGGAACAAATTTGGTAGAGAGGTTTTTGTTCTTATAAAAGTCACTTTTGTCGAATTTGGTCTGAGAATTAGTCGTTTTCTAAAGGGAACCTTAAATGGGGAATAGGGTCAATTATCAACCAATCGGACAGACAGACGGACATGCCTAGATCGTCCTAGAATTAAATAAGGTCCTAGAATACTTTTGTGAGTCTACAACCAATATTTCTATGTGTTGCAAACGGCGAGAAAAAACCAATATAAACACCCCCCCTCGGATGTAGATCCCTTAGTAATGCTCCAAGTTAAAAAAAAAATCCAATGTAGATCCTTAAAAACGCTCCAATTGAGAGAAAATCTGGGATTACTTATATTTGGTGGGAACACCAATATAATTGTTTATATGAAAAACCACAAGGCGGCCGCGGATCCTTAAAAAGCGTCCGCAGATCCCTAAATAATTGGTCACACTGATTGAGGTTCTTTATCGACCAGATTTGCATAAAACTTTGTCGCAATATTCATGATAAAAGTTCTATTATCTAAACTTAAGCATATTTAGTAAAGTATCAATCCCATATCACTGTTAATTTATAAAACATTATGATCATTCATATGTAAAAATTTCCAAAACTTCTCTCTGATTAAATGGCACCAACCCTTTCGTGCAGGAATTTTTTACAGACAGACTACTAAAAACTTAATTTTCTTTTCTATCTTCATTGATCTTAGTCTTTAAAGTTTAAACTTAAAAGTTTAAACTCACATACAGTCAGTAGTCAGTTTGCAAATATATATTAAAATAAATGAGGATACACACTATAACGCTACACTAGAACATACTTATACTATAACGCTTTACCTACACACTCTGATAGGAAAACACACCCTGTATACAACCATATAAAAAGGAATTTATATAAAGAACTTAAACATATGCGCCACCTCATATCAATTTCATACAAAAATTTACTACAAAACTTAAAATAAAAACTCTTTACCACTTTCCATATTGTAGTTTAATAAGAATTTCAGTTTTACATGTTTTGTATGTATTTAAATATAAACATATAAACTTAATATACCGTTACCATTTCAGACTGGCTTTAGTATGAAGCAAAAAAAAAACCAACACAACAGTAAAAGAACCAAAGGTACTGCTGTTATAAAATGGTAATACGGTTAAATGGTAAAGATGTAAATTTACACACCATTAAGTAGTTTACAAACACTTAAGTTATCCCTTCCCCCTCTCTCTATCTCACTCTGCTTTCAATACTACCAATGCAAATTTCAGTACATACCGCCTTCCGTGAGTTGAAGTAAGGAAACCGACATATGTACATATGTATGTAGGTAAAGAAAAGAAGTGTAAATGTTAGGACCATTCTAAATGGCGAATTATTTATAGAGAATTATGCCGAAATATATATAAACAAACGGAAATTCTGTTGGAAGGTTCATTGGTTAGTTAATGAAGCTGCAAATCTTATTTCCTGGCTTTAGATAAAAACTTAGTTTAATTTTATTCACATTGGCCCTCCTAAAACAATAGGTTTTGCCTGCTCGACTTTTAAACAAAACCAACAACCATCGAAGTATTAAGTTGATAAACAAAACATACAAAAGATGAATAAAAAAAGAACCGGAAGAAAAAAGCAACAGTCTGCTAAATACTCACTCTCATATAGTACTATATACATTCATACATACATACATACAAACAAACACTCTCAAATTGAAATTGTACTATTGACTACATTCTTTGCCTTTAAACCACACATAACGAGCGTCGACTTTATTCAACTAAATACTAACAGAAAACTATACAAACAACACATGGTTGCTGACTGTTACTGTTGTTGATGAGCCACAGCAATAATAACGACAACAACTATATTTGTAGTATGTTTAAGAACAAAACCAGCAAATGGTTAGACAAGTAAAATGATATTAGCATATGTAAATTCTTTCAATCATTTAAGCTTTCTCCTTTTATACCGTCCTGCCTTCTTCAATTGTAGTGAAAAAAAATGTTTATTAAATAATCGTCGAAATAAAATGCTGTAAAATGTTAGTCTATACCTGTATACCATTACATACTTAGAAAATTATCACATGTACGTTAGGCACATCTAGACAAACCTGTATAATATGGTGGAAATTACTCTATTCATGTCTGCACTATTCCATAATATGTATATTTTACTATTTTTTCAAAATATTTAATTTCATTTATTTAGTGGAAACCATATTGCTTTTATATACGTTAAGTTAATCAGAAGCAATCATAATATTATAAGTCCCCAGATCATTTGCATTTAATTTTTCTTTTACTTTTTTCTGGTTTTGCACTATAATCTAATGACAAAGTGTCCCACTAGCTCTTTCTACTTTTACCACACCTACACATATTAGATTTTTTGCAAAAATATTGGAGCGTTTTTTATACCCCATACTACTATGCATAGCGGTATAGAAATAAAAAAGTGGTAAATAATTCTGGAACTTCTAAACTGTATTTCCGATTCTAAATTAAATTTTTAAATTTCACTTTTAAATATAAAATTAAGAAAACCCGTTATTATCAATAAACTGGAGTAGGCTGGGTAAGAATATAATTTTAAAATGCGATTATTGACGAAGAAATGGGATCGTTTTCAAAATAGAAGTTACATAACTGATACGAAACTTGTTACGCGCTAGTTCTAAAGTGATAGGAAACGGTTCTAGTTCTGACACTTTATATGGAGGAACCTGTCGCTTTAACATGGCGATGTCCTACGAGGCGGTTAATTGACATCTTTTTCATACTCTGTGACATGTCACGTAACTTTCCTCAGCAAGCCTGTGTAATTTCGAAAAATTAATGAATGAAAGAATAGCAAAAATATACATAAGACGCAAATAATTGTATTTTTTTTTAAATACAAGTGTGAAGTACACTCGTAAAAAGAGAACATGTCACTTAAGTCTCGAGTATTTATCAATAGATTTAAATCAATTTGCTAAAACAAAATTTATTCAATATTTGTCACTTCCTAGGCTAACACGCAATGGTTTAAAAACTTTTATTTTTGGAAATATGTAATTCGGTATCTCTGAAACTATTGGATATATCGCAATGAAATTTCACATGTTTAGAGCTGAGGTGTTTTCGAGTTGATGACAGTTGTAGGTGATTGAGGGCATGAGGGCCAATGGGTAGCCCCTCAAATTTGATCACCTCGGATATTAAATTTAAAAAAAAATCGCCAAAAATAACGGTATATTTTTAAAAAGACTTGGGTCTATGTATTATGTCCAAAATTTTGTTCCGATATCTATATCCGTTCAAATTTTACATTTGTAATTTTAAAAAATTTCTATAATATGATTTTTTTTACTTTATCGTAAATGGTGTTATAATAAAAGATCCGTTATATTATATATCTATTAAAGTTTAATCCCTAAGTTATTATGTGTTCAATGATGCTAAATACTAGTATAAAGACTATAAACTTAATCACTAGAAAGTTCCCAAACTTATAATCCATTTGATATTTCACCTTAATCCTTTTGTAAAATTTTAAAAAGATCGGCTCATAATTCATATAACTCATATAAGGTCATCCTCAGAAAATGACCTTAACGCCCATAACTGTCTAAAAAATCATATATAGCGATAAATTTTGACATGAATATATATAATATCTTTGTTGAAACTTTAACGTTAATTACTGACTTAAAAATGCGAGTATAGCGATAAAATTCGTCATGAATATGTTTTATGCGAGCCAAAGTTTCTCCACCAAATTCTATAAGAAAATGAGCGTTAATCATTACTATCTTACAGGAGTACAGGAATGAAATTCAACAAAAATGTTTTGGGTGAGCCAAAATCGTTGTACAGAATTCTACGAGAATCGCGCCATAATGGACCCCACCCTCCATATAAGGTCCCCTTCAGAAATTTCTTTAAAGCTCTTTATTGGCTTAAAAATTCGGCACACCCGAATATAACACTCTTAATTGTTATTTCTATACCACTGTGCTATGGTGAAATTAATTTTTGTAACTTTTATTAGGTAGGTTCCGTTCGAATCCAAGACAAATGCACAAATGGACATGTCGCCTTTAAACCTAATAAGATTCCACAGTTGCAAACGAATTGACTAAATATTCGGCCATCGGGGTAAGTATGTATATAAAGACGTAAGAGTTTTTTTGATTTTGTTCATTAACTTTATCCACAGGCTGTCAAAACTCCTTAACTAAAAACGAATTTGTCCAAGAACTCAACTTGTATATACATGATTAGATCCATATACATAATTTATGTTAATAAAAAGCTGCCCGATAATATTCTATAATATTTAGACCATAATATATCTAAGCCTTTAAAACCATTTTTAAACTCAAAACTAAAATATCTTAAAAAAATCTATACAAATATAACTTTCATTCAAAGGCAAAAGGAATCGATTTTTTATAAAATCCAATTAAAATCTAAAATTTTATCCCTTAAAGTTGTTGAAAATCTTACTGGGTAAAATGTCAACAAGTACCGTATCATTAAATATTCGACATATAAATGCAAAAAAGTGTATAAACATATAATAATAAGTATGAGATTTTTTACTATTTCCATACACATATGTATGTGTGTAACTATGTAGAATATTTTAGATTCAACCGCTAACTTAATTTGCATATTGGTGGGTGTGTTTTACTAAAAACTTTCAGTAATTACTTGTTAGTAATTTCAAACACACATGTATTGTGTGAGTTTTTACAAAAAAGTGAAAATGGATTTTGGAAAAAAACAAATAAATTGACTTTTTAACCTTTTGCCATAAAAAAATAATTATTAGCTTAAAAGGGAAATTATAATTAAAGATTATAATTTAACAAAAGAAAGGTTGCTAATGGCTTAATTTAAAAATTAATAGTAAGAGGTAAATATTATATTTAATGACATAATAGTATTTAAGTACATATAAAAAATTTTAAGAATCGCTTTTGCGGTAATTAGGACATTAAAAATCATTTCTCAATGAAAACTATCAGAAAACAAATATTTCCCAAAATTTATTTTGGATTATTTTTGACAGCTTTTAATTGAAAAATAAGTTATCTGTAAAGATAATACGTGTACCAAATTTCATGGAACTATCTTCAAAATAGCGACTTTGATCACGAGGTTTACACGGATGGACAGACAGGCAGATTTAGAAAAGGATTATATGTATACTTTATAAAGAAACCTAATATACCCTTCCTAATACAATAGTACAAGATATCAAATACAGTGAAGAAATTGTTATACATATTTTTTATTGCACCCAATAAACTTCAACACCTGATTAAAAAATGCCGTTAGTAAATAAACCCAAGTAGTATTAGACACAAGTTTTATACATAAAACCGTAACATCTTATTTTATTATCCAATTAAATAGTTATTTTTAATCTTAAGTAATGTTATAGAAATCTTTGATGTCCTTAAATAATTTAACACATACGTTTGTAAATTGAAAGATGTCGCTATTTTCTTTGGTATTGTGTTTAATCTTCTCTCGGTAATAAACATGTTTAATTTGTTTCTTTTTTTCTCTCTCTTATAGTTACATATACGAACACACACACATGTACATATGTATGTATATGTACATATAAAGCTGCATAAATGGACATATTGTTGTTTATTAGATGGTCATCTAAGCAAAGAATTCATTCAACTTATTAACACAAAACTCATACAATGAATTTTAATTTGCGACTTTTCCTCTTTCATTTCTTCTATGTATTTATACGTCTACACAAGTATGAATGTAGTATGTACGTATCTTCATATATGGTTTTTAGTTTTTCTTAGTTGTCTGATGAGTACTTACGTTTTTATTTTGCACACGTGTCAGGCATATTTGTGATTTTTGGTTTGTTAATTTTGTTTAATAATAAGAAATACCAAAAAAAAAAACAAAAGACAATTCAACCAATGACAAAAGTTGACAACAACGCAAAATTACCTTAGAACAGTGTAACAACTGATTTTTATTACAAGCTTTAAAGATACTACTCACTATTTTAAATTATGTAGAACATGGTCCATTATTGTCTTTAGTCTTCATTAAACTGCTTTGACCTAAGTATATACATATGTAATATATGGGACTAGCCTCCGAAATTAACTTTAAAGTTAAAACGCATGGTGAGTTATAAAATTTGATATAACCAAAAATTATACCCTTAGTGCCAGTTGACACAGAATAACTTTTGTCTCTCATTTCAAGGATAATACAAATCCATATTTTACGGTTTTCGATTCATGCAAATCTTCTATTTACATAAGTTTATCTTGAAATGGCTAGTGGAAGGACCATTATTTTAGAATACGCTTCAGTTTCAATAATTTTCTGTCTTACAGTAAATAGTTAATACATACTACCATATGTAGATATGCAATTGTACATTAGAGGCATAACTAAAATTTGGCCCTATCACCACACACTAGCCAATATTGTGTTATTAACGGAAACAAAACTTTTCTCTCGTTCTCATGTCCGTCCATCTGTCTGCTGAAAACACGATGAGCTAGACATATAACTATTCTCTATTGATATGGTTTGTTTGCTATTGAAAATGGGCAATATCGGTCTACGTTTTCGGAGAGCCCCCATGCAAGTGGACCCCCGAAAAACAGCTTTCACGGGCATAACTGTTTTAAAAATACGAGTATACCGATGAAATTCGGCATAAATAAGTTTCATGTGAGCGAAAATCTTTCTACGAAATTTTATGAGGATCGGTAGATAATTGACCCCATATAAGGTCCCCTTCAGAAAATGACTGTAACGCTCATTACTGGCATAAAATTACTAATACATATTTCGATGATATTCGACATATGTACATCAGTTTTATGCGAGCCAAAATCTCACTACCCTTTTAGTTTTGAGGATCAGCCCATAAATTACCCTACCCCCCATATAAGGTCCCCTTCAGAAAATTACTTTAACGCTTATTACTAGCTTAGTTTCTTGCGAGCCGAAATCTCTCTCTCAAATTGTATATGGATCGGTTAATAATTGACCCTACCCCCCATATAAGGCCCCCTTCAGAAAATTACTTTAACGCTCATTACTGCCTTATAAGTAAGTTTCTTACGAGCCAAAATCACTTTACCAAATTTTAAGTGGATCGGTCCATAATTGACCCTACCTCCCATATATGGACCCTCTTCAGAGAATGACTTTAACGCTCATTACTGACATTAAAGTACGAGAATAGTGATGAAATTCGACATAAGTAAATTTATCGTGAGCCAAAACCTCTCTACCGACTTTTATGGGAATCGACATGTGATTGACCCTACTCTCCATATAAGGTCCCCTTCAGAAATAAGTATTATACGAACCGAAACTTTTCTATCAAATTTAACGACAATCGGTCCATAAGTGACCCTACTGTCCATATGCATATGTATGTATGTATAAATTTATCCGGATATGCTAGGACCTTTTTGATATTTGCAAAACTACGAAAAAAGTTATACCCATAAGGTACAAATACATAGGTTTCGTATAGGAATTTAAGTTTGGTATTGTATCTATATGTAAATATGTACATATGTACGTATTATGCAGTTACAGGAAAACTTTATTAAATTAACAAAAATTTTGTTGTTTTTTACTTGTTTTGTTTATTGTAATTTTGTTGTCATTTTACCCATCTTCTTCCAACTGCTACGTATACTTAATACTCTTAATGTTTCTCTTTTCCTCTTTCTTCATGATTTTCATTTATTGTATAGCATACATACAGGCTTATCTTTATTTTTATGACATTGTATCTTATTTCATTGTATTTTATTTAATTTCAGTTTGGTGAAAATATGAGAGTAAAGTGTAAATGGAAATATGTGCGTGTGTGTGGTACTCATTTGCATTGTTTTTAATATCCGTTGTATATGTATGTATGTTGATGAGTAAAAATGTTATGCATTTGTGTATGTGTAAGCGTATTTATATCTTTTATTTAGATTTTATTTTTATTACATTTTTGTCGCCTAATTCCTGATAAGTCATAGATACCTTGTTAATATTGCGTTTACCGATTTAACTTGTTTTTCTTATTATTATTTTTTATATTTTTCAATGCATTTAAATGAGTATTTATATTCTTACTTTTCCATTTTCTTTTGCTATTATCTGACAATGTATGTTTGTTTAAGAACTCGTGTTCTCTTATATCACGTACGTTATTATTGTTTGATATACAACCCTAAAGTAATTCTAAATATTTGTGTTTCTTTTTTTCAGTTAGGACTCTTATAGCAAATTAACGTTATGTAATTCTTTTAAGATTTTATGGCTTTTAATGAATTTTGGAAAAGATTTTTAACTGTTCTTGTTCTTAATACAATTTTGTAATGGCAAATATGGTAATTAAACTTTTATTGAAATTGGAATATTAAATCTTAATGGTTTTTTATTACGTATAAGATATGTGCATTAGAGCGTCCCTTGGAATTTTTTTCCTTTTTTTTTTTTTGTAGGAATACCTCTTAAACGATGAGTACCCAGAAAAACTAATTTCTAAAAATTTTCAATCAACAACAAAAAACTAATTCTTCTGTATGAAATTAATAATAAATAGCAATTACATTTTAAATAAAATGATTTCAGTTTTTTCTGTACTGAATACGAGAAAAATTAAAAAAAAAATACCCTAATGTTTATGTAACTTTTTAAGACAAAATTAATAATAAGCTATAAATTGTTAAAAACAACAATAAAATTGCGTATAATATATGTACATATTTTATATACATGCCATAATTTTATCGAATTAAATGTTTAATAATAATATCTCCAAAAATATAACAATAATTAGCTGCAATACAATTTGATAGAAAAATATTCCTTTCACCCAATCATTTCCACCTCATGGTTGACTTATTAAAAACTTACATTAGAAATATATTTGATATATTTTTTGTCAAAACTCCAATGAGGGCTAAAGTAAAAACTCATGTGTACACGAATATAAGTTTCAACTTAGATGAAATTTTATTTAATCTCGTTTAATTTTCAAATCCTTTGATTTGTTAAAAGTTATTTAAAAAATAGTAAAATGTCATTACATACTCAGGCCGAGAAAAGACTTTACTTACCCGGTAACCAAGCAAGTAATGTGGGTAGAATAACTATTCACAATATGCAACAAGAAATACCTTCCCGAATGAGACCAACGGGAGATGAAAGTAGACCATCAGTAGACCAAAATTCCTAAAGGGTTGAAAAAAGATAGCTCGAGTTTTTAATTTATAGGCATTTAAAGTTTTGCAATTGTGTGAAAAATGTTTCCATATACATATGGGCAATTTAGTGTCAAATAACCCCACTTTTAAAATCAATGTCTGCCGATTTGCACCAAATTATCAGCTCTATCGGTCAAGAACTGCCGGACTTAGAGGCGGTCATAGTTGGACATTTTGGTCATACAGGGTTTTATTCAAATGAGTGTAACTTTTCACCTATTGGTCTTAGCAAAAATTGTCCAAAGGAGTTCAGATAGCTATTTCTTCATTGTATAAATTTTTTATTATTATTATTTTTTTAATTGTTTTTTTTTTTTTTTTTTTTTAATGGGCCTTTTTTGATTTTTGCTCAAGAAAGCTTATACAATTTCCTTCAAGGGTTTTATAGTCCCATATTGAGAAAATACTGTCAAACTATAACACATAGGCAATTACAGTCTAAAATATTTATTAAAATCGGATAAATATGTTAAAATATATCGAGGGACTATATTCAGATTGATGGCAAAATATCCGGCAAACAATCCCGCATCAGTGAATTTCAAAGACAAAAACATATTTTTGGCAATTTTATAGCGTTTTGAAATTTTTTCTATCTTAAAAACAGAAAAAATTCTGAATGCAAAACTCTCTATCTATTCCAAAAATTGCTTTAAATTCTATCAATACAAACTTTCTTACTAATTTGGACGTGCTGAAGACAAATAAGTAAACATATTTCAAATCGGCCAAATAGTTTTCGAGATATTGATTATGACACTAATTAGTTTAATTTTACTGCCGTGTTTAACCATATAACGTTGATTTTGGACCAAAACATTATAATCTGGTACTTTTTTAACATTTTGGTTTATTTTACTCCATTAAATTGCGTAAAATATAATATTGATTGAATTTAAATCAAATAAAAAACTTTTTATTACTATGAAAAACTCTCTATCTGTTGGTAGTATGAACATTTTTGAAGGAAAAAAGCTCTATCTGATATAAATTTGTGAATAATTTTGCCAAATAATGCAAAATTTTTAATTCTTTTTATATAAGAGTCTTAGATATGTTCATAAAAATATATTGTAAAAGAAAAATTTTAAAAATCTTCATGAACTAATGAAATAAACAGTTTTGCTCTCCTGAAAACTTGTATTATTTTAGATAGAGACTATTGAATATAGTCCATCGATATACAATATCAAATTTAATCCTTTTTATAAAAACACTTAGAAACATGAATTTTGAACCTCGATAAAATCAAAACCTTAACGAATCTCGAAATTTTGGTGAACTTTACATTTTGTATGTATGACGTTTTAAAACCCTTTGGGGAATTGCTCTATTAATTGTCTACTTTCATTTCCCTTTAGTCTTGTTCGAGAAAGATTCAAAGACCCAAAATTTGTTGTATATTGTTAGTTTTGTTTGACGATGTTAAAAAAACTGGTTGCAAACGCACTTAACCAACTTTCCCGGACTTAAGCCCGGCTTAACAGTTATTTTCTGTGTTTATTAGTCTATCCGCTTAGTCAGTACTCCTTTAACAAGTTACTTTATAGTACTTTTTTATATAAAAGTATAAATCGACGTTTTTTTTTAAACCAACTAGGATTCGAACCACTAACCTTTTCAATTATGCTCTAGATAATTGACTACAAATTCTATTCAAAAAAAAAAAAAAAAAAAAAATTTATTGATAACGACTAATCATTAAGAGGTCTTTACCAACCCAGCAAAAAAAATTTGATGTTGTTAAAGAAGAAGGGATATTTTCATGATTTCTTTAGTACGTATTCTATTTAATGCGTTTTAAATACATGCCTAAATTCTAATAAATTTGTCATCAGTGAAGGCATGAAAAATGCACCCAAATTCACTCATGTAACTCCACTATAGGAATTGTAATATTTTACTATAATTTGGTATTCTCTTAGGAGATTTAACGAAAACGTGCATTTCATACAATAAATATTAAAAATGACATTAATTTTTTATTAGATTTTTGTTTTTGTAGGTACCTACCTACCTAGTAATATTAAGTCCATTTTAACATTAATAAGAGAAGGAAAAAAACGAGACTGCTTAACGGATTTAAAACACAATGGGTATTTTTCCTCTGCATGAATTTAAATCCAATAAAAATCAGTTATGTTTTATCTTATTTTATTTTTATCAATATCACGCAAAAAAATATTTAAATATTGATAACTAAATCGAAATACCATTATTAATGCATTTTTAAATAAATATAGTGCACCAATGAAAATTCGCTTGAGAATCATCGAATATTCATTGGTTATAAGAACTCATTTAAATGACGAACTATTTTTCCAAATACGAACACATGCATGCCAATGACACGCTAATGTTAAAATCATGCATGTTTCCCCTAAATATGAACCAGTTCATTATCAGGTCAACCCATGCATTTACTACTTTTTTTGCACGTCTTTTTTTGCTGGGAATATTTGAAGATTTTTACTTTTTATGAATTAATAATTTTTTCATTAATTAATCTTCAAGCAACTTAAAAAAAGTTTTTTAAGTTTTAAATAAAAAGTTCTTATTAATGAAACGAACAGCATTTTAAATATTGGTTTTTACATCTTTACACTTTACCCTCTAATATTATAAAAATGAAAAGTAAATCTTTTACTAAAAATTTCTGCTTATAGTTTCCCCCTTAGGAATTACACTAGATACAAGTATTATTTTGAACGGCACCCTCAAATATTAACCAAAATTCAAATACACGCAATTAAACTCTAAAACATACCAGTAGTACAACATAACATTACACAGCGACAACGAATCCAAAATATTCCAAAAACACACATACATATGTATGTATATTAGGGTGTCCCTTGGACCACTATTTAGTAGGAATGCCTTTCGATCGAAGCGTATTAGTATACTTAATAGGAAAAAAATAAAATGAATATAAATTCCATATCAGCTATTTATAATATTGATCTCAGTACAATATGTTAAAGCAATTATTCGCAAACTTTTCGAAATGGGTATTTAAAATTCTGTTATTTTTAATTATTCATTATATTAATACGAATCGATTCTACATGAGAATCTTAAAAATTCTGTTCCTAGGGACACTCTATACACATACACATTGAAATTCTATGTATGGAATATATCGTCACCAAGTCAAGTGTTTTATTTTATTTAGTTATTTGTCTCTTCTCGCTTTTGCATTTCAAGTGACGATATGTACATTAGGCCGACTTACAAAAATAGGTTTCGAGTTATCCTTCACAAAATATATTTTATTTACTGAGTTGGATCGTTTTCAAGAAAATGTCATTATTTTAAATTTTTAATTCAAAAGTTTGTTCAGCTTGAAAAAATGTTTTATGACGATTCCAAAAATATGATGGGTCTAGAGATAGTTGGACGTAAGTAAGTACTTAGTACTTGAAAAGTAAGTTCTTGAGTAAGTACAAGTAATTACCAAATTTTTACTCGGTCGGACCAGCATACAAACAGCTATCGCTTGGCTTAAAATATTTTCCATATAGAGTGAGTCGGTCTAATATACATACACATACATATGTATCTATATAAAACGAAACTGATAGTCATGGAGTATTTAGCATGAAATAAAAAGCGATAAAAGAAAACAAACCAGAGAAATGTTTTTAGCAGATTTTCTCAACTAATCCCAATTGCCATACATTGTTATTATTGTTGCTATTGTTTTTATTTGTGTGCCAAAATGAAGATAAACTAAGAAAGGAAACAACAAAAACATACAAGAAAAAATTGTCAATATTATGAAATGAAATTTCATCAACAATTGCCATCAGATTCACACATACATATGTATATATAATAAACGTAATTTGTCTTGCATATTTTTAGGGATGTTATAATAAAATTTTTCATGTGAAAACTGTTGACATAAATAATAACATGTATAGCAATAGAGGCAACACAGAGGGGTTGTGTTAAATGAAATTAAAATATTGCTAAATTTAAAAGTCAGATAAATAAATGAAGATAAATATTTATTTTTTATTTTTTAAAAACATTATACTTACTTATGATTTTAATTTGAGAGGAAAGAGGATTAAATAATGATATTTATGTTAAAATAACAAATCATTCTAAGTCGTTTATTATAATAACATAAATTAAATATGATATTTAAGTAATTTACCTATTTTTTTTACATAAATTGATTAATCATGCATTATATGTATGTCAAAGTTCAATGAAGATTGTAAGTTTCAAATTAAAACAACATGCGTTGTGTACATTTAGGGTGGCCCCAAAAGCTAATGTTTCCGTTCATTCTAAGACCATTTTTCAAAAGGTTTGTAATAACGTCAATATTTGCAGGACAAAAATTTTACTTTTTGAGATCTTTCTGATTTTCCATATTTTAGGTAAAGACAATTTGGTATCATATAAATGTTCTTTGAAAGGCGCTTTTAATTTCGTATGCTGGGATGAACAAAACTTTATGTTATGGTGCGATTAGAAAAAGTATTAAATATTGACGCCACGACAAAATATTTGTTATCATAGAATGAATTAAATGAATGAATTAATATTACAAATGGCGCCCCCCTAATATACATATATATTTGTTTATATTCAATTAAATTAAAGTAAACAGTAGGAGAAAATAAACAAATATTGCATTAAATATACAAATGACAGTCAAATTTGAATGATCATCATTTATTAGTATACATATACTGTTTCTTCTCAGAAATTTGATAAAGATAATTAATTATAGTTTTGATGGGGACCTTATATGGACCAATATTGCCCATTTTCAATACCAAACAATTTGCATTAATTAAAAATATCTGTGCAAAATTTCACCTCTCTAGTTGTTTTCATTTTGACTCTATCGTGTTTTCAACCAAGAATATATATACTTTTACGAATCTTAGATGAATACTTAGATGTGTTACAAACGGAATGACAATCTTTTTTGATGGTTGGGTATAAAAACACGGGTCTCCCAGTTTTGCCCAAAGTCATGCACTTTTGGATTCATTTTCATTTTTGCAAAAATGTGCTCATTTTCACAAGCTTTCTAAGGCAAAGTTGTAGCTCTTGTTATTAAAAACAAAGATCAAAATCTTCAAGATTAAATCGCAAAAAACTTAAAAAAACAAATTTTTTACGAGTTAAAAAATATTCCAAGTACTTCTCTAATTAGGCGTATACTTAATATTTGTAATATCAATAAATTATTAACACGTATACGTACATGTGTTGTTAATAATAGTGCATTTTTACAATGTAAAACTTTTTCACTTAAAATTAAAAAATTAAGATGAAGTTTTTGATCTTATTTGTTCTTTATGACTAGAGCTACACCTTTGCCTCACCGAACGGTTTACAAGATATGAGCCAGAGAAATTGATCACTTTTTGCAAAAATTACACCGAGGATAATAAAATATTTTCATTTTTCTATTCTTTCATAACAAGTGTAGGGTATCATATGATCGGTTGCACATTCTTATTTGTTTTAAATAACATTTATATAAAAAATATTAAAAACATACATATGTATTTGCGAAAACATATTGCTAAAATGTGCACTTATAAAAGAAAACATATACACTGAAAATAATCCATCACTAAATGTTCGTATAAAAAACTACCTATTCCGTAATATTTATGAAAATTTCATGTTTAATACGAAATATTATTTACTTAACCTCTTTTACGAAATTTCGAAATAATTTTACGAAAGTAAGAACACTTTTCGTAATTTCCTTTTCATATATGGGCAACTTCGTGTCAAGTCTTTCGATTTTGTATTTGGATGAAATTTGCACCAAGGTTAATACTATTGGATAGTATGTCAGCGAAATTAAAGAAATGTTGACGATTTTTTTATAAAATTATATGAAATTATATTGCATTAAACTGAAATATTTTGTACAATTTCATACCACGAGACATTTCGTATTATTTTCAGTGTATTTAAAAAAATTAAATATTATAAAAAAATTAACAAAAAAAGCTGTTGTCAATTGCATTTATTCCTTTCATTTTCACATTTTCTGCTTTATTTTATTTATATAAGTAAATATGTGTATGCTACCAATAAATGAGATTATATTTAATTTGTCATGATATTTGTAACCCCATGATATATCGTTCATATAACAAAAATGAAATGATATATAATCCTTACGAAAAACGAATAGGTTTCCGGTTAACAAATGGAGATAAACAAGTTTCAATATGCAATAACAAGTTATACAAAAAATTTTACGAAAAATCAGTATTTAGAGAATAAATACTTATGTAGAAAGTACAAGAGATTCGACCAAACTATAGTTATTTTTGATTTCTATGGATTTTCTCTTTCTTTCATTTATACATTCTTTCATTTTGATTTTGTCAAAAAGTAAGGCATTGTAACCTAGAAACATATTGCTTTTTATTATTGTTTGATGCTGCTGCCATTCATATCAATGTGCTGCTGTTGTTGTTGTTGTTGTTGCTTCTGTTGTTACTGGGACATATTTAAGTCTTGCAATCTGTTTTTTGTCAGCAACTTGCGTAAGGATTTAAAAGGGATTACGCATTCTTGTTGTTTTGTACTTATATTTTGTATATTTCTTTATATTCTGTTACGACAGCAGCAACGACAATTACAGAGACTCCCTCTTAAACTACCAATACAGAGACACAAAGACACATATATATGTACATAGTTACATATATTTGACTTTTTATGTTATTGTTCACATTTCTTTTCATTTTCATTTATTCCATTCATTTTGTGAGTTTATATTAAAAACAGCAACACAACAATAATAATAACAAAACAAAGATAGAAAAGATTGTATACAGTAAGCAGTCATTCTCTGGTATGTATACGTAATGATACACTTTCTATTTGCTGTAGATACTTTTATTTGGAACAAGATCTTATCAGGACCTTATGATTTCGGAAATTAAAATAGTTAATAAACGAAAATATTAAATTTTATAATGTCCATAAATAAATTATCCCAAATTTTAAAGAAGAATAAATCCTGTACTATAACTTTATGTTAAGAATTTAATATTCAATACTGCCGGTTATAGCGTTACTTATTGTTATTGTCACTGCTCTTGCAGTTATTTTAGTAAATTTATACACTAAAAAGTTAGTGTACCCGGAATGCTTCGCCACCGCAATCAAAATGAAATATATACAAAGAGATTATAATATTATAAAAGTATAAAATATGAATACTTTTATAGAAAATTGAAATAGTACTATTTGAAGTCAAATTAAATAATCAATACTATAAAATAAAGTTTTACTTCTCTTTTTGTGTTTAAATTAAATTTTTTAAATGTCTCTTAAATGGAAAAATGACTATAAATTCTCTAAGAAGATGTTCAGTTTTTGTTTTTATGAGCAAAAACTTACTTTTTATAAATTTTTATTCAATCAGAACTGTAAAATTGAAATTCATTTAAAGAGCGAACCAAAGTATTTATTCTTAATAAATTCTCATTTATTTGAACAATTTCATGTTTTGATTATTTTATATTATAGAAGATTAAATGGGAACAATATGAAGAACAAACAAGTTAGGAGGCAAAATATTAAGATTCTATATCTAAAGGTTTCCCAGAAAAATTAGTATCTATTTGCATTCATTTAATATGGGAGGTACCACGCTTGATATTTCTAGTCTGCCCTTTTTTTGTTCCAAATATTCCTGTTGATACTAAAGTGGCTCCAAAAAAATGTAAAGGCTCTAGCTGTTATATTTTTGCATATATACTAAATTAAGATTTTCTTTATATGATAGCTATTACAGTTAGATCGCCTATTTTGTCTGAGTATATGGATTTCAAATTTATAAAGTCCAAACAAACAGACAAACACACATGCATTTTTATATACATATATAAATTGTTAAGAAAAAGACAACAGTTAATATGTTTTTGAATGCTTTTGTAACAACTAACAGTTAGTATTTACATACATACATAGTATGTATGTATGATTTTTTTTTATATAAGAGAGTATAAGTGTAAGCCTGTTATTGTATACATAAGTATGGCTTTTATATTATGCGGTTTATTTACAACTACCCACACACTAGCACATGTTTTTTCCTTTATTTCCCGTTTACACTCTTATTTATTTTCTTTTCATTACAAAACCAAAAAATAGATAAAATTCTTAACAAACCAAGAAAACATAACAATAATAAAAAGAGAAAATATAAAATAAAATGAAAAAAATCCTTAGTTTAAATGGATTAGCTACATTGTTAAGTGTTTCATGAATGTAGTTTGGAAATATGTATGTGTATAAGTGTATTTAATAAAATAACAACGCAAGTGACTACGTGGGTTGGTGTGGGTTGTATATATGGATTTATGTATGTATGAGTGGGCATAAAAAAATCCTTGCATTTTTATTAAAACTCCAAAAGAACATAAAATATAAATTTTTATTTTTACCAAAACATGCCATTTTTATTCATTACACACTGTAATATATATAAAATAAGTATATTTGACTTTTTGTTATTTATCGAAAGAGATAATTATAAAAAAAAAAACTTTAAAAAGTAACTAAAATTTGTCATCACTTTTATTAACCTTTACAAACGATTTTTATGTCAAAAACTAAAAAAGGCATAGTTCTTAACAGCAAAATCGAAAGCCTATAAATATCTCAACTTTCCAACAAAAATCTATGAAAAACCTAAAATTCAAAGCTAATTTTTTTTCGTCTCTATATTTTGATCAGTATTGTGCATTTTAGCATTTAATAAATTCTTTCATTTAAGCTATGCATGTCACATACTAAAACATAAATAGTTTACGTATTTTCCAGCTTCATTTATTTATATTGTCATTTGTTTTCATTCAACATGAATTCGCCATTTGCATCATAAAGAGGGTCTGTTGTCGCCAAAAACAGCGTCGCAACAACAGCAGCTAGTTTTTATCTCAGTTGACACATTTTTCTCCCTTCTCAATTTTTTTTCCTATTTTTATATTCCAATTTTAATGAAATGTAGGTTTTGCGGTTGTACATCTTGTCGTAATAGCAGCGTTTATTATCTACTTCCTAGTTCTGTTTTTTTTTTTTATTCAAATATCTGTTTAAACATCTTTAAGACTAAGTCAAAAAAAGGTCTTACGGAGTACTAAGAAAACAAATGTAAATTCCTCTTAGACCAAAGTTAAAAAATAATAAAGGAAAAACTACAATGAAAACGGAAATTTTTGGTTTGTCGCCGTCATATTGTGTTTTCTTTACTATTGTTATTTTCCGTTGACTTTTGTTAAACAATTTACAACAATAAGGAAAGAAATTTATAAAAGAAAACACTCACGCTTAAAATAGGAATAAAATGAATAAAAATGCGTTTCCTTCCCTTTAAGAGGCATTTTGTGTATTACAACAAAACATTGTCGCTGTTATTGTTTTTGATGCTCTTTCGTATATACATACATATGTATGTATGTATGTATATTCTCCAACACAAAATACATACCAGTGTCAGTGAACGGTATAGTTTGTTTCATAGTTAAAAGGATGCTTGAGGAATTTCATTTTAAATTTAAAAGATTTTCCGCATACTCATAGTCATAGTCTAGTCATAGTCTAGTCATAGTCTAGTCATAATCTAGTCATAGTCTAGTCATAGTCTAGTCATAGTCTAGTCATAGTCTAGTCATAGTCTAGTCATAGTCTAGTCATAGTCTAGTCATAGTCTAGTCATAGTCTAGTCATAGTCTAGTCATAGTCTAGTCATAGTCTAGTCATAGTCTAGTCATAGTCTAGTCATAGTCTAGTCATAGTCTAGTCATAGTCTAGTCTAGTCATAGTCTAGTCATAGTCTAGTCATAGTCTAGTCATAGTCTAGTCATAGTCTAGTCATAGTCTAGTCATAGTCTAGTCATAGTCTAGTCATAGTCTAGTCATAGTCTAGTCATAGTCTAGTCATAGTCTAGTCATAGTCTAGTCATAGTCTAGTCATAGTCTAGTCATAGTCTAGTCATAGTCTAGTCATAGTCTAGTCATAGTCTAGTCATAGTCTAGTCATAGTCTAGTCATAGTCTAGTCATAGTCTAGTCATAGTCTAGTCATAGTCTAGTCATAGTCTAGTCATAGTCTAGTCATAGTCTAGTCATAGTCTAGTCATAGTCTAGTCATAGTCTAGTCATAGTCTAGTCATAGTCTAGTCATAGTCTAGTCATAGTCTAGTCATAGTCTAGTTCTAGTCATAGTCTAGTCATAGTCTAGTCATAGTCTAGTCATAGTCTAGTCATAGTCTAGTCATAGTCTAGTCATAGTCTAGTCATAGTCTAGTCATAGTCTAGTCATAGTCTAGTCATAGTCTAGTCATAGGTCTAGTCATAGTCTAGTCATAGTCTAGTCATAGTCTAGTCATAGTCTAGTCATAGTCTAGTCATAGTTAGTCATAGTCTAGTCATAGTCTAGTCATTAGTCAGTCTAGTCATAGTCTAGTTCATAGTCTAGTCATAGTCTAGTCATAGTCTAGTCATAGTCTAGTCATAGTCTAGTCATAGTCTAGTCATAGTCTAGTCATCGTCTAGTCACTGTCCTATATTATAGAACAAGGTGTTTACTACTGTTGTTTAATATTTAACGTCGACAGATGAGAGGCGGTGGTTTCTGTCATTTGTGGAGTTGTGTGTCAAATGTAGATTTTACTTATGTTTTCTGTCACCATTTATTTACTTGTGTTTTTTTAACATTCCATTTTTTTACTCGAATGGGGAGTGAGCCACTTTTCGGTGGCTTCTGCTGTCGTGTATCTTTTTTTACGTTTTGTCTTGTAAACGTTTTTATTGTGGTTTTCTAGTTTAAAAAATTGTGTTAAATTGTGTTTGCTATTTTCTTTCTATTATTATTTTTTTTTGTACAAGTAAACGTCTGTTAAATTTACCTTACAATTCACTTCAATGTTAATGTTTACCTTGATTTTTCCCTTCTTAGTAATTCTTTTCTATCAGCACCTTCTTTAATTTTATTTTGTTTTTTTTTTCTGTATTTCTTAATATTTTTTCCCACGTTTTAACGCTATCTTAAGTTATATTTAATTTAAAAGAGGAGAAAAAATAAGTAAGACTCTAAATGGCATCATTTGGATATAAATTAAGAAGTAACTGTAGATTAGAAACATTAAAAGTATTTAAGAAGATTTATGGATCGTTTTGTTTGTAACTTTTTTTTATCAATTTCATATAAATGTTTCAATAAAGGATTTTTGTTTGTTTTTTTTTTTTTTTTTTCTTCTAAAAACTGTATGTGTTGATTTGTTAATGTTACAAATATTGTACTAAATATTCTGGATTAAAAGGATTCCATCACTTCGACATACTGATTACAATTCAGCAGGTCAACAAAAGAGGAAAATATAGCTTCGAGAAACATATTTTAATTTGTAGTTTCTATCGTGTTTTATTCTGATAAAATATTAAAATCAATCCATCAATCCTAGTTTCTAAAAATCTCGATTACCATAATTTTAAATTTCAATGTTAAAACAGTTTAACTTATAATAGTCTTCGATAAACTCTATAAATTGTATATTTAGAACTATTCTCTCAAAATATATGAAGAAGTGCTCAATCGTCCTAATATGTGCTATAGATTTTCACAACAAAAAGTCATAAAATTTTTAATTTACTTGAAATTGCACATTTTACACATTTTAAAAGGTACTTGACTTTAATTTTATAGTTTTCAAATTGCAAATGGATTATAAAGTGGTTAAATTCAAATTTTAATAGAAGCTAAAAATGAGGTTGGCTTTTGGGGTTTTTTCTTTGTTTATTTGCTTTTCAAACTTAAAATCTAAATAAATTTTGTGATTACCACTTAATCTATATGAACAAGGTAAGAATGGTTAACAACAAATTGTGGCCAAAATCCCAGTGACCCATTAGACATGGTTTGACAAGAGAAAAAGGTAAAGTAAACTTTGTTGGCTACTGTTTTTATTGTTGCGTAAATTTTTTGTTCTTTATACCCTACACCAACTATAAGAAAAAGTTATTAAGATAAGATGATAATGTTTGTAACATATACAAAATTGACTTTAATAAATCTCTTAAACAAATTTATTTAGATAAAATTTAACGGAAAATAGTTTAAAACAAACAATAATAATTTTACCTAATTTTAATTCATATATGATCATAATATATATATTAATACTTAAACTCACAAAAATCCATTTAAAATATAACTATAGATTTACAATAAAATTCGATATCGTTATCTTTCGTTAACAAAAATCACATAGAAATTTTTGATAATAAGTCCGTAAATATTTGACCACATCTCCTAAAAGTATATAGCTGTAGGGTGTTATATATTCATGATTTTTCGATTATAATTTCTTACTTGATTTTTTGTTATTTTTTACTTTGATTTATTAATGTGTAAATATTTAAATGTTGTTGTTTTTTTCCTCCTTACTTCACTAATCTTGTTATTTGTTACGTGGTTACAAAAAAAATCAGAATAAAAAGCAACAACAGCAATAAAAGTTATATTTTCAAGGTTGTTTTTTTTTACTTTTCTAAATAAAAAAGAAACTTTTCATTTTGTAAACTTTTCTGCTGCATGTGTTTGTTTAAGAGTTTAAAACAAAAAAAAACAGACATTTTAACCTTTTTATTATATTTTTAAGAAGGTTTCTTAAGTCCTTAAGGCCACCTGTAGATATTTGTTGTATTTTTCATGTTTGTCTTTGTATGTGTCTGAGAAAAGATTTATAGGTCTATGTTACCCCTTTGTTAACTTAGAAAGAAAAGTAAAAGCTGTTTTTTTTTCTATTTCATCTTATTTGTTTATTAAACATACCTTTAGATACACAGATAAAAGCATATTTTTCTTAGTCTTGTATTAAGTTAGGTTAAGTTTTTGAAAAGTTTTTGGGAGAAAATGGTTAAAATTTGCAAGAGTAGAAAAATAAGAAATGATAAAATTGTTTTTAATATAAAAGGGTATCTATTCTTTAGAATATTTGTTTAGAATTTTATTTTTCCACAATTTTTAAGACACTGTTAGAAGTTTTAATGGGTACAAACAAATAGACATATGTATATTAATAAGGAATTTTACAATTTTATCAAATTTTTCTAATTAAAACTAATTTTAATTTAGTTCAACTTTTTTATTAGATTTACAGAAAAATAGTAATAAGTTGTATAGCAACCAAAATCTCTGTACTAAATTTAATGAGGTTAGATTAATAGTTGAATCTTACCCTAGTTTATTATCATTAAATCTTCTTAAATATTGAGCATTATTATAATAATATCAAATTTTTATACCCTACACCACTTCAGTGGGGAGGGTATATTGGGTTTGTGCTGATGTTTGTAACGCACAATATTGGTCCTACACCCACCTTAAAGTATACCAATCGGTTCAGAATAATTTTCTGAGTCGATTTAGCTATGTCCGTCCGTCTGTCCGTCCGTCTGTCCGTCTGTATGTCCGTCTGTCTGTCTGTCTGTCTGTCTGTCTGTCTGTCTGTCTGTCTGTCTGTCCGTCCGTCTGTCCGTCCATGTAAACCTTGTAATCAAACTACAGGTCGCAATTTTGAAGATAATTCAATGAAACAGGGACGGAGCCTATTGAAAATGGTTAAGATCGTTCCATTATTTCACCTAGCCCCCATACAACTGAACCCCCCAATAGGGCTTGTAAACTTTGTAATCAAACTACGAGTCGCAATTTTGGAGATAATTCAATGAAATTTGGCACATGAAGTTCATAATTATGTTTATATACTCATATCTCGAAAAAAAGGCTGCAAAAACCAAGTTCTATACAAGATTCGATGACCCTCACGAATTCCATAATAATAGGTTCTCATATGACCCTAGCCCCTATGAAAAGCCCCCATCAAAATTTCACTTAAATGTTCACAATTTTATTCAACAATAAACGGCTTAAGTATGTATATCTGAGGCAAGGTAAAATTCAATTTAAATGCTTTATTATGCAAATAAATCACATTATAATTTTGTCAAAGGTGTAGGGTATTATATGGTCGGCCTTGCCCGACTTTAATTTCTTACTTGTTTTTATTGATTTTAAATTCACCTTAATTTTAAACGACATCCATTCTTCTTATAAGCACTTAGAACATTTTAATTTGGAGGCGTCCATATATAGAGACGTTTTACGAAATTTACTTTCAATATATGACACACGATTTGATGGTAAGTATACAATATTCGAATTGTCCAATATATTTAGTAGGTTTTACTCTTAAAACCCTTTATGACAAAAGGGTATTTTTCTCATGCAATAAAAAATTATTTATAAGATGCCCTTTTGAATGACAAAATATATATAAAATCTCACAAAATTTATAATAAATATGCAATTATTAGTCTTCAAATTAGTTCTGCCTATTTAATACATTCAAGACTTTAACGTCTAGCCCTGCTAATGTCAGTTACAGAATGAATTTTCATAAAATTCATGTCAATCTGCAGTTAAAATATTTTGAAAATTTTAAATTTTCCACAACAAGAAAAAAAAGGAAAATAAAATATTTTTAAAATACAATATTCCTAGTTGGAGGCCGGTTGGTGATATGAATTTTGATTAATAATAAAACACTGTGTTTGACACATGCTGCGCCAGTGATTGACACTCAAAAGACTTTAATAGGCCATCATGAGTTGGCATTTATGAGAAAACCCAAAAAAAAAAAAAAACAAAATAATTTGCTTTAGGTGGCCTTTTTTGTGTTTATTTTTGTTGTTTCATTTAATATACGTTTCATTATGACAAATGATTGTAAAAACTGAATGGGCGAATGTAAGTGATAATAAATATTGATAGCCACGAGGATATTGAATAAAGGTATTGTGCTGGTATTCTGTTATGACATGAGTATTTGTGTTGGCGAAATGCTGAAAAGGATTATAATTAAGATTTAAGACAAATGTTTATTTTATTGTTATGATTTGTCAGTTACATACAGTTCAATGAGCATAATTAGTTGTTATTTTAAGTAGGTAGCTGTCTAGTGAAAATTTTATAAATTCTGCAAATTAATTGTATTTAAATGCTACTCATTTTTTCTTTTTTTTTTCATAAAACATTTTCGTAAAAATTGACAACAGGTGGTATGAGTAATATATTTTATAATCATATGTCTCATACGCCCAGGAATACTTTGAAGTAAAGAATATGTAATGTTTTGGTAATTTTAGTACTCTACATTTCGATAGTGGTGAATAATACATATAAAGCGTTTGTAAAGTATAATAATTATAAATAAGAATTATTTTCTTATACAATATAGCGGAAAATGTCCGTCTATCCATATACAATTTATTTAAAGTATGTCCCTCCTTCCATGTAAAATTTATTTAAGTTTTGGCAATTTTTGTATTCTACACTACTATAGATGGGGTTAATAACGTTTATACAGTACAAACAACCATATCAGCATCATGAAGAGTGTTTGTACGTTTGTCTGTCCGTCTACTTAAGTAAACCTTGAAATTTTAAAGATAACTTAATAAAGATGACCGCATGTTCGGGGGAACGAAGCAGACTCACAAGCTTAAACTTTTGAGGTAATATCACGAATAATTGTATGAAAATTAAATGTATAATTCTTAAACTGAATTATATAACTTCAACTATGAAAAGTATATTCAAACATGAGAAAATAAAGAAAAATTACACTATCATGTCCAACGCCCATAAAACCTTAAACCATTTAAAGAACGATTAAATTTATGACGGCCAACAGCTAAAATATTACTTTTAACATTTTCTACAAATTTAATCATAAACTTTCATTTAAAAATCTATTAAATTTCCTTTCCTAAAAATTATCAAGTTACATGTTAAAATACATACAAAAACATATAACAAAATATTGACTAAATCAAACAATTTTCCAACAAAATAACTTTCTTAAAGTGAACAAATATTGAACAAAAAATAAATATAAACAGATTTTAAAGGAATTTTTAAACTGTTCATGAATTTTATTCAACTACGTTTATAAATAACAAAGCAAACCTAACACCCACTTAAAGGAAACACGCGAATACTTAAATTTTTTACATAAAAGCAATGTAAAATGGTTGAAAAAAACCCTTAAAATAAAATCATTTCAAAGACAACAAATTTGTCGGAAAAAAATACACGAAACATAACTTTTATTCTAAGAATTACAATGGAACAACAAAGAGTGACAACAACAATCCATTTAGCATAAATTTAAAACAATTTAATATATACAACAATTCGAATGGAGTTAAACTCATTGAATGAATTTTTCCTAAAAATAATTGAACGCTACTCAGGCTCTTGGAAAGTGTTGCCCATAACATACTAAATTTTAAATTTTTACTGTATTACTGTATAATCTCTGCATTAACATTTCCAATTATAAGACCTTTTACTGTAACCTAAATACATCAACAACCATCAACACATATTTTTAGCTGTTTTCGGAAAAAGTAACAAGTAACAGCCATTTAAGAGTCATTTAGTTGAATTAGGCGTGATTTTGTTTAACAACAAAGAAATTATTTCGTTTTCAATGTTTTCTGTTTTTTTTTTTTTTTTTTTTTTTGTCAAAATTACAAAGAAGATATTTAAGTACGGTAGACAAAAAAATAAAAGCTATAGTAAACAATAAATTAATTAGAAACAATTTGTGTTTTCTTTTTTGCCTTTTTTAGCATAAAGGTCAATTAAATTAGAAAAGAGATTGAAAACAACTTAAATCAAAGACAATTGTAATTAGAATCGAATACACTGAAACAAACTAGTAGGGTAATACTAAGAAGCATAGACGAGAGAAAACGTTGACCTGAAAAGAGTAAAGTAGAGAAGAGTAGACTGAAGTTGAATAAAGTGAAGAAGAATAAAGTAGAATATAGTCCCTTAAAGAAGAGTATATTAGTTCAAATTACATGTGTATAGTAGACTTAAGTGAAGAAGATTTTAGCAGAGTACGGTAGAGTCAAAAACAGTAAAATTGATAACTAAAGAGTAAAGAAGAAATATAAAGTTAGGTTCAATATAATATAGTCACAGTACAGCAGATAAGATCATAAAAATTACAATACAACGGGACACAGCACATGACAGTAGATTAGTGTATGGTGTATGAAACTATGAAGAAGAGTTCGTATTAGTAGAGCATTAGGCTATAGACTAGACTAGAATATAGACTAGACTAGAATATAGACTAGGCTAGAATATAGACTAGACTATACACTGGACTATAGACTAGACTATAGACTAGAATGTAGACTAGACTACAGACTAGAATGTAGACTAGACTACAGACTAGACTGTAGGCTAGACTATAGACTAGACTATAGACTAGACTATAGACTGGACTATAGACTAGACTATAGACTAGACTATAGACTAGACTATAGACTGGACTATAGACTAGACAATAGACTAGACTATAGACTAGACTATAGACTAGTATAGACCAGACTATAGACTAGATTATGGACTGGACTATAGACTAGACTATAGACTAGACTATAGACTAGACTATAGACTAGACTATAGTCTAGACTATAGACTAGACTATAGACTAGACTATAGACTAGAATATAGACTAGACTATAGACTAGACTATAGACTATACTATAGACTAGACTATAGACTAGACTATAGACTAGACTATAGACTAGACTACAGACTAGACTATAGACTAGACTATAGACTAGACTATAGACTAGACTATAGACTAGACTATAGACTAGACTATAGACTAGACTATAGACTAGACTATAGACTAGACTATAGAATAGACTATAGACTAGACTATAGGCTAGACTATAGACTAGACTATAGACTAGACTATAGACTAGACTATAGACTATACTATAGACTAGACTATAGACTAGACTATAGACTAGACTATAGACTAGACTATAGACTAGACTATAGACTAGACTACAGACTAGACTATAGACTAGACTATAGACTAGACTATAGACTAGACTATAGACTAGACTATAGACTAGACTATAGACCAGACTATAGACTAGACTATAGACTAGACTACAGACTAGACTATAGACTAGACTATAGACTATACTATAGACTAGACTATAGACTAGACTATAGACTAGACTACAGACTAGACTATAGACTAGACTATAGACTAGACTATAGACTAGACTATAGACTAGACTATAGACTAGACTATAGACTAGACTATAGACTAGACTATAGACTAGACTATAGACTAGACTATAGACTAGACTATAGACTAGACTATAGACTAGACTATAGACTAGACTATAGACTAGACTATAGACTAGACTATAGACTAGACTATAGACTAGACTATAGACTAGACTATAGACTAGACTATAGACTAGACTATAGACTAGACTATAGACTAGACTATAGACTAGACTATAGACTAGACTATAGACTAGACTATAGACTAGACTATAGACTAGACTAGACTATAGACTAGACTATAGACTAGACTATAGACTAGACTATAGACTAGACTATAGACTAGACTATAGACTAGACTATAGACTAGACTAGACTAGACTATAGACTAGACTATAGACTAGACTATAGACTAGACTATAGACTAGACTATAGACTAGACTATAGACTAGACTATAGACTAGACTATCGACTAGACTATAGACTAGACTATAGACTAGACTATAGACTAGACTATAGACTAGACTATAGACTAGACTATAGACTAGACTACAGACTAGTCTAGTCTATAGTCTAGTCTATAGTCTAGTCTATAGTCTAGTCTATAGTCTAGTCTATAGTCTAGTCTATAGTCTAGTCTATAGTCTAGTCTATATTCTAGTCTTATAGACTAGACTATAGACTAGACTATAGACTAGACTACAGACTAGACTATAGACTAGACTATAGACTATACTATAGACTAGACTATAGACTAGACTATAGACTAGACTATAGACTAGACTACAGACTAGACTATAGACTAGACTATAGACTAGACTATAGACTAGACTATAGACTAGACTAGAGACTATACTATAGACTAGACTATAGACTAGACTATAGACTAGACTATAGACTAGACTACAGACTAGACTATAGACTAGACTATAGACTAGACTATAGACTAGACTATAGACTAGACTATAGACTAGACTATAGACTAGACTATAGACTAGACTATAGATTAGACTATAGACTATACTAGACTATACTAGACTATAGACTAGACTATAGACTAGACTATAGACTAGACTATAGACTAGACTATAGACTAGACTATAGACTAGACTATAGACTAGACTATAGACTAGACTATAGACTAGACTATAGACTAGACTATAGACTAGACTATAGACTAGACTATAGACTAGACTATAGACTAGACTATAGACTAGACTATAGACTAGACTATAGACTAGACTATAGACTAGACTATAGACTAGACTATAGACTAGACTATAGACTAGACTATAGACTAGACTATAGACTAGACTATAGACTAGACTATAGACTAGACTATAGACTAGACTATAGACTAGACTATAGACTAGACTATAGACTAGACTATAGACTAGACTATAGACTAGACTATAGACTATACTATAGACTAGACTATAGACTAGACTATAGACCTAGACTATAGACTAGACTATAGACTAGACTATAGACTAGACTATAGACTAGACTATAGACTAGACTATAGACTAGACTATAGACTAGACTATAGACTAGACTATAGACTAGACTATAGACTAGACTATAGACTAGACTATAGACTAGACTATAGACTAGACTATAGACTAGACTATAGACTAGACTATAGACTAGACTATAGACTAGACTATAGACTGACTATAGACTATAGACTACAATAGCGAAGAGTTTGCGTAAGATCAAATAAACCTACATATTTTCATTCTTTTTTAGTGTCCTTATAATGAAAAACCTACAATTGATATTCCAATAAACAAAAAAAAAGAAATAAATATATAAATTTTTTGAACATAACCATTATTTTAGGCTCCATAAACAAAAATACATTAATGGAACATTTTCGAAAATCACATACCATGGAAAGGGGTTCAATTAAAAACAAAAAGTAAAAATATTTCTTTTTTTAACCATGTCATCGTCAAGTTAACAAAACAATAAAATTTAACCTCAAAAGGATTATAAGAAGCAATGACCATTTCCAATCCAATCAACTGACAAACATATATATTCAAAATACATAATAAATACATATTTTTAGTGGTTTTTGGTTTTGTTTAATACCACTTACATATTATAACACAAGCAAAACATTATTTTGTATATTCATGATCAGGGAAACCAAAAATATGGCTAGATCGTCTTAAAATTTCATAAGAATGAATAATAATAAATAAATAAAATATAAATTATTAAAAAAAAAGTTGAAAATATGCGCTCTTAATCAAATCCTGCAATATTATGCTCTTATGAATAAAATATGCAAAAAGTCTTAAATTCTTTTGAAATGTGTTAATAGTTTTCCGTGTGTCTATAAGACACACGATACATACACATATTTTGGTTTCCCTGTTCATGATTTAATAATAATTTCTTCATAAGCATTAAATACTAATTATAATTGCTGTTTTTGTGGGTTACAAACAGCAAATCAGTAGAACAAAACCAACAACATCAACAATTATAATGATAATTACAATGATTGTTATTAAATAACTACTAAGTTCGTTTTGGTCTGGTTTGATTTGGTTTTTGTTTTTCAAACACCCATACCGACCACACATTTCGAAGATTGTGTAAATTAAGGAATACATGCTTAGTTATACAGTGGTTATGACGAAATACTTAACTATGCTTGTATGTCTTTCAATTAGATAACATTTGCCAGATGATTCCGCATACATAAGTATTTTAAAGACGCGAGTACAAAGATAATTCCCAAGTAACAAATTTGATAATAAACATATTAATATTAATAATAGTGATTTCTTAGAATATGTACATTTTAAATTTAAGTGTTGCTAAACATCATATAGAATAGAGTATCTATTAAGTAAAATTTTGTACAGTTAAGTTAATAATTAGAAAACTCTGGCATAGTATAACGAAGAGCAATTTTATTTCAAGTAAAATTGTCTATAATACTTAGCACAAAGTAGAGCACGGTAGAATATAGTAGTGTAGAGTAAAGTAGATTAGGATAAAGTAAAGTACGGTAGGTAAAGAAATATTTAGGAGAAAATTCTCAAGATGAAAACTCAATGTTTTAAATAAACTCACAACTAATGACTTTCTTACTTGTTAAAATATTAGACTGCGATTTTAACAAATCATTCATACATACAAATTTCTTTTAAAATCTAATTCAATTATTTTAATTCAATTCTATTGTAACTTTTATTGTTGGTTTTTGTTCATATTTTAAAACTTCATAATTATAGCAAATTTTGTATAAATAGTTAACTTATCAATTATTTATGTATGGTTTTCATTTTGTATTTATTTGCGATTTTATTCAATTTTTCTGGCAATTATTGGAATTTTTCGTTACTAACAAATGCAAACGCTTTAAGCGTTTTTTACTGTATGTGGGCTTAAATGTATACTATATGTATGTATACATGCATACATATAGTGTAAATAATTCCATTATTTTCATTATAATTTTCATTGATATAATAAAGTGGCTCTCATTGTATTTATTTTATGCATTTAAGGAATTTTTACCACTTACACAATACATTTAACCCAATACTGCACTTTCACCGATAAATGTCAAATTTATATTTTAAGTCATGACATCTAAATAGTAGTTTTGTCATTTAAAGAGGCTTACGAAATACAACAACAACAACAATAATGTAAATTTATATATATTTTAAAATTAATGTTTGTTTGTATGTTTGGACTTTGTAGACTGCTAAGCGGCAGGGCCGATTTTCCTTCAATTTTCGCAGTGTATTTGTAAGGAACTCGAAATTTCAAGTGTACGAGGTGCCACGCCCACATACAAAATAATCTCAGAAAGTGCAACAGCTAGAGTCTTTAAATTTTGTATAGGCATCTTTGATATCCCCATAAATATATGGGGATAGTATGGCTGTCCTAGCTGTAGTATCCGTGGCACCTCCCAAATAAAGAAAATATTAAATTTGTATATCTGAGAAAAAAACAGGTAAGAGTTCTTAAATTTTGTCGGAACCCCTTTAGAGTCAATATAAGTATTTTATGAAAAAAGTGGGCGGACTAGAATTAGAGGCGTGGCACCTCCCATATGAATTAAATACAAAAAAATTTATATTTAAGAAACTAATAAAGCGAAAATCTTCAAATTTTGCACAGACGACTCTGATATCGATGTGAACATTTCTGTGATAATTTAGCGGACTAGGAAAAATGGGAGTGGAATGAAAATTCGTATATTTGGAAAGCTAATAGAGTTAGAATCTTAAAATTTTGCACGCAGAACTAAAGCGTCCATGTGATTATTTGGGCTGGAAATTGGCGGACTTTAATTAGGGGGCCTGTAAGCTCTCACATGAATTAAATACAAGCAAGTAAAAAATTATAGTCGGGCGAGGCCGAACATATAATAACCTACACCTGTTACAAAAATAAAATGTAATTTAGTTTTCATATTAAAGCATTTAAGTTGAATTGTACCTTGCCTCAGATATACTTAAGCCATTTATTGTTGAATAAAATTGTGAACATTTACGTAAAACTTTGATTTGTATAGGGGCTATGGTAATTGGGACCCTATAATTATAAAATTCATGAGGGTCATCAAGGCTTGGTTTTGCAGTTTTTTGTCGAGATACGAGTATTGAATTATCTTCAAAGTTGAGACCAGTAGTTTAACTACAAGGTTTACATGGTCGGACGGAAAGACGGGCGGACATAGATAAATCGACTCAGAAAATTATTCTAAGCCGATTGGTATACTTTAAGGTTATTGTGCGTTACAAACATCAGCACACACCCAATAGACCCTCCCCACTAAAGTGGTGTATATTTTGCAAGAACAACTTTGGTATCAATGTGAAGGTTTGTAATTTGTGG
Source organism: Lucilia sericata (assembly GCF_015586225.1). Lineage (NCBI taxonomy): Eukaryota > Metazoa > Arthropoda > Insecta > Diptera > Calliphoridae > Lucilia > Lucilia sericata. The sequence continues at coordinate 99,094 of NW_023994067.1, forward strand.
TAATTTAGCGGACTAGGAAAAAGGGGGAGTGGAACCTCCCATATGAATTCAATACAAAAAATATCGTTTATCGGGAAATTATAAGAGGTAGAATTTTCAAATTTTGCACAAAGAATTTTAATTTAGATCAAGGGGGCTTAAAACCTCTCATATGAATTAAAAACAAAAAATCGTATATCTGGGATATTATTAGATTATTCAGATTTTTCATAGGTTACTTAAAATCCATATTTACATTTGGAAAACTTCCAATAGTTGGCGTGACATCTCCCAGATGAAGTAAATATAAACAATTTAGAGTGCTATATTCGGCTGAGCCGAATCTTAAATACCCTCCACCAGCTTTTCTAATTGATCAAATATTTGTAGAAATAAGTCTTCTCATGTCTTAAATAGAAAAATCCCAAGATTTAAACAGCTTAGATCTATTACAATTCCAAGATTTATTGAACATTATAAACGCCATTTTCTTTTATATTTTTATAGTGCTTAGCAATATTTAATAATTTGCATGTATGCATGTGTGTGAAAGATTTAAGGATTTTGAAAATACATACATATATATAATTTTGTTCTACACAAATTGATAATGCAAATAGTTAAATAAGGTTAAAGCGCTTTTAGGGGCAGTTCCTAGTATGGGAGATAAGATCAATTATAGACCGATCGTAAAAAATTCTTTAAGCTAAATTTCTGTACATAAAAGCTATATTTCAGTCAAATTTTGTATCTATATCGTAATTTAGTATAGCTTTATTTGGTAATGAGTAATGTGCGTTTAAGAGATTTTCGTAAAAGGACCTTGTATGGGAGCTATGACCAATTATGTATATAAAGACAAAATTTCAAAATTCTGTATCTATATCATTATTTGGTGATGAATATTGTCCATCTAAGTGATTTTCTGGAGGGGACCTAGTATGAGAGCTATGACCAAATATGGACCGATAGGGAAAAAATTCCACAATAATATTTCTGTGCATATGAGTAATACGTATATAAAATTTTATATGGATATCTTAATTTAGTAATGAATTATGTGCGTTTAAGTGATTTTCGGGAGGGGACCTTGTATGGGAGCTATGACCAATTATGGACCGATCGGAAAAAACTTTCACAATAATATTTCTATACATATGGGCAATACTTGTACCAAATTTTATATGGATATCTTCTTTTAGTAATGAGCTATGCGCGTTTAAGTGATTTTCGGGAGGGAACCTTGTATGGGAGCTATGTCCAATTATAGACCGATCCAGAAAATTTTTTCTCTGAATGAATTCTATTGACATAAGATTTTAATTTGTAATGTGTAAAAAAAAAATTTGTGAAGATATCAACATTCTGACGGAAGTTATTAACAAAAACCCCATTTTACGGGAATATGTACTTTTGTATGGGAGGTATATGAAATTGTGGACCGATTCTGTCAATTTTCAGCAGGGCTCAAGCTCTAATGTAGAAACGAATGTATGGTGATTTTCATGGAATTATCTTGCATAGTTTTCGAGAAAATTTCATCAGAATGTGTAAAAAATGCTTATTTTTTTCGAGGTTGTTTTAAATTTTGATTCATAACTTTTCCCGGTGTGAACCGATTTTGCCCATTTTCAATACCAAACAACTTAGGAAAATGAAGAACATTTTGGGTGAATTTGGTTAAACTCTATTGCTTCGTTTTATCGTGAGCGTCTTTTACACAGACAGACGGACATAGCTAAATCGACTCAGAATTTGATAAGGACCCAGAATATATATACTTTGTTGGGTCTCAGATGAATATTTCTTGGTGTTAAACACGGAATGACAAAGTTATATATACCCTCTATCACCACTGATGGTGGTGATAGATAAAAATCGTATGTCTGGAAAAATATTAGAGTTGAAATCATAAAAATCATAAAGCGACGTTTTTATTTACACTGTTTTTAGGGTAGCAAAGCACACTGGTTACAGCTAGTTGAGCTATAAATATTAAAAGCAGCTGGAAATTAGAAAATTAATGAAAAAAAATGATTTTCATGTGGTTTGTATTGAGGCAAAAATTGGCTAAAACAAAATTGAATTTCATTGAAAATAAAAATTCACATCACATTTTAAATCACATGTACAATAGGGTGTTTTTTGTCTGAGAAATGTTTTAGTACGTCTTTTTAATTATAACGAATAAAGAAAAATCAAAAAAGAAGATCTAAAATATGTTTAGGCTTGTTTACTGATTATTTTGGGTAATTTTTCGTTCATATCTTAAAGGTTGATTTATGGACAATAAAAAGAATGCATTAACTTTTATATCTCTGAATTTTAAAAATTTATATTATCAAAATCTTTAGATTGAAAATAATTCGAAAACATCTATAAAAGTTCTTTACAATCTCAATATAGTTTTTAAAATATTGCAAAAAAAAATTTTATGAAAATTTAACTTAAACTGGTGTATTTTTTATTTTAAGTTACAAAAAAAACACCCTAATATATAACAAACCATATACCCATGTAGCACATAATTTGTAAATGTATTAAATTTAAAACCTAAAACGATTAAATTGGATTTAATTTTGATTTTTTTTTGTAATTTTCGTTGATAATTCTATTTGAAAACAATTGTCGATGTGTGTAGCTGTTATCTGAATAAGTGCTTGTTTGTTTGTGAATACGTCCGTCCGTCCGTTCGTATGTCTGTCTATCTTTTGAGCATACAATTGGTCTTTAGTTGGTATTTAATTTAATTTATATGTTGCATGATTTTAGGTTGTACAATAAAAATGGGAATTCACTTTGTAGAAATGTACTATGTTTGTGGATGTGTGAATGTGTTTCGCAATTTTTTTTTTAATATTTGTTAACATGATGTATTGCATTGAACATGAAAAACATTTTATTTTTAATTTTACACACAGATGGATAGTCAAACGTATACAAAGGCAAATAAGGATTGTTAACAGTTAAATAGAAATGGAAAGTTTTTGGAAAACAATAAAAGAAAACAACTTTCCATTTAAGATAAAAATTTCGAAATTTTCCTATTTATTTATAAGAGTTAAGATATTTTTTAAAATATTTTTATATGCGATTAACTGAGCTCAATCCTTTCACATGCGGAAGTTGGAGCTGTATACAAAATGATACAACAGAAAAATTTCAACTACAAACAAAAATTTACACTTGTCATTGGCTGCTTTTAGGCGTGAAAAAATGTGTTAATTATACGCCATGGTAAACCATTACAACAACAGAAAAGCAAAATTAACACAAATATTTTTTAAAAATACATACATACACACTCACATTCAAAAACAATACATTGCAATACAATTAAAGATATGTATGTACATACATATGTATGTTAAAATTTAACAAAATTTCACAATGTATTCAATAAATTCAGATATACTATATGGACTTACTTACTATTAAAAAAAAAAATAACGGAGAAAAAAAATCCTGTCATTGTTTGAATGACTGACTGAGCAAGTAAACGAGTTGATAAGTGTATGTGTGAGTGTTACATCGAGTGGAATTTATTGGACTTTATTATTATTCTTGTAAATGTTATAATTAATTGCTGGCTATTTGTTATTGTACAAAAATTACAATAAAATAACAGAAAAGAATTAATTAATTTTTCATAATAAATAAGCAAGAGAAACAATAACGATCAAATTTATAAATGAAGGAAGTTTTGAACGATATACTAATTGCTGTTTAAAAACTGTTTTGTTTGTTACATTTATGTATATATTGTGGCATTTATATGTATATATTTTTAATTGATATTTTTTTATCCTTTATCCATAATTAAAGTTAAGTTCAAATTAATGAACTCAAATACCTACATACATACGATTTATTAAGGACTACACACGAAAAACATGGATCACACGTTTGTGCTTTTTAATTCATTTACGCAGAGAATTAATTAGTATCATTTTAGTTTCTATACTGGTCACTACCTTCAGCAATGTATGCTAAGTTTCATTTTCATTTATCTGATAATAGAGAATTTGTAAAATTTTAATTCAATTTGAAAATGCTAATATTTAAGAAACTTAATGCTGTAGAAAGGACGTGCCCCGAAATAATCATACCTTACAAATATACTTTAGTGGGGAGGGTATCTTGGGTTTTTGATGGTTGTAACACACACAAATATTTGTCCTTAAAGTATACACATCGGCTTAGAATGATTTTCTGAGTCGATAAAGCTATGTCCATCTGTCCGTCCTTCTGGTTGGTTGTCCATGTAAACCTTGTTCGCAAGGTGCAGGACATAAAGATGGGGTTTTATTAGACCCTAGCTCCCATACAAAATCCCCTTCAGAAAATGACTTGAATGTTCAAATCGGTCTATATGTATTTGCCCTTTGTCCCCATATAAACCCACTTTCACAAAATATGTTTTTCGTCCATAAATTGCTTAAATGTATCGAAAACATTAAAGATAAATGCTTTATTATGATAAATGATTTATTATGAAAAGTAAGTCAACTGGTGTTAATTGTTTTTATACCCACCATCAAAAAGATGGTAACACATCTAAATATTCTTATAAGACCCATAAACGATCTAGCAATGTCCGTCCGTCTGTCTGTATGTCTGTCTGTCTGTATGTCTGTATGTCTGTCTGTCTGTATGTCTGTATGTCTGTCTGTCTGTCTGTCTGTCTGTCTGTCTGTCTGTCTGTCTGTCTGTCTGTCTGTCTGTCTGTCTGTCTGTCTGTCTGTCTGTATGTCTGTCTGTCTGTCTGTCTGTCTGTCTGTCTGTTGAAAACACGATAGAGTCCAAACGGGAACAGCTAGAGATCTAAACTTTTGCACAGATATTTTTAGTTAATACAGGTTGTTTGGTGTCCATTTTTCGCCTATCCCCCATATAAGGTCCCCTTCTGAAAGTGGCTTTAACACTCATAACTGGCTAAAGGAGGCATATATAGCGGTGAAATTCTGCATAAACATGTTTTATAGAAAACTAAATCTCTTTTTAAAATTTTATAAGAATCGGCCCATAATTGACCCTACCCGCCATATAAGATCCCGTTCAGAAAATGACTTTAACGCTCATAAATGTCTAGAGGAAGCATATATAGCGGTGAAATTCGGCATAAACATGTTTTATAGAAATCTAAATCTCTTTTTAAAATGTTATAAGAATCGGCCCATAATTGACCATAATACCCGCCATATAAGGTCCCCTTCAGAAAATGACTTTAACGCTCATAACTGGCTAAAGGAGGCATATATAGCGGTGAAATTCTGCATAAACATGTTTTATAGAAATCTAAATCTCTTTTTAAAATGTTATAAGAATCGGCCCATAATTGACCCTACCCGCCATATAAGATCCCGTTCAGAAAATGACTTTAACGCTCATAAATGTCTAGAGGAAGCATATATAGCGGTGAAATTCGGCATAAACATATTTTACAGGAACCTAAACCTCTTTGTAAAATTTTATAAGGATCCGCTCATAATTGACCCTACCTGCCATATAAGGTCCCCTTCAGAAAACGACTTTAAAGCTCATAACAGAATAAAAATACATCTATAGCGGCGAAATTCGGCATAAACATGTTTTATAGAAACCTAAATCTCTTTGTCAAATTTTATAAGGATCGGTACATAGTTGACCATAGCCCACATATAAGGTCCCCTTCAGAAAATATACGGATACAGCGATGACACTTGACGTAAATATGTTTCATACAAGCCAAATTCTCTCTACGAAATTTTTTTAGGATCGGTTCATAATTGACCCTAAACCCCACATCAGGTCCCCTTTAGAAAATTACTTTAATTCTCATTATTGGCTTAAAAATACGAGTATAGCAATGAAATTCGACATACATAAATAAGTTTGTTACAAGACAAAATCTCTCTGCTAAATTTTATGAGGATTGGTCCATTATTGACCCTAACCTTCATATAAGGTCCTCTAAAAGAGACTTTAACTGTCATTACTATATTAAAAATATGAGTACAGTACAGAAATTCCACACAAATATGTTTCATACAAGCAAAAATCCCTCATATTTTACATATACATAATTGACCATACCCCCCATATAAGGCCCCCTTCGGCAAGTAATTTTAACACTCTACTGGCTTAAAAACGAGTATAGCGATCAAATTCGACATTCATAAATAAGTTTCTATCTTAAAATGCGAGTACAGCGAAGAAATTCGAGATAACTAATTTTATTACAAGCCTAAATTTCTCTCTACCAAATCTTATGAAGATCGGTTCATAATTGAAACAAAAAAATACTTTAACGCTCACAACTGTCTTAATAATAACAGTGTAGTGGTGAAATTTATCATAAACAAGTTTTATAGCAACAAAAAATATCTCCAAAGGCCCTATTCCGAAATTCAGTATATATCAAATACATGAGAAGACCTTCCAAAATTTACTTTAATTTTACGGCACGAAATTTGATGGTGGGTATAGAAGATTAGACATGGCGATATGTTCAAAATTACGAAATGTTTGAGACCAATTTCGACAAGATTCCAGGCAATTTATTTTGAACAACATATAAAGCCTTATTCATAAACACATTTTTATTTTATAAACAGTTTGTTGTAGTGTAGCAGACCAGAGTCTCTGGTGGGAATCGAATCCACAACTCCATGAAAATTTTGATTTATAAAATAAAATTTTATTTATGAATAAGGTGGTTTTCGTTTACAAAATCGTCAAATGTAATTAAATAGTTAATTAAATTTACGAATTTCGTAATTATTTCGTAATTCATTTTCGTAATTACCTTCTCTGTACTGTATTCTACAACATCTAACCTCAAACCTTTAGGATTTAAATTTCCTCAACATTTCACAACCAAATCATAAGCCCTCCTACAACTAGACAAAATACAAACAAAACTCAATGTCTTACAAAATAAGAAAATTCTAAAAAAAATCTCAGCTTAACTGAGCGTGGAAACAATCAAGTTTAATCGCGATAACAAGAAGACGTCAACAAGTACAAAGAACAACAAAACTTAAAAGTTTGAGAAAGAAAAAAAATGTAATAAAAAGTACCAATAATAAAAAATCATAACATAATAACGGAAAATCATAAATTTTATCGAAATTGAAAAAAAAAAATAAAACTTAGTCAGGCAGTGACTGGACAAAAATGTTAGTTATACTCACAACTACAGTGTAATACATAATTATAACAACAGTTCTGGAAATAAAAACCAGAAACAATAAAATCTTAAACTGATTGATTAAAATATTTTAAATATTTATAGTTAATTAATTTAATTTTGAAAATATATTTTTAATCTTGAGTAACAACATTAATGAAAGCAAACTTTTTAATACAAGTGTACAATACCAATAGGATAATGCTGACGATGACGTTACATCCTACGTCATTTTTTATGTACAAACCAGAAAATATTCTTACAGTCAGCATCTAAACAACAAGGAATTTTTATGCTATTCCGGTATAGACAGCACTCACTCCATAGCAGTCTCTGACCCTCTCTCTTGTTGCTATCAATATTTTCTTTTTTTTATAGAAAGACAACCTTAGGAGAACCACTAACATACCAAAGAACAAAAATCAGTTAGTACTACTATGTGGGCATAAAAACCCACAAGGAAAACTTCAGAATAAACTAACAAAGCAAAATGGAAAAATTCAGCTTAAAACGGAATTCCGTTTATAAACACACAGTTTTTATTTTATTTATGAATTAATGTAAAGGGTGATTATTATTTTTTGTACGTCGCAAGTATTTCCCAATAACTGCGGTATTACTTCTGTTGTTCTTTTTTCGTTATCCTTCAATACTTTATACGATAGAGACATGTTTAAAAATATTAAAAAAAAAATATTAACCATATTTTTTATTTTCTTCCTGTGGTTGTGGAAAATTAAATCTGTATATTTCTTTTTTGTTATATTATTGCCTGAGTTTATTGAAAGTGTCATAAATGTGCGTAAAATGTATGTGCATTGCGATAAAAAAAATCGCATGAAAATTAATAATGCGTTTAAAAAATTAATTGAATATTCCCTTTTTTTGCAATTGTTAAGCTTTTAAAGTTATTAATTATTCACTTGTTATTATAGTTATTATTAAACGCAATATTATAATTTTTGAATAAATATACATCGACGCACATTTGCTGCTAACAGATCAGACTATAATTGTCCTAAACTGAAAGTAAATAGGGAAATGCTGAAGAGATATTTAAATGTTTATAATTAAAAAATATTTTGTTTGTATTAAAATATGTAAACTTTATTTGTAGTTTCCCAGCTAAAAAAATATGTATTGATCATATATGGATTCATATATGAAGCACATATTTTCATATATAAATATTCATATATATTTTTCCATACATATCTATATATGAAAACATTTTTCATATATAATTCCATATATGTGCCCATATATGACATGATCATATATCGCCATTTTTCGGATATGAACATACATATGTATGTATATGGTCCATATATAATTCATATATGATCCATTTATGTCACCGTTCGACAAAAAGAGAAAAAAAATCGTTAGACACCAACCGGATGATATACGTCTGCAACTATAAATTTAATGATTTTCATTTCTTGATCCTGTGTCCCTTTTAAAGGACTTCAAATTATTAAAAAGTAAATTTTTCAAAAAATATTTTAAAGTACTTCTACTGATCCAACAATGTCAAATTTGATATGAAGCGTACAAGAAGATTGGGGAAATATCTTGTATTATTTTTACTGTATAAATCTCAATAAAAAGATGTCAAAAATGTCTTTTAAAATGTTTGTCCTTTAATATTTACTTAGGTTTCAAATATTTTTATTGTCGAAACATTTTTGAAAGTCGGGCTTTGATTTAGTTAGTTAGTTAGTTAGTTAGTTGGTTAGTAGTTAGTTAGTTAGTTAGTAGTTAGGTTAGTTAGGTAGTTAGTTAGTTAGTTAGTTAGTTAGTTAGTTAGTTAGTTAGTAGTTAGTTAGTTAGTTAGTTAGTTAGTAGTTAGTTAGTTAGTTAGTTAGTTAGTTAGTTAGTTAGTTAGTTAGTAGTAGTTAGTTAGTTAGTTAGTTAGTTAGTAGTAGTTAGTTAGTTAGTTAGTTAGTTAGTTAGTTAGTAGTTAGTTAGTTAGTTAGTTAGTTAGTTAGTTAGTTAGTTAGTTAGTTAGTTAGTTAGTTAGTTAGTAGTTAGTTAGTTAGTTAGTAGTTAGTTAGTTAGTTAGTTAGTTAGTTAGTTAGTTAGTTAGTTAGTAGTTAGTAGTTAGTTAGTTAGAGTTAGTTAGTTAGTAGTTAGTTAGTTAGTTAGTTAGTTAGTTAGTAGTTAGTTAGTTAGTTAGTTAGTTAGTTAGTTAGTAGTAGTTAGTTAGTTAGTAGTTAGTTAGTTAGTTAGTAGTTAGTTAGTAGTTAGTAGTTAGTTAGTAGTTAGTTAGTTAGTTAGAGTTAGTTAGTTAGTTAGTTAGTTAGTTAGTTAGTTAGTTAGTTAGTTAGTTAGTTGTTAGTTAGTTAGTTAGTTAGTTAGTAGTTGGTTAGTTAGTTAGTTAGTTAGTAGTTAGTTAGTTAGTAGTTAGTTAGTTAGTTAGTTAGTTAGTTAGTTAGTTAGTTAGTAGTTAGTTAGTTAGTTAGTTAGTTAGTTAGTAGTTAGTTAGTGTTAGTGTTAGGTAGTAGTTAGTTAGTTAGTTAGTTAGTTAGTTAGTAGTTGTTAGTTAGTTAGTAGTTAGTTAGTAGTAGTTAGTTAGTTAGTTAGTTAGTTAGTTAGTTAGTTAGTTAGTAGTTAGTTAGTTAGTTAGTTAGTTAGTTAGTTAGTTAGTTAGTTAGTTAGTTAGTTAGTAGTTAGTTAGTTAGTTAGTTAGTTAGTTAGTTAGTTAGTTAGTTAGTAGTTAGTTAGTTAGTTAGTAGTTAGTTAGTTAGTAGTTAGTTAGTTAGTTAGTTAGTTAGTTAGTTAGTAGTTAGTTAGTTAGTTAGTTAGTTAGTTAGTTAGTTAGTTAGTTAGTTAGTTAGTTAGTTAGTTAGTTAGTTAGTTAGTTAGTTAGTTAGTTAGTTAGTTAGTTAGTTAGTTAGTTAGTTAGTTAGTTAGTTAGTTAGTTAGTTAGTTAGTAGTTAGTTAGTTAGTTAGTTAGTTAGTTAGTTAGTTAGTTAGTTAGTTAGTTAGTTAGTTAGTTAGTTAGTTAGTTAGTTAGTTAGTTAGTTAGTTAGTTAGTAGTTAGTTAGTTAGTTAGTTAGTTAGTTAGTTAGTTAGTTAGTTAGTTAGTTAGTTAGTTAGTTAGTTAGTTAGTTAGTTAGTAGTTAGTTAGTTAGTTAGTTAGTTAGTTAGTTAGTAGTAGTTAGTTAGTTAGTTAGTTAGTTAGTAGTTAGTTAGTTAGTTAGTTAGTTAGTTAGTAGTTAGTTAGTTAGTTAGTTAGTTAGTTAGTTAGTTAGTTAGTTAGTTAGTTAGTTAGTTAGTTAGTTAGTTAGTTAGTTAGTTAGTAGTTAGTTAGTTAGTTAGTTAGTTAGTTAGTTAGTTAGTTAGTTAGTTAGTTTAGTTAGTTAGTTAGTTAGTTAGTAGTTAGTTAGTTAGTTAGTAGTTAGTTAGTTAGTTAGTTAGTTAGTTAGTTAGTTAGTTAGTTAGTTAGTTAGTTAGTTAGTAGTAGTTAGTTAGTTAGTTAGTTAGTTAGTTAGTTAGTTAGTTAGTTAGTTAGTTAGTTAGTTAGTTAGTTAGTTAGTTAGTTAGTTAGTTAGTTAGTTAGTTAGTTAGTTAGTTAGTTAGTTAGTAGTTAGTTAGTTAGTTAGTTAGTTAGTTAGTTAGTTAGTTAGTTAGTTAGTTAGTAGTTAGTTAGTTAGTTAGTTAGTTAGTTAGTTAGTTAGTTAGTAGTTAGTTAGTTAGTTAGTTAGTTAGTTAGTTAGTTAGTTAGTTAGTTAGTTAGTTAGTTAGTTAGTTAGTTAGTTAGTTAGTTAGTTAGTTAGTTATGAGTTTTCCCGACATAATTATTAACTTCTAAGCGCTATTCAGCAGGTTAAAAATAGTTTCCAATACAAGCTCGTTGTTGAATATATAAAAATTTTAAATTACAAAATCAAAATTTTATGTTTTTCTTTACAAAATAGGTTGTTGATAACATTTACTACTTAATATACCAACCAATTGATTTGTCCTAATTTGTTTCTTTATAACATTTCCAAATGAAATTATTACTTTTAGTTTAGATTTTAAATATGTGAAATATAACAAAAAAAGTCAAGCTTACAATTAAACAACAATTAACAATAATTTCATGATCTGTTTGTTATTAAAATAATTATTTACTACGTATATTTTATAAATTTTCATATACATATATAATTTATAATGGGGAATATTTAAAAAGTACAAACAAAATAAATGAACAAATAAATATAAAAGACTATTGTAGAAATATCATAAGGCTAAATGATGAAATAAAATAAACTGCAATCAAATTTAATTAATAACTTTTGCTCAATTCGTTATTGTGTGGTAAAATGTTATTAAAATAAATAAAGTAGATTATTAAATTAATTGTCGAAAAGCTAAAAAAAAACATAGATATTATAGGGGAAAGTAGGGCACTTGCGTCAGAGTATTTTTAATAAGAAAAAATACAAATTATAGTACATTTTGTGTAAATTACAAGTATAGTAGTTAGGTAATAAATACCTAAGAGTTTGAAACCTTCAAGAAGTAAATTACAGATGATTCATTAATAGAATAATAGAGATTTTTGTAAAGGTTTAGATACTCCTCTTATTAAACCTTTTCTTCTTCATAGCATTTTTTAACTTATTCTTTATCACCAACTGTATAAATACGTCGATAGCCCTTTTAAATGTTTAACAGTTTATTTTACTTATTTTATTGTACTTTTTTGTCGTCCTTATAATTGACTAATTAAAACTACAAACCAAAAATGAGGAAAATGACAAAAAATAAATTCTGTAAATTAAGTGGTCACTAAAAATGACTGAAAATTATATAGAAAAAAAAAAATAAATGTAAAAATGGGAAAAATATAAAAAGAGCAATAAGCATAAAATGACTTTTACTAAAAATATGTATAAAAAAACACCGCAAATTGTTTTACAATTTTATTATAAAAAAATAACTATATAAATAAGTATCAGACAAGAATGAAATTATAAAAAGACATAATTATGCTACTCTATACTACCAGTCAGTTAGGGAAAATTGTTCTATTACGGAATTAGTAACATTCAATATCCGAGTGTCATAATTTATACAAAATTATATTAAACGATATTTCGAAAACACTTTGGCAAGAACATTTAATATTTTTTAATAAAGTCCGTCCTTGCTATGGTAACATTAACATGTCTTTATTTCAGCTTTCTAACAAAGTCTTAACATACAACATGTAGGGTAGTAACCAGTAGAAAATATAGATATAAAATTACAAAAAATTGCATATAAATGACCCCATAATTTAACACTTTACTTCGCTTTTTTTCGTTCTCATAAAATGACATTTTTTTCTTATTCTTATGTCTAAATAAACTGGCTAATAGAGAAATTGAAAATGCCAAAAAATACTACGGATATATGTATAAAATATTCTCGAAAAAATAGTCCTTTTACCCAGAGTAAAGTGAAAAGAGTTTTTTTGCCAAAAGGGGCAGTAACATAAAAAAAATATTAAACATTAGTGGCCATAAAGTAGTATAAAGATATATTAAATAATAGAAAAAAATACTACCACAAAAGGAAGAAATAAAAAAATTTACAAATATATAAAATAAAGAGAAAATCATAAAATAAAATTAAGTTTATTTTAGTGCCAATACTAAGAGAAATTAATTCTGTGCCGTCCGCCTGTTAAGACTCAATCGAGAGAAGCTAGAGTACTAAAATTTTCAACAAATTTGAAAAAATTCCTAAACATATTTATAGTATATACTCATGCTACGTTGAATCTAAATTACAATGAAAATTATAAATGAAATCATTATGGTTTTTTGATTAATAAAATTTTAATTAATTTCTTACAGAGCATTTTTAGGGCATTGTCCTCTATTTCACATAATTCAGCTTAATTACTTATACGAAAATCCTTGATAAATTGTGAAATTCTAATAACTATTTTATATACATAAATAATATATACAAATACATATTTATTATACTTCCTTATAATGATATCTGTAATGCATTTTTATACATACATAACAAAGAACTCTACCAGTAACTGAATTAATAAAGATATTGAATGTAAGTATGTGGGACACAGAGACCTTGTCAAATAACTTATAAGTATGAGTGTTACCATCAAAACATGTAAAATGGAGTAATATGTAAAATAGAGTAATATTCATCAATTATTGATGAATTTGAAATAATTAATAATATCTTCAAAACTGCATTAATTTTTTTGCGCAAAATGTTATCACGATTGCTGCAAACTCATCCTAAATTTAAATATTTAAATTGTATAACAGGGAGTCATACAGGGGGCGATTTTTTTCTATTTTTCAAATCAAAAGATTTCTGTATCAATAGAGAATATATATATTGAAGAAAATTTAGTTATTTTTTGAGTCCACTATGACTAGACTATGACTAGACTATGACTAGACTATGACACTAGACTAGACTATGACTAGACTATGACTATACTATGACTAGACTATGACTAGACTATGACTAGACTATGACTAGACTATGACTAGACTATGACTAGACTATGACTAGACTATGACTAGACTATGACTATGACTAGACTATGACTAGACTATGACTAGACTATGACTAGACTATGACTAGACTATGACTAGACTATGACTAGACTATGACTAGACTATGACTAGACTATGACTAGACTATGACTAGACTATGACTAGACTATGACTAGACTATGACTAGACTATGACTAGACTATGACTAGACTATGACTAGACTATGACTAGACTAGACTATGACTAGACTATGACTAGACTATGACTAGACTATGACTAGACTATGACTAGACTATGACTAGACTATGACTAGACTATGACTAGACTATGACTAGACTATGACTAGACTATGACTAGACTATGACTAGACTATGACTAGACTATGACTAGACTATGACTAGACTATGACTAGACTATGACTAGACTATGACTAGACTATGACTAGACTATGACTAGACTATGACTAGACTATGACTAGACTATGACTAGACTATGACTAGACTATGACTAGACTATGACTAGACTATGACTAGACTATGACTAGACTATGACTAGACTATGACTAGACTATGACTAGACTATGACTAGACTATGACTAGACTATGACTAGACTATGACTAGACTATGACTAGACTATGACTAGACTATGACTAGACTATGACTAGACTATGACTAGACTATGACTAGACTATGACTAGACTATGACTAGACTATGACTAGACTATGACTAGACTATGACTAGACTATGACTAGACTATGACTAGACTATGACTAGACTATGACTAGACTAAGACTAGACTTTCGCTAGTCATTTAAATTTATGATTTTAAATGAACATAAATCGGATTGTCCTAATAAATGCTACATAAAATAACAAAATTAACAAAGGAAAAAACAACAAAAAAAAAACAATGTACATGAAAAGTTATAGTTCAAATTGTTATTTTTAATTAAGTTTAATTAATTTTAATAACTTCTGTTTATTATGATTTGTAGTTGTGGTTTTTCTTTGTACTTTCTCCTCATTAACATATTATAAAATTATAGAATAATGGATATTTTGATAATAAATAAAATATTTTTATTAACGAATTATTTGTATTTAAGAATATAGAAAAATAAAATATTAGTAAAGAAGTCATCGGTATGAATTAGAATTAATTCCAGTAAGTATAACAGCGAAAGCCTAAGTTGGGGTTCTATAATTAGCCAATGATATTTTATAGTATGTTTTTATAGTAAGTATTTATATGGAGTTTTTTTTTTTTTTTTTTGATGAAGCGGATGTGTGTTAAATTCCATTAAATTATCCTAAAATTATGCACTATCATACAATACGTGTAAGTCTGAGTAAGTTGGTTTACTTTGAGACAAGCTGAGGACAAACACACTTTACACAGCAACTAGAGTATAAAAACAATAAAAATAACTATCTATCACACATGCATATTTATTATATTTAACTATATATTTATTAAAAAAAAAACAACAAAAAACATCATTTGTTTTTCTGGCAGTGAACAAAAAAAATTCTGAAATTCAATCATTGCTGCACAATCTACATTATTTATTACGGTTATTAATAAATTATTTATGAAACTGTTTATAGCAACGTCAAACATACATATATACATATTTGCACAGACTCACAGCACAGATCTGCTACTGAATCATACAATATGTATCAATTGACAATATAACGGAAATTAAATCATATTAAATGAGTGACGACCATGACACAATGAATAAAAACATAGTTATATTCACCTATAAAAACATTGACATCATCATCACCACCAATAACACAAGCGACAATAACAGTAAATATATCTATACTGTTGTGTAAGTATATGTACATATATATACATACATATATATCTATATGTATGTAAATAGGCTACTGCCAATGCTCCCGATTGTGTTTTAGCTGTACGGAGTTTTTTTGTCCTCAAAATGCTGTAAACGAAATAAATATACAATATTTATTTACCGCATAAAACCCTGATGAATGAAAGTGAATCCGGCATAAAGCCAAAAAAATTAACCTCAAATAAAATACAATTAAAAACAAAATACAACAGCAGCAGAAACCATTTTTATGCTATCATACTCTCCCTATATCATATTTTACAGTGAAGGTGACCACAAAATGAATGGTCATAATTTGGTAGTAAGTTTAACAAAATATACTTATAGGCAGAAAAAATACATTCAAGCTTCTTTTACCTTTTATATGATCTATATATGTGCGTTCATCCGCGTTTAATGGATCGAATTAAAGCGTTTGAGAAAAATGCTGAAAATTTAAATCAGAAATTACAACGGTTTGTAACGGTGATATGTGTCTTGTAGTACTAGTAAATTTCTTTATGTCAAAATATGCCCCTAATTGGTCAGTAGTCCAATTTTTTTAATGAGGATTATATCTAGTGACATTGGAAATAACCTTCAAATGACATTTTAAAATTTTTTTCCCTGGTAAACAACAATCTAACCCTCTAACATGGGTCACTTTTTGGCAGATTTAAGATTGTGATGATACAAATTGTAATAATTTTATCAAATTTCACTATAAAACCTTAAAAAACTTGCTTCTAATGTTTAATCTTAATCTATGGAATAATAACACATCATTACTGTGATCTGAATATGCTTAATTCTACACAAGCTAAACCTCACATGTAATATAAAAAATTTACCAACTAATCCGTTAATATCTAATATCGTATTACATCGATTTTATAATAAATTTGTATACTAATTAAATAAAAATAATAGTTTTCGTTCGAATTGACCTCTGTTTTCCTTTTTCTGCAACTAAAATTTAAATTTACTGAAAATACAATTACCATTTAAAAGAATTTCAAAAACATTTTTCTTGGTTGTGTTTCAGTTAGCACAGGTGCATGCCTTAGCATCCTTTCTCTTGGCCAATTATCTTTTTTTAAGGATATGAAAATACAGGATCACTAAATTTTAACCTTTTGTAGAAAATATTATAATATTTACATTATTATTTAAATATAGGCCTTAGGTTAGGTTAGGTTGGTAGGTTGGAGGATGTATACTACATCAAATCCGAAGAAATATACCTAGGCCACTATCGGGCCTGTTGTGCGCTCCAATTCATGAAAAAAAAATTTTCACTGAATTTATTATTTTTCCATCTTCAGAAACTCAGTTTCCTGGATGTAATTCCTAAGAATCTTCCAGTCAGTGTTGGTTAAGAATGTTATTTCCGGAATAACATCACTTCCAAGATACTTGGATCTAACATTGACGAATACCTGACAGTGGCAAAGAAAGTTTCACTGTCCTCTCTACATGCTCTACATTCGTCTGAATCCGCACGTCCAATTTTGAATAGATGTGCACGTAATCCTGTGTGTCCACTCAGAATACGTACCATCATACTAACTTCAGACTTGCTCATTTTGAGGAGATTTCTCGTCTTGCTCTCATCAGGGTCACCCCATAGAATCTTTGTGGTTCTACCCACTGTTTCATTATTCCAAGAGGCCTTATGGGATTCCCTCATCCATATTTTTAATTCAGCTTTTGTTGCGTCGAATGGTTTTGCGTTTGTCAGGTTAACTACATCGAGCTCCCTTCCCTTTAAAGCTATTACATTCGCCCTTTCGTTGCCGACTACTCCCGAGTGGCCTAGTACCCATATGATGTATAACTTACCTCTGGGAGAGTATTCACTTAAAGCTTTCTTACAATCCAATACGGTCTTAGATTTAATTCTATCGCCTGATATCGCCCTAATTGCCTTCTGGCTGTCGGTAAATATATTAAGCCCTGTGGGCGCCATATTTATTCTAATCCAATTTACACATTCCGTTATTGCTCGTACTTCGGCCTGGAAGCTTGTGTTATGATTAGGTAAACGGTGGTATATTTCTGTTTCTGGGTCTTCAATATAGAACCCCAGGCCCATTTTGTCCCCTAATTTAGAGCCATACGTATAGCAACGGATTCCTACTAGTATTTACTCCAATGTTCCGCTTGACCAAGACATTCTATCTGGGATTAGCGTTTCAAAGTTTCCGACATATTCTGTGTCTGGTATGCGATCTAGCACGTCCGATGAATGTGTATAACCTTCCAATGTGTCCAGTATACATTGATGACGTGTCCTATAACCGTTTTTGGCCAGTTCGCCTAAAGTAAAGAGCCGTTCGGCTGTAGCGCCGCCTCATATCTTAAATATGTTTCAATGGGTGGAATATCTAGCAACATTTCCAGAGCCTTGGTTGAAGTAGTACACATGGCACCACTTATACCTAAGCAGCATGTACGCTGAAGTCCCTGTAATAGTTTGATATTACACTTTTTGTCCAAAGCAGTCCACCAGATTATTGTAGCATAAGCTAGAATTGGTCTAATTACACTTTTATAAAGCCGATTTGTCATAGTAGGACTAAGACCCCATTTCATGCCTATGTAAGAAATATAAAATTCAATATTTTATTATCATTTGTTAATACACATTATGTCCCACTGTGTACTGTATTATAACCTACAGCATATAAAATAAAAAACAATCGCCGTAGTTATAGGGATACTTACAATATGTGTATTCTTCATCTATGTAGTTATTGCACTTCTGTTCTGCTACTGTTGTTTTTATACCCACCATCAAAAAAGATGGGGGGTATATTGTTTTTGTCATTCCGTTTGTAACACATTGAAATATTCGTCTAAGACCCATAAAAGTATATATATTCTGGGTCCTTATAAGATTCTAAGACGATCTAGCCATGTCCGTCCGTCTGTCCGTCTGTCCGTCTGTCCGTCTGTCTGTCTGTCTGTCTGTTGAAAACACGATAGAGTCCAAATAGAAGCAGCTAGCGAGCTGAAATTTTGCACAAATACTTCCAGTTGATGCAGTTTGTTTGGTATTGAAAATGGGCAATATCGGTCCACAATTTCGCCTAGCCCCCATATAAGGCCCCCTTCAGAAAATGACTTTATCGCTCATAACTTGCTAAGGGAAGAACCAATAGCGTTGAAATTTGGCACAAATATGTTTTATGGGAACCTAAATCTCTTCGTAGAATTTTATAAGGATCGGTCCATAATTGACCCTACCCCCCATATAAAGTCCCCTTCAGAAAATGACTTTATCGCCCATAACTGGCTAAGAGAAGCATCAATAGCGGTGAAATGCGGCACAAACATGTTTTATGGGAACCTAAATCTCTCTGTAAAATTTTATAAGGATCGGTCCATAATTGATCCTACCCCCCATATAAAGTCCCCTTCAAAAATGACTTTATCGCTCATAACTTGCTAAGGGAAGAACCAATAGCGGTGAAATTCGGCACAAACATGTTTTATGGGAACCTAAATCTCTTTTTTAAAATTTTATAAGGATAGGCTCATAATTGACCCTACCCCCCATATAAAGTCCCCTTCAGAAAATTACTTTATCGCCCATAACTGGCTAAGAGAAGCATCAATAGCGGTAAAATTCGGCACAAACATGTTCTATAGGCACATAAATCTTTCCGTGGAATTTTATAAGGATAGGCCCATAATTGACCCTACCCCCCATATAAAGTCCCCTTCAGAAAATGACTTTATCGCCCATAACTGGCTAATAGAACCATCAATAGCGGTGAAATTCGGCACAAACATGTTTTATAGGAGCATAAATCTCTTCTTATAATTTTATAAGGATCGGTCCATAATTGACCCTACCCCCCATATAAAGTCCCCTTCAGAAAATGACTTTATCGCCCATTACTGGCTAAGAAAAGCATCATAGCGATGAAATTCGGCACAAACATGTTTTATAAGAATTTAAATCTCTTCGTAAAATTTTATAAGGATCGGTTCATAATTGACCCTATCCCCAATACAAGGTCCCCTTCAGAAAATGACTTTAATGCTCATTTCTGACCTTAAGAAACATATGTGCATATATATAGCAATAAAATTCGACATAAAAAATTTGTATAGGAACTAAAATCATTTTCTTTAATTTTATGAGGGTGGGTCCATAATTGACCCTACCCCCCATATAAGGTCTCCTTCAGAAAATGACTTTAAGGCACAAACTAGTTTTGTGTGAGCCAAAAGTTCTTTATAAAATTTTATAAGGATCGGTCCTTAATTAGCCCTATCCCCCTTCTAAGGTCCCCTTCAGAAAATGACTTTAAAACTCATTACTAGCTTAAAACTGCGAGTACTGAGTACGACATGAACAATTTTCGTATTAGCTACAGTCTCTCAATAAATTTTATGAGGATCAGTCTGTAATTGACCATACCCCCCTATAAGGTCCCCTTCGAAAAATTACAGCAGTGAAATTCTACGTAAACAAGTTTTGTACTAGCCAAAAACTATTTATCACATTTTATGGGGATCGGTCTATAACTGACCCCACCCTCCATATAAGGTCCCCCTCAGATAGTGACTGTAACGCTCGTTACTGGCTGTAACGCTCAAATGCGACTACAGCGATGAAATTTCACATAAACAAGTTTTGTATGAGTTTATGGTTATAAATATTGGATCAAACAAAATTAATATTTTTAATTCGGAAGAGCACGGTCCATGCTTAAGCCTTTATTAAATTCCCTCTTCCAAATATTTCCCTGATGTTCATAATAATATCGACATATGATTCAACATAGATCGATAATATCAAAGTTTATTTATAAGGATGATTTGATGGTGGGTATATAAGATTCGGCATGGCCGAATATAACACTCTTACTTGTTATATTATGTGGAAAATATCGTAAACAAAATTATTACTCAACAAGTAAGAGCGCTATAATCAGCTGTGACGAATCTAATAAACGCTTTACCAAAATTTATGTCAAAAATATTATTTTGCGACTTTTAAGAGTCGCAAAATTATACTGTTCAAATTCTCTCAAAAGTGAAGGCTATAAACATGTAATTGTAGGAATAAATAATATTATAAGAGTGCAGAAAAATATTGTCAAGATTCAATATCAAGAAGAAACTTAAATTACTTTGATCTAAAATGTTTAAGATTTAGATAAAGCTCAAAAATATGTTGTTCTAAATGTTTCAGTTTTTTCTCTGATATTTTATAAAGTTGAAAACATGACAGACAGGTTTTAATGCCCACTCACATTGATATGTTCATATGTACATATGTATGTATAAAAAAAAAACATTTTGCAGTTTTACCTGGTTTTTTAATTAAATTAATAAAATATTTTGTGTAAATAAAAGTAAATAGTAAAACTTATTTATTTTTCCTACATACATCTATAGATTTGTTTATTGAAATACATAAATATAATGAATACAATTTATAGAGTAAATGGTTTTATAAAAAATCAAAGACAAGGTGGGAAATAAAAACTTAATTGTTTTCTGCTATAGAATAACTATGGATTTCTTTGCTTGTTAAAATAAATTAACTTTATAAATGAATTTATTCAGAATTGCTACCTATTACAAGGTTTACATGAACAGACGGACGAAAGGACAGACATGGCTTAAGCGACTCAGAAAGTTTTTCTTAGACGATTAGTCAAAAGTAATACGTGTATCAAATATCATCGAATTTATGTCAAAATTGCGACGTAGAGCTTTCTTATAAGGACAGACGAGCGGACAGAATGACAGACATGGGTAAATTGACTCAAAAAGTCGATTAAGGTGGGTATAACACCATTAATTCCAAGCGTAACAAACATCAGCATAAATCAAATATACCCTCCCACAAAAGTGGTGTAGGATTTAAATAATCAGCAAACAACCCCGCAGATTTTTATATTTCTATGAAAAACTCTCTTTCGTAGAAAGAAATGCAAAATTTTTAATTCTATTTATATAAAGGTTTAATTCTATAAGCGAACTAAATAGTTTTTTTGCTCTCCTGAAAACTTTTCATACTTAAGAAAGAGACTGTCTTAAGTTCATTAAATTATCTTTTTCTGTCAAATACGATTCACTACTGTCCAATACGATCCGCTACGTATGTGCAATATTTAATTATAATATATTATGTATACGCACAGTTTTCCTATCAGTTGCGAGCTTTATTTAGTAAGAAAACAATTTAAAACTAGATTATAGACTCGACTAAACTATAGATAAGACTATACTCTAGACTATAGATTAGACTATAGATTAGACTATAGGCTAGACTATAGATTATACTATAGACTAGATTATAGATTAGACTATAGACAAGATACTAGACTAGACTATAGGCTAAACTTTATACTAGACCATACACTAGACTATAGACTAGGCTAGACTAGACTATAGACTAAACTATAGATAGACTACATTATTAAATTAAATAAAACTCTTGCAAAATCAATCATTTTTGGGCACCTCTAATTTACATGTACTGTGCATTGTCAAATACGAAACTTGTTAACTACGTATGTGCAATATTTAATTATAATATATTAAGTATACGCACCGTTTTCCTATCGGTTGCAAGCTTTACTTAGTAAGAAAACAATTTAAATCTAGACTATAGACTCGACTAAACTATAGATAAGACTATACTCTAGATTATAGATTTGACTATAGATTAGACTATAGACTAGACTATAGATTAGACTAGACTATAGACAAGATAATAAACAAGACTATAGACAAGATAATAGACTAGACTAGACTATAGATTAGACTAGACTATAGACTAGACTAGACTAGACTAGACTATAGACTAAATTTTAGACTAGACCATAGACTGGACTATAGACTAGGCTAGACTAGACTATATACTAAACTATAGATAGACTACATTAATAAATTAAATAAAACTCTTGCAATAATTTTTGGACACCTATAATGTACATGTATATTATACTTACATACAAACATATGTTTCTTTATAATAATTTATTTCAACACAACACTTTATAATATTTTCTAATATTTTTCATTTTGCCAAAAACGTATTTGTATTGCCTATTTATTTTATAAAAGTTTAATTCAAACATTTCAAAAATAATTGTTGAAATAGCTCCTTGTGTAAGTATTTGAAAAAAAAAAATTGCCAAATCAACTTAAAATGTATAAAATACTTTTTAAAATTGACCTTTAAAAATAGATAAAATGAAAATTCAATAAAGTTTTTTTTTCTACTTTGGAAGGTTTATTTGCTGTCATTTCAAATGTAGGCAGCATGATGTTGTATATAAGTATGTAGATATCCATGTACAAAATACATATTATGTGATTGTTGTATAAGTTTAGGAAGTAAATGCCATCAACTGGAATTGATTGTTGATTTACAAGTTTTACTGCTGCAGATAATATTGTGAATATTTTGAGGTTTATGGAAATTATTTTAAAGTTGTATTAAATAATACCTGAACATTATTTTATTATTTATAATCAATAGTATTTGAATAACTAGTACAAAAGTAAAAACAAATTATATATAAAAAAAAACTTATTTGAAGTGCGAGAAATTAAGAAAAATATATTTTATGTTTTAAGTTTATAAATTTTCTATATTCATTTTATTGAAAAACTGTTCTTGAATAAACATTTTTTTTTTAATTTTGAAGAGATAAAATATGTTTGTGTGTAAATATTTTTAAAGTACTTAAAGCATTTATTGAATTGAGTGAAAATGATTGAAATATTTTTCAATTATTTTTATTAAAACTACAGTGCAATAATTAAAACAGTAAATTACTGTTAAAATATAAATTTATTGACAAGAACAAAACACTAACTGAATTTATTCATTTATTATTATATATTGTTATTAATATGAAGATCAGGATGATTTTTGGAATAGAGCATCCACAATATATTTAAAATTTATCAATTTAAATTTCAAACATAACATCAGATATATAAACTATAATCTGAATTTAAAGTAGTTTTTTACTTATAAATACTTTAAAACGGCCGATATTTTATAATACATAATTAAAAAGAATCTCAAATATTGAGTTATACTAGTCTTGTAGTAAATAAACGATATGTTCACATAGAATGCTAATATTATTATAAGTTAATATTTACCCAACAGATTTTCATTTAATATCGACTTTCAGAAACTAACAACTTAAATAATGTTGTCAAATTATGAAATGTAAAACTATATGAAAAATAAACAAGAAGAACTTAATTCAATTGTTTTAATTTTTTATTATTAATTTGCTGCTCTTGTTGCAAAATGTACAACGTGATAAAACATGATTTTGTATAAAACCATTGAGAAAATATGGTAAATGTATCGACAATCAACTTATATGTTCGTATGTCGGTCTGTAGTCCATAGTGGTAGTCATCAAATTATAATAACAACATTCACTCTATCAATGACCATGACCACATGTTAAATACAGCACTTTTTGTTTTTAATTACAAAATTAGTGATGATTTAATAATGTTTTATTATGTATAAAATAAATATGTAGCAAAATATATTTGTAAAAATTTGTATATTGATGCATACCCTGCAGTCGTGGGAAATCAATTTTTAACGATGTCATATTTTACCCTATTTTCCTGCCTATAGTGCAGTCTAGTATAAAGTCTAAGGCAAAAGTTTGTAGCTCAAAGCTTCGCATAGCTTGTAGCGCCCACTCTGACATCAGCATAATGTAATGAGGTCTGTAAACTACAACACATATATGTAGTTCCAGTATATAGTTTAGTCCATAGTCTGGTCTTTAGTCTAGTCTATAGCTTAGTCTATAGTCTAGTCTATAGTTTTGTCTATAGTTTTGTCTATAGTCTAGTCTATAGTCTAGTCTATAGTCTAGTCTATAGTCTAGTCTATAGTCTAGTCTATAGTCTAGTCTATAGTCTAGTCTATAGTCGTCTAGTCTATAGTCTAGTCTATAGTCTAGTCTATAGTCTAGTCTATAGTCTAGTCTATAGTCTAGTCTATAGTCTAGTCTATAGTCTAGTCTATAGTCTAGTCTATAGTCTAGTCTATAGTCTAGTCTATAGTCTAGTCTATAGTCTAGTCTATAGTCTAGTCTATAGTCTAGTCTATAGTCTAGTCTATAGTCTAGTCTATAGTACTAGTCTATAGTCTAGTCTATAGTCTAGTCTATAGTCTAGTCTATAGTCTAGTCTATAGTCTAGTCTATAGTCTAGTCTATAGTCTAGTCTATAGTCTAGTCTAAGTCTAGTCTATAGTCTAGTCTATAGTCTAGTCTATAGTCTAGTCTATAGTCTAGTCTATAGTCTAGTCTTAGTCTAGTCTATAGTCTAGTCTATAGTCTAGTCTATAGTCTAGTCTATAGTCTAGTCTATAGTCTAGTCTATAGTCTAGTCTATAGTCTAGTCTATAGTCTAGTCTATAGTCTAGTCTATAGTCTAGTCTATAGTCTAGTCTATAGTCTAGTCTATAGTCTAGTCTATAGTCTAGTCTATAGTCTAGTCTATAGTCTAGTCTATAGTCTAGTCTATAGTCTAGTCTATAGTCTAGTCTATAGTCTAGTCTATAGTCTAGTCTATAGTCTAGTCTATAGTCTAGTCTATAGTCTAGTCTATAGTCTAGTCTATAGTCTAGTCTATAGTCTAGTCTATAGTCTAGTCTATAGTCTAGTCTATAGTCTAGTCTATAGTCTAGTCTATAGTCTAGTCTATAGTCTAGTCTATAGTCTAGTCTATAGTCTAGTCTATAGTCTAGTCTATAGTCTAGTCTATAGTCTAGTCTATAGTCTAGTCTATAGTCTAGTCTATAGTCTAGTCTATAGTCTAGTCTATAGTCTAGTCTATAGTCTAGTCTATAGTCTAGTCTATAGTCTAGTCTATAGTCTAGTCTATAGTCTAGTCTATAGTCTAGTCTATAGTCTAGTCTATAGTCTAGTCTATAGTCTAGTCTATAGTCTAGTCTATAGTCTAGTCTATAGTCTAGTCTATAGTCTAGTCTATAGTCTAGTCTATAGTCTAGTCTATAGTCTAGTCTATAGTCTAGTCTATAGTCTAGTCTATAGTCTAGTCTATAGTCTAGTCTATAGTCTAGTCTATAGTCTAGTCTATAGTCTAGTCTATAGTCTAGTCTATAGTCTAGTCTATAGTCTAGTCTATAGTCTAGTCTATAGTCTAGTCTATAGTCTAGTCTATAGTCTAGTCTATAGTCTAGTCTATAGTCTAGTCTATAGTCTAGTCTATAGTCTAGTCTATAGTCTAGTCTATAGTCTAGTCTATAGTCTAGTCTATAGTCTAGTCTATAGTTAGTCTATAGTCTAGTCTATAGTCTAGTCTATAGTCTAGTCTATAGTCTAGTCTAGTCTAGTCTATAGTCTAGTCTATAGTCTAGTCTATAGTCTAGTCTATAGTCTAGTCTATAGTCTAGTCTATAGTCTAGTCTATAGTCTAGTCTATAGTCTAGTCTATAGTCTAGTCTATAGTCTAGTCTATAGTCTAGTCTATAGTCTAGTCTATAGTCTAGTCTATAGTCTAGTCTATAGTCTAGTCTATAGTCTAGTCTATAGTCTAGTCTATAGTCTAGTCTATAGTCTAGTCTATAGTCTAGTCTATAGTCTAGTCTATAGTCTAGTCTAGTCTATATAGTCTAGTCTATAGTCTAGTCTATAGTCTAGTCTATAGTCTAGTCTATAGTCTAGTCTATAGTCTAGTCTATAGTCTAGTCTATAGTCTAGTCTAGTCTATAGTCTAGTCTATAGTCTAGTCTATAGTCTAGTCTATAGTCTAGTCTAGTCTATAGTCTAGTCTATAGTCTAGTCTATAGTCTAGTCTAGTCTATAGTCTAGTCTATAATCTAGTCTATAGTCTAGTCTATAGTCTAGTCTATAGTCTAGTCCATAGTCTAGTCTATAGTCTAGTCTATAGTCTAGTCCATAGTCTAGTCTATAGTCTAGTCTATAGTCTAGTCTATAGTCTAGTCTATAGTCTAGTCTATAGTCTAGTCTATAGTCTAGTCTATAGTCTAGTCTATAGTCTAGTCTATAGTCTAGTCTATAGTCTAGTCTATAGTCTAGTCTATAGTCTAGTCTATAGTCTAGTCTATAGTCTAGTCTATAGTCTAGTCTATAGTCTAGTCTATAGTCTAGTCTATAGTTTAGTCTAGTAGTTTAGTCTATAGTCTAGTCTATAGTCTAGTCTATAGTCTAGTCTATAGTCTAGTCTATAGTCTAGTCTATAGTCTAGTCTATAGTCTAGTCTATAGCAAAGTTATGATCTTTGAAATTAAATGAATTGACATGAACAAAAAATTTGACTTAGTAATACTAGAAGAGAATAATGTCATCAAATTGACAGTCTCAACTATAGAAGATCTAAGACCTTAAGATCTAAGCGGTGTTTGGCAGCTACAAAAGCCTAGTACAAAATCAATTTTTTCTCATTACGCTATGATGCCATTACCTACAAAACTACATGCATTATCAAAAATCTATTTTTTTGAAATAGAATTAGGAGATCGTAGGCTATTCAAATTGGTCAGTTAGTTTTGTAAATATCCACGATTAAAAATTGTGCGAATTTGGTTGGTTCAACCTTCAACAAACAGAATATTAATACTGCTAACACTCTTATTATTACATAACAATATGTACAAGTCTGTAATAGTGTTAAAGTCATGTTTTAATTTTATTATATTCACACTTATATAAACTGAATAAGTGTTAGTGATTGCTTTTATTTTAAATCTATAAACAAAATAAATCGACATTTATACCGACGTTTTGACAAACTGGCCAAAAGGCAGGCTTACAAATTTTATATTTAAAAAACGAAACACAAAAAAAAAAAAAAATTATTTACAGTGCGATAGTGCAGTTCATAGTTCTAATTGAGTAGATAAAAAAATCACGTTTATAATTTTTAATATAATCTGAAAATCGGGAGTTGCCCACTATTAATTTGATATAAAATTGTCTCAAACAAATGAAAAACAACTTTGTTAAAATAAAAAATATTCGGATCTTAATATCTGACACACATATCGTTCATTTATTAAAAGACTTGATCACAGATTTCACTTGTTTTTGTCCTATCTCTTATAGTTTTCGAGAAAAATGGACTTTTATGTTCACTCAAAAAGCGGTTTTTACTAGGTATTGAAGTGATCACAGATTTCTTGTAGTAAATTAGCGATATGTTTGTTGAGATTAAGCAAGTGTTTAAAAAATGCAAAACTTTTTAAAACCGACGAAAGTAAATCTCCGCTCTCTATGGACCCCAATTTTTGGGAAATACAAACAAATTCAAAATATGCCACTTTTTATAATATTGTCACACAGTGTAAACGTTAAATATTTTCGTTATTATTTTAAGCGTGGTTGTTGTTGCAGTTGCCACTGCTGATTTTATTGTTATTTGTCAATAATTAATAACATTTTTTAACGACCATTTAATAATAATGACGGTAATTTCTACAAATTATATAAATTTGTGGAAACATTTATGGTTGCTTTCATTTAATATGGACAACGTCAACATTCAGTTATTTTAAAGGAATTTAATATATGAAAATATAACAAAACAGCGAAACGGAAACAATTGCATACACATTATTTATTTGTGTTTTTCATTAATTTTATTAATATATTATTAAATGTTCTGACGTGGAATTTACGAGATATACATAAATATAATGCAGTCATATATTCTCGGGAGTATTAAATATTTGGTAAAACACAAATGGAATACTTTTGTCATATTACGCTGCAGGACGTGTGAAAAGAGGTAATAAACCTATAGTATATGCACTAGGTTGATCCAAAATGTAAGTTGCTGATGGTTCCACAGAAACTTAAAATTTACTTCATTTTAAGATACGACTTCTGAAATTTTTTATTTATGATGAATTGGATCTAAAGATAAAAATTACACTTTTTGAAGTTTCTATATTTTTTTATGAATTTTTCAAATTTTACAAGAATAAAAAAAATAATTTATGTTATTATGTTTTAATTGTAATTATGCAGACCAAATAAGCGAAAATTGAAATACCTGGGATGTTATACTATTTTTCTGAAAGGTGAATCCGAGTAGAACAAGACTATGTATTTGAAATTTGCTAAACACCTCCAAAATCTTGAGTTGCGGATAAAAACCGGTTTTTCGTACCTTTAAGCACTTATAGAGTAGTAACTTTGTTGAATCTTAACCGATTTTAAGTTTCTCTAGTCTATAGTCTAGTCTATAATCTAGTCTATAATCTAGTCTATAATCTAGTCTATAGTCTAGTCTATAGTCTAGTCTATAGTCTAGTCTATAGTCTAGTCTAGAGTCTAGTCTATAGTCTAGTCTAGTCTAGTCTATAGTCTAGTCTATAGTCTAGTCTATAGTCTAGTCTATAGTCTAGTCTATAGTCTAGTCTATAGTCTAGTCTATAGTCTAGTCTATAGTCTAGTCTATAGTCTAGTCTATAGTCTAGTCTATAGTCTAGTCTATAGTCTAGTCTATAGTCTAGTCTATAGTCTAGTCTATAGTCTAGTCTATAGTCTAGTGTATAGTCTAGTCTATAGTCTAGTCTATAGTCTAGTCTATAGTCTAGTCTATAGTCTAATCTATAGTCTAGTCCATAGTCTAGTCTATAGTCTAGTCTATAGTCTAGTCCATAGTCTAGTCTATAGTCTAGTCTATAGTCTAGTCTATAGTCTAGTCTATAGTCTAGTCTATAGTCTAGTCTATAGTCTAGTCCGTAGTCTAGTCTATAGTCTAGTCTATAGTCTGGCTTATAGTCTAGTCTATTTTTCTTTAACATTTTATTTAAACTACAAATATTAAAAATTAAGTTGATTGTAAAACTATTTTCTTGAATGCAATAATTTTAAAGAAAATGCAGCTAGTCCATGGATACTTGGAGATGAATTTCAGTATAGTTTTTTTTTCTATATTTATGTAAATAAATCTTTATAAGTAGTCGTTGCCACTGATTCCTTTGCCTTTTTTCCATTTTTTTGCACTCTCTTGTAAATTGCTATAAAAATTTCTTGGAGCTAAATAGTGCTAGTGCTAACTGATTATGATGCCTGCAGTGACCTAATTTCAATTTATAAAAAAATCAAGAAAATAAAAGTACTTTCAGTTTGTTGAACGCATACCAAAACAGGAAATAAGAAGAGCAAAAGCAAAAAACAAGAAACTATGCAGAAGTGCATGTATAGTAGAAGAAATGGCAAAAGGAAAAAAAAACATTATAATTTAATTTATGAGTCAAATTTTGCCAAAAGACATTTAAATTTGTTTAACACTTACCTGTGTTGTATGTTGAGTTTGTATGTAGATTCTCCTCTGTTGAATAGTATGTTTGTATCTATGTATTTGCCGTAGAAGATTTTATTATGTGATATAAAATTATTTTATTATATTGCACTATATTTTCTTTATTTACTTTTTTTTTTTTTGTTAAATTTAGAATTAATTTTTATATTATTTTATTTAGAATTTATTTAACACCTTAATTGTTGCTTAAAATTTAATATTTTAAATTGAGCCTGTGGTTATGCTTTAGTTTTATTCATAGAATTTGACATATAATATATACTCTAATTACATATGTATGTATGTACTTTTAAGGATTTTGTAAAATTTATTGTTAATGGACTTTATTTAAATTTTATAGAAGTTTATTGGCAAATCCTGGGGACTTTTAATATTTATTATTTACAATTTGCAGTTAATTGCATATTTTTATATTTTTAAATTAATTTCAAATATTATTTTATGTGATTTTTGAAAGCTAATTATTTATATATAATAATTTTTTATATATTTTATTTAATATAGAATTATGTATTGCATTTTATATATATAGCACTTAAAAAATTCCACTTTTAAGAAAATCCTATTTGTATGCTTTATATGATATCAACTCACGTTTGTATATTTCTTTGCTTTCAATAAATAAATTTATAATTGTAGCTTAAGGTTGCAAAATAGTTTTTGAAGAAAATTTTTTTCTTATATTTTTGAACTTCCACTTTAAATATCTGTTGATAGGTTTTAGAAAATTTTTCTGTGTTTTTAATTATTTTTTCTCTAAAAATTTACTTTTTCAACATAATTGTTTATGACATTTTTCACATTTTTTATATAAACAATTTTCACTTTAGTTTGTTTTAACAACTTTATTAATTTTGCTAACAATCCTTTAGATATGCTATAAGTACTTTGAGTTTTTGTTCTTCTCACAGCAAATTTTCATATTTTCTTATAAAAATATGTATATAGATGTTTGGTAGTATTTCTTAGTTACTTTTTGGTTTGTATTGTTACAACGCCTTAAGGTATGTTTGTTTTAGAGTTGATTAAAATGTTTGGTTTTTACAAATTGTAGTTTTGAACTGCAAATTGTCCTAGAACTGTTGGTATGTGGAAAATTTTTATATTTTCAAAATATTATTTTGTGCATTTTTATTGCCTCAAACAATGCAAATTGTTGTGAAAACATTTTTGAATGTTGTAATTCTTTTAATTGTAAATTAAAGTTACTTCGTGTTAAATATGTTTTTTAATTATTTTTTATTTTTTAATTTTTAGATTTGTTTTTAACATATTGTTTTCTGAAAAGAGAAAAAACAACAAAAATTTACTACAGTTGTAATTTTAATTAATTAATAATTGCGATTTATTGCTCAAATTTTAATGTGATTTTTGAGTGAACCTCAAAAAAACAATACTTTTTATTATCTTCATTTTTGTGAAAAGAATATACATACATGTGCATGTATATGTATGTACATATGTATATAAAGTATATACATATATTCTGGATCCTTATAGACAGCGGAGTAAACGATATCTACGGAATCCAAATCTGCATAAATGTTGCTTTCGAGAAGTTTCCTTTTTAAAATCAGCAAAATTCGTTCATAAATAACTAGATAAGGTAAGAACAATATGTTGCTTAAGGGCCCTTCAGACGATCACATTTTACGTACGACTAGTCTAATGAAAAAGTAAAATGAAATTCCATCCTTATGACAAAACAAGTTAGAGTGCTATATTCGGCTGAGCCGAATCTTAAATACCCTCCACCACCTACTTTTATATTAATACTTTTCTAATGGATCAAATATTTGTAGAAATAAGTTTTCTCATGTCTTAAATAGAAAAATCCCAGGATTTAACCAGCTTAAATCTATTACAATTCCAAGATTTATTGAACATTACAAACCATATTCTTTTAAATTTTTATAGCGCCCTAAGATATGCTTTAGCGATATTTAGTAATTTGCATGTATGCATGTGAGTGAAAGATTTAAGGATTTTCAAAATACATATGTATGTATATATAATTTTGTTCTACACAAATTGATAATGCATATAGTTAAATACGGTTTTAGGGGCTGGATCTAGTATGGGAGAGAAAATTCTTTAAGCAAAATTTCTGTACATAAAAGCTATATTTCAGTCAAATTTTGTATCTATATCGTAATTTAGTAATAAGTAATGCGTGTTTAAGTGATTTTCTGAAGGGAACGTTGTATGGGACCGACCGTACCCATGTTATGAACCAAACGTGAAAAAATCTTGAAATATAATTTTTGTATACAAGACTAGTATTTGTGCCAAATTTTGTATCAATAGGTTTATTTATGCGTTTAATAGATTTTCGTAAAAGGACCTTGTATGGGAGCTATGACCAATTATGTATATAAAAACAAAATTTCAAAGTTCTGTATCCATATCATTATTTGGAATATGTACTTTTGTATGGGAGGTATATGAAATTATGGACCGATTCTGGCAATTTTCAGCAGGAATCAATATCTTGTGCAGAAACAAATGTATGATGACTTTCATGAAATTATCTTGCATAGTTTTCGAGAAAATTACATCAGAATGTGTAAAAAATGCTTATTTTTTTCTAGGTTTTTTTAAATTTTGATTCATAACTTTTCCCGATGTGAACCGATTTTGCTTATTTTCAATACCAAACTGTACCGGATAATAATGAATATTTTGGCTGAATTTCGTTAATTTCCATTGCTTCGTTTTAACGTGAGCGTGTTTTACACAGACAGAAAGACAGACGGACGGACATAGCTAAATCGACTCAGAATTTGATAAGGACCCAGAATATATATACTTTGTTGGGTCTCAGATGAATATTTCTTGGTGTTACACACGGAATGACAAACTTATATACCCTCTATCACCACTGATGGTGGTGGGGGGTATAAAAAGAGAATAAAAGTCGTATGATTTATATTTTTGATGTTTACACGATTGGTATGAAACAATAACAAAGTAAGATGGAAACAGCTGTTTCACTTTTTTGTATGTGCTTACATAAAATTACATCCCTGATCTAATGCGACTTGCTTATTTTTTGAATCATTTCAAAAAATGAAGAGAGCCATACGACTGTCAAATTCTCCATCCGTATTTTCTCTCAATGTGTGATGGTTTCGTTACATCCATCCGTTCTCTTCTACACAAAATTTTGAGAGATCATATTATTTGTGTGCTCGTGTGAAGGGGGCTTTATTAGTTTATTATTGCCAAAATTGAAGCTTGTATGAAGAAAAACAATTAAGAAGTACATATTCGCCTTTGCCGAATCTTATATACACTTCACCATAGTGCGCTTTAAAAAAGATAAATTTAAAAAATTTTAATTTATTTCATTTTTCCAACTCTACCATTGCTTTAGCAATAACAACAACAGAAAACAACAACAATTAACGACAAACGAAAAAAACAAAATACGCAAATCATTAATACTAACACATATCCAAACATACGTTTTTTCTAATAAGCAATGTTGTTGTTGTTTCTGCTCGAAAAATAAATGCCAAAGAATACATTTTAATTTTGCCCAAAAAAATAAAAGTCAAAAAATAACTTTTATTTCTGCTCAAAAAAATAAAAATAAAAAAAATTACAAAATTATTAAAGATTTGAACTCCAAAGATATCTGAGGTCTTCAGAAAATTGATTTCAACAAACACACAGATGGACAGACAAACAGACAGACGGACATGGCTTAATCGGCTTCGGATCCAGAATATATGTATGTACATACTTTATAGAGTCGGAATATTATATAGTAAAAATAAAAGTCAAAAAATAACTTTTATTTCTGCTCAAAAAATAAAAAAAAAGTAAAAGCGTTGCATTTTCTTAAAATTTAGTCCACGACGATCAAAATGGTATACTTGATGTTGTTCTCCGATATATTCTTGTGGTTGTTATTTTTTTTCGATTCAAAAATAATTATCTTTTTCGGTCCCTGATTTTGAACCTTTGTAAAACAAATTCTAAATTTTTTGGAATATAAGTATATCGTGGTGATTTATGAACAATAAAAAACAAGTAAGAAATTATAGTCGGGCGTGGCCGACCATATGATACCCTACACCAGTTATGAATATTAAATGTGATTTATTTTTCATAATTAAGCATTTATCTTCAATATTCCCTTGTTCCGATACATTTAAGCAATTTATGGATGAAAAACTAATTTTCTGAAAGAGGCTTTATATGGGGGCTAGGGGCAAATATGGACCAAGCCCGATAAAATTTTGTGAATATATTTATATTTACATAATATTTTATTGTGCTGAATTTCATCGCGATATTTGTGTTTATAAGCTAATTTGGGACATTCAAGTAATTTTCTGAAGGGGACTTTGTATGGGAGCTAGGGTCAAATGTGGCCCGATCTTTATGAAATTTGGCAGGGTTATCAAGACTTCTATAAAACTTAGTTGTGACGTATTTTATCGATATATCTGTATATTTAACATAATTATGAGCTCAGAAGCCCTTTTCGGGGGGTTCTGTTGTATGGGGGCTAGGTGAAATAATGGACCGATTTTAACCATTTTCAATAGGCTTCGTCCTTAGGTCAAATAAAACGTGCGTGCCAAATTTCATCCAATTATCTTGAAAATTGCGACCTGTACCTTGCGCACAAGGTTTACATGGACAGCCAGCCAGCCAGACGGACGGACGGACGGACGGACGGACATAGCTTAATCGACTCAGAAAACGATTCTAAGCCGATTGGTATACTTTAAGGTCTAGGACGAATATTTTTGTATGTTACAAACATCAGCACAAATCCAATATACCCTCCCCACTAAAGTGGTGTAGGGTATAAACAGTACTATACATCGTACAGTTTAGCTATTATATTCAAGCCTAGATAAGTCGCACCGAATATAGACTATTATTTGTTATTTCTAATTCGGATATGAGAAGGCCAATTGAATTATTGCACACATATATGGTTACTTCTATGAGAAGGTCTACCAAGACTA
Organism: Lucilia sericata; assembly: GCF_015586225.1. Classification (NCBI taxonomy): domain Eukaryota; kingdom Metazoa; phylum Arthropoda; class Insecta; order Diptera; family Calliphoridae; genus Lucilia; species Lucilia sericata. The sequence continues at coordinate 133,941 of NW_023994067.1, forward strand.
AATAAATAAACTCTATTCTTCTAACTTTCGCGCTTTTGAAGATAATTTAACAAAACCATATTGCAGATTTTTGTAATTAGCGGACCTCATTTGACCGTAGCTCCTTTAGGAAGTAATTTTCCAGCAAATTACTTGATAGTTCATAACTCACCTTTAAACAAGAGCATTATGTTAAAATTATATAAACGTAATTCCCACCCAAAAATTTCATGAACGTAGGTCCGTCTGTCTGTCTGTCTGTCTATTTGCTGTCTGTTTGTCTATCTAAAACACGCTCACGTTTAAAGTAAACCAAAGAAATCAACCGAAAGCAGTTTGGTATTCAAAATCGTCAACATCGGTTTAAACGTAAATAGTTATGATTAGAAATTTCAGACTACCTCGAAAAGAATTAAGTTAAATTTCCTCTAAAAGATCAGTATTGCCACAAAATTGTATATTTTCATAATTGGTTATAGTTCCCGTATAAGTGATTTTCGAAAGTGGACATCCGAAAATCATGATACGGACATACATATTTCATAATTAAATTACGATATCGGAATATAATTCTTCATCATTGTGTTTTGAATACATATAAATCACAGTGTGAAAATTTTTTCCGTATCGGTCTTTAATTGGTCATAGATCCTATTTAAGATTCACTTCCTTAAATTACATAAACGCATAATTTTCATTAATAAATAAAACTGTGGAATTTTATCCCGATTCAGCAAAATTTTTTCGCCTCAAGAACTTTTTTCGCCAGAACGCCAATAACTTTTCCACAATATGAGTTTTTGACATAGTATCCTGCAAACAAAAGTAAAACCTAATATCTTTTCCAAAATATGGTTTAAATTTTGATGATTTTTACAAAATATGGACATGTTGTGTTTTGTTAAAATATTTGAAAAATTGGTCCGATTTTTCCGATTTACTTATCCACCATACAACTGACTCCCTCCAAGCCCTTTCTTAATACAGTATAAACAGTCATAAATACGTTCATTATGCAGCGATTGTCCGCCTTAGCACTCATAGAATGCCCCTCTGACTTTATAATTGTTCATAATGGTTTTATATGAATTAAAATTTCCTAATTTCATAAGAATCGATTTATAATTGAACTTAGCACCTATGTATATAACAAGAAAATCTGTTTATTATCAATAAAACGTACAAAAATATTGGAATTAAGAAAAAAAATCGACAATATTTACAATATCAAATGCTATAGTGCTCGGTTCACACTAACCCCATGACCTGAGACCATATATAGAACCACTTTCCGAATTCTCTAATTTATTAGTAATATTTAACCACATTGAATATTTGTATAGGAAGATTTTTTACATATTTTATGTTGTTAACTCAATTAAAAATTGTAGGGCAAATTATATGAAGACTTAGCATGTAGTCCTAGTAAGATAGAGCGTTTTGAATATTACCCTTTGTCTTAAAAAAAAAAAAACAACTATTCATTTACATGCCAGCGTTAGATATATTTTGCTGTAAATTGATTTTAAAATTGTACTAAATGGAAGTAAATGTTAACAACAGTAATAACTATTCGTGCATAATAATTAAAAGTAATCTATTAGAACAAATGCGTTTTAAAAGACCACAATTATTATGTTCTTTTTTTTTCAAACTAATATAATGTCATAAATTATACAATAACAATTTATTTTAACTAGTTCAACTAATCTTACTATAACTTTTATATACATATTTACCTATAAATATGCTCTGCTATTCAAAGATACCTTAACTTATATAGTGAATTATTAAAAACAAAATTTACTAGTTTTTAATTTATTTCACACTGTATAGTTTAATATGATGACCCATTAAATTATTTAATTAATTTTGCAACAAAAATATCCTGTTTGCCAACATTACGTCCATGAGAAGCTAGTAACTCCCCAAAAGTATACGTTAAATTGGGTTAGCAAACTTTTGGATATTTAATAAACATGAAATTCTTATCGACGTTGTAGCACTAAAGTTTTAACTCATTTTGTGAGTTTAGGATTATAAGGATATTTTCCCTCTTTCTTAAGTAATTTAAGACGCTTGTGTAATTAGCTGTTGTTGTTGTTTCTTTTTCTTCCTTTTTTTAACTTTTAGTTAGTTTTCTTAAGTTTAAGACCGTTATTTAGCCACTGCATACAAAACGAAGCAACACAAACAATATTAAAGAACACAATTATATTTTGGCAAGCCACAACTACTACAACATTAAAATTTTATTTTTAATTAGGGTTTAAAATTTTGTTGTTTTTATTTTTCTTGTTTTATAATTAAAACACTTTTTAAACACAATATTTTAATCTCTTTTTTTTATTACAATATTTCTTGTAGTTTAAAACATATTTTTTTTTTTTTTTGGTTTCGTTTTAATTTCGCAAAAATTGTTTTGGTTTTTGTGGTTTTCAAAAACTTTAACGCGTTTTACGTTGCTCTTTACTAGCGTAACACAACGTTGTGAATGAGGAATTTTATTAAATGTGATAAGGGAATGAACCTACATGCTGATGTAGTTTGTAGATGTTGCAGTTGATGGTTATTGCTGGTGCTGCCTTTAGCAACTCGTTTAAAATGTTCGAATTTGCAATCGTTTTCGAATATATAGAGATGCACACGACATTTTTTCTATGTCAGCTGCACATGAAAAACCAGCAGCAACAACAACAAAGCCAACAACATCTGAAGTACATAATAAAATAGAGGCAAATACACTTCGTTGCAACATCTAGTACAAACTGAATAGCTGTACAGCGAAGCGCATTTTAAATTTAACTTCAAACCTAACAACTCGAACATCAAACTCACTTTTTATAAATCAACAAAAAAATAAAAAATTCTTAATGAAAATTTTTATAATTATAAAAATATGTTAATCCATTTTTTTTACAAAAAAAAAGCGCCCAAACTATTAAACCCCCATTTCGACCCAAATATGTATATAAAGCGAATTATAAAAAGTAAATGCAATAAAATTATTTAAACCGTTCACCTTCAAGTGTCCGCATTAACTGAAATTCCTCTACATCAACCATTTAACAAAGGAATATATAACGATTGCTTTGACTTCACTACACTTCAAATTTTAATCCCCACAACCACTCGTTGATTCAACAGATTCTTTAAATTTCTTTCTATTTGTTTGTAGTTGTAGTTGTTGTTGTTATCGTTATTATTTTTCGCCTAATTCTATACACATAGTAAAACTCCCCATAATACGCAACACAAACACACACAGTCCATACATACATATAAACATATCCTTGTATAGTACATTCAAACACGAAGGAAGTTTTATAGTAAATAGTCAGTCAAACGAGTTCATACTCAAAATTCATACGATATGAGTGCGAGAGAGATTAATACTCTCTTTAGCATCTCAGAGTAGAATAGTGGTAGAGGTTAGTTACATTTATTTATTATTAACCGTTATCCTGTTGCTTTTTCTTGCAGAAGAGATTTTTACCCTCTTTTTCGCTCTTTTTGCTGTAACTGTTAAAAATAGTGGTCATTATTTTTGTGAGGGGATTAATAAAGTTTCGTTAAGTTTTTTGCAAATAACGGTTAATTTTTTCTGTTTTTACAGAAAAAAACCCACTATAAATTCTATTAATAAGGGGACTTTTTAAGGGGTGATTTCTATAAGGGGATATTGTATTGAAAACAGCGCAGAAAGGGGGTAGTTGTTTTGGGATTATTTGTAAAGTATATTTTCTCTTAAGGTTTAACAATTAAAGAATTTGATAAACAAGTAAGAGATTCTTATACACTATATACCCCTCATCATTGTATTGCTACATAATCAAAACAATATTTCTATCGGAATACATATTAAACAGTCAGACCTCTAGCAAACTTCTCGAAAGTTTATCTGATAGTATTATTAAACATCACTGAATCACTAAAAAATTACTCTCAACAAACATAGGGACGGACACATAAAGATAGACCCACAAAAGTATATACATATATTATGGGTCCTTATTAAATTCTAAGATGAAATGGGCGGGGAGCCACGCCCATATTAAAAAAATATTAAATCCGTATATTTGAGATAATATAACAGTTAGAGTCCTCAAATTTTGTCGGAGCCACTTTAGTGTCAATATGATTATTTAGGACAAATGTAGGCGGGCTAGCATTAGGGGTGCCACGCCTCCCATATAAATTAAATACAAAAATTAATTTATCTTGGAAACTATTACAGTTAGAATCTTAATTTTACACGAATAACTTTAACATCCATTTAAACATTTTGGGTAATAAATTGGCGGACTACCCATGAGGGGAGCGACTCCACCTATATTAATTAAACACAAAAATTCTGTATCTTGGAAACTAAAGGAACTAAATTCTTCAAATTTTGCACGAAGAACTTAAATATTCATCTGAATATATTGGAGGAAAAAAAGCGGACTTCCATCTGGGGGGGCTTAAAGCCCCCATATGAATTAAATAGAAAAATTGGTATATCTGAGAAAATATTAGAGTTAGAATCTTTAAATTTTGCTTGAAGAATTTTGACATTCATCTGAACATTTAGAGTATAACGGGCGGACTTTCAATGGGGAACTTTGCACCTGAACATTTTGGGGATAATTATGAGCTCAAAAGCCTTTTCGGGGGCTTCAGTTGTATGGGAGCTAGGTGAAATAATGGACCGATTTTAATCATTTTCAATAGGCATCGTCCTTGGGTCAAAAAAACTTGTACTCCAAATTCCATCAAATTATCTTGATAATTGTATTTTGATAACAACGTTTTCATGGACACACGGACGGACGGGCATCGTTAAATCGACTCAGAAAGTGATTCGGATATCGGTATACTTTAAGGTGGGTATAGTACTAATATTTTAATGCGTTACAAACCCTACACCACTACAGTGGTGTAGGGTATAAATAATTTTTTGGACTAAAAATTCTGTATTTTTCCAGTAATCAGCCTAAAATTAGGTAATTTTTGAGACCCATTTAAATTAAATTTGAAATATATTTTTTACAAATTATATTGAGGTCAGAATTTTCAATCGCTAGTAGGGTTTCAATCCCAATAAAATATTTAGTGTTTTTCTCGTGTTATTTTTACAAAGAATAAAATTTTTTTATTAATGCATGATTTTTTTTATATACATTTCACAAAGCATCAACTAGTCAACAAAGTCAACTTTATAAATGTTCTTAATGAAAGTTGATAAACAAATAAAGATGCCACAATTACATTCAATTAAGAACAAATTTATTATCACTTAAAGTACAATGTCTACAAAAGATATATTTTTTAAATATGTATGCAATTAAAACAATTGCAATAGTTAAATGTATCTTAAAGACGTCAGCAACATAAATTAATTAATTCACAGTGGGCAAAGTGAAAAAAGAAACTGCTGTCATTAGCTGGGAATCGGTATGAAATACTTACTAGAAGAAAATGGTCGAATTTAAAGCAAACGCCAGCATTTCAATGTTGCTTAAAAAATCGATTAATATTCGGACTTTGATATCAACTCTTTATCAACAGTGACTGAGGGAAAACAGGGCTTATAAACATCTGAATACACTTCTATTAGCATATATAAATAACTCCAACATAACTTAATTTCATTACCCCATGTGATAACAAAGTAATAACTAAATTCATATATTATTTTGAAAGCTTTTTTTTTTTGTTTTCCTTAACAAAATTTTTCTCTTCTAGACAAACCACTCAAAATTAAATTATTCAAAAGTTTAGTTTTTATTTTGTTCCATTTCAAATGCATTTGTATCATTGTCATCGTCATTACATGACCACAAATGTCTTTATACTTATCTACCCAACACCAACTATTTAATGGTGTTTTACAATTCTGCTCTGGCATTATTGGAAGGGAGTCAGTCACATTGTCCACTCCCTAACTTAAATGTAATGAATATTTATGAAGATTTTAGTGGAAATACAAAAACTAACTAAAAGTATAAGAACAAGTACAGAAAAAAAAAATAAAATAATACAAAGTTGAAAACAATTTTTTTCGCGTCTGTTGTTTTATGATTTGCAATATATTCTCCTTCAATAAACACCACCAGCGGCAACGCCACCGACCGCTAAAATACAACATAAAAAATGTCATACTCTAAGCTCAGTTAGTCTTTGACAATGTGACAGTCATTCAAACCATCCATGCTGCTACATTCAATATTATTATTTGTTTATATTTTTTTTTTATATAAACATTTACTATTTATGCTCATTTATACAATGACCATTCAAGCGACAATTTTTATACATTTATTTGTATTATAATCGTTGGTTTGAATCATAAACATCATCATCATGATGATGATCATCACGATTAAACAACAAGTAAGCAGCCAACAATTGTATTTTAGACGTCACGGTGTTTGTATTTCGATTTTAGCTCCATTTATGGCACAAAACATGTTTCACCAAACAAAGTATGCCGCCTGTGGTGTGACCAATGACCAAAATGTTTTTTCCGCAAAAGTTTTCTTTTCTGTTTTCAATTCTATTATTTTGTTGATGTTTTACTTTTTCAAATATAATTCTTTTAACTTTTAACGAAATTTTTGTGTATTTTTTATTCAATATTCTTTAATAAATTTATTATATTTTTATTTTAATTAAACAGAGTGGTGGAATTATATTTTTGTACATTAACTTAGCCAAAAATTGGCAGCACAATTTCTATTATTGTCCAATTCACAATAGGTGTGGTAAGGTTGCACAATGGTGGCAGTTACAAAGAAAATAGCGAGAAAAATAATAAAAGTTAGAATATTGTCGCTAAGAATTAATAGCTACGAAAATAATGACCTGACCCACCCAATGCCTACTTTATAAACATCATTATGAAAAAAATCTAAATCGTTTGAAGATATTTCATACGTTATACAAATTTATTTCACAATATGTGGACCACACCCACGCAACGCCCACTTTATATACCTTAATATATAAAAACTATTCATAAATCTTATGTACAAGTTGTAAGTTTGTTTGCTAAATGAAAAAACTTACAAAATTTTCAATACCAAACCACCTGCATCATCGTTAAAAATATATTTGTGAAAAATTCAGTCCTCTTGCTATTTTTGTTCGGGCTCTTCAGGTTTTCAAAACTATACTAGTTCGTATGATGTAGGGATATGGTTTTTATTGTAACACTTTTTTAGAGAAAATCTAAAAGTTAAAATTTTCTAAATACTTGTGAACGTTTAGCCCTTTAAGATTACATTAAAATACCTCTCAGCACGCTTCTGTTTATTTCAATGTATGTATGTACATTACGGCGGTACAAAAATAAAAGTTTCTGATATTCCCAACTATATTTTCTAGTTATACCTTAATGCACAAAAATATTGGTCTTATGCCTATCTTAAACTATACCGATCGGCTCAGAATCACTTTCTGGGTCCGTCTGTCCGGCTAGCTGTCCATGTAAACTTTTTGCGCAAGGTACAGGCCGCAATTTTCAAGATATTTTTTTTGAAAATTTGACCAAACGTATTTTGCGGCACAGGGACGGAGCTTATTGAAAATGGCTGAAATTGGTCCATTGTTTCACCTATCCCCCATACAACCGGACATTCCGATTTGGGCTTTTTAGCCAATAAATACCTTATATATACTACTATATAAAAATATATTATATAAAAATATAGTTGAAACAAGTAAGAGTGTTATATTCGGCTGTGCCGAATCTTATATACCCACCATCAAATCATTGCCAAAAAGGAATGATTCCTTATAAATAAACTTTGATATTTAAGAATCGATGCTTTTGTTATTATCAAAACAATTTTCTCATTTATTACATCTATGTATAGAGAAATTTTTGTCGAATTTTGTCGCTATACTTGCATTTTTAAGGTAGTAAAAAGCGTTAAAGTTATTTTCTGAGAGGGACCTTATTTAGGGGGGACGTTTGGTCAATTATGGACCGATCCTCGTCAAATTTTCTAGAACGATTTCAGATTACGCTAGTAATGAGCGTTAAAGCCATTTTCTGAAGGGGACCTTATATGGGGGTAGGATCAATTATGGACCGATCGTTATAAAATTTTACAGAGCGATTTAGGTTTCTATAGAATAAGTTCATGTCGAATTTTATCGCTATAGATGCTTCTTTTAGACAGTTATGAGCCTTAAAGACATTTTCTGAAGGGGACCTTATATGGGGGTTAGGGTCAATTATGGACCGATCCTTATAAAATTTTACAATGATACTAAAGTTTTTATAAAATATAGTTGTGTCGAATTTAATCGCTATAGATGCTTATTTTAGACAGTTCTGAGGGTTAAAGTCTTTTTCTGAAGGGGACTTTATATGGGGAGTAGGGTCAATTATGGACCGATCCTCATAAAATTTTACAAAACGATTTAGGTTCCTATAAAATATGTTTATGTTGAATTTCATCGCTATAGATGCTTCTTTTAGACAGTTCTGAGGGTTAAAATCTTTTTCGGAAGGGGAGCTTATATGGGGGTAGGGTCAATTATGTACCGATGCTTATAAAATCTTACAAAGCGATTGTGGTTTCAATATAATATGTTCTATGAACTATGAATTTCATCGCTATAGATGTTTCTTTTAGTCAGTTATGAGCGTTAAAGTCATTTTCTGAAGGGGACCTTATATGGGGGCTAGGCGAAATCGTGAACCGATATTGCTCATTTTCAATACCAAACAAACAAACTGCAAACTGCATCCATATAAAATATTTGTGCAAAGTTTCAGCTCGCTAGCTGCTACCGTTTGGACTCTATCGTGTTTTCAACAGACAGACGGACGGACATGGCTAGATCGTCTTAGAATTTAATAAGGATCCAGAATATATATACTTTTATGGGTCTTAGATGAATATTTCGATGTGTTACAAACGGAATGACAAAAACAATATACCCCCCATCTTTTTTGATGGTGGGTATAAAAACAGTATCTTTTGGGCCACCCTAGATAATTTAATAAATTTTGCTTATTTTCACCATTTCGTTTTCCACTTATAAACATGTTTTTTTCTATTTTTATAACGACTTGTTAAAGTCATGTAAGTACAATGTGCATAAATCCTAAATATCTTGCTCACCACGGGTGCAAATTTATTGATAATATATTTTGACATTTGTGGTTTGCTAGTATTTGCTGTTGTTGATGATTGTCGTTGTCATTGTTATTGTTTTCATTTTAATTTCATTTGATTTTCATTTCATTCTCTTTTTCAAATTCTATTCATCTACTTACATCCATCCATCCATCCAAATACATTTATTCATCTTGTGTTTATCATTTATTGCCTTGTTTGTTTATTGTATTTAAATTGTCCATGGATTTAACAGTTATTGCTGTTGTTCTTGTTGTTGTTTTCTCCATCGCCATCGCTATCTTCACCGCCATTATGAACAATATATGTATATTGATTGTTTGGCTCCCTGCTATGTTAATTTTGAAGGACTTTCCTTTATTTACCCCGGCCTGACCATGTTTACAATATACTTTTCGTAAGTTTTTGCGGTTTTACTCTCATTGTTTCTGTTGAATTTTTTATTTAAAACAATTTTTCAAAAAAATTATGTATTTATGTAAAAAGGAAATTTGATTGTTGTACTACTGCCACCTATTGCCAATAAAAATATTATGTAAAGAAAAAAACATTTTTCATTTTTAATAACTTTAATAAAAAAGTTTTTTTTTTAAAAAAACACATAACTAAGTTTTTATTTTACAGGGGTATATCAGTGTAAACACTTCCGCTAAGTTAAAACGATGACCTGAAAATTCTCATGTCAAATCGTGACATCAGCTATTCCATTAGAATCATATTACATAGATATTTTCCATCCATTGTTCCTCAGGTACCGCCGCCGAAAAACGTCTTTAAAAATCGATCTTTTGGTGTACGTTAAGGAATCGACCGCCACTTTTACTATGTACAAGTGGAAATATATTTTCCTGATCGATCTATTCTTATTTTGTAGTCAGTAATGAACGTTAAAGTAATTTTCTGAAGGAAACGTTATATTTCAATGCAATACTCGTATTTTTAAGTCAGTCATAAGCGTTCAAGTAATTTTCTGAATAGAACCCTTTATGGTGGTAGAGTCAACTATGGACCGATCCAGAGTGGTATACAAATAATAAAAGAGAGAAATAATTCTGTAACTTCTAATCGGTTTAACCAATTTTAATTAAATTTTTCATGCGTAAGGAGAAACTATTATCGAGTTTAAGGGGTCAGCAAAGTAGGACACCTCGGGTATGTTAAATTTTTAAAACGAGCGAAAGAAATTTTTTTCTTTTTAAATCATCTAACAAATTTCTCAGAAGAAGTATAAAGAATTTATTTTATTTATTTTTTTTTTTTTTTTTTTGAAAAGCCAACTTTACAAGAAATATTTTTAATAAATAAACTGTTCAAAATCATTGACATAGAAGGGACCAGATTTATCCAAAAAACGCCTATTTTTTGAGATAAAATTCAATTTTGGGTCGAAAATTCTCAAATCACAAAGTCGATATCAAATTATAGTAACCCATTTTAGATAGCCCAATATGTTCTTAATTATTCCGTAAAGGGTATCTGATAATCCCGTCCTGGTATGGGTGTTATCGTCAAAAAGCTAAAAGATCTCATTTTTGGGATTTTTCAAAACTCTTATGAGAATTGAGGGATTCATGATAAACAATTTCCAAATTTCCTTTTAGTTTTACATTGCCAATGGAAAATACTATATAACTGTTCGTTGAAAAATATTTATAAATAAAAATTTTATTTAAATTTTTAGTTAAAAAATTGTTAAAAACTTTATAAATTTCTTAAAACTAGACTTAATTTCCAATCCACTGATATATAAAGCGTCTTCCTTGTCCTTTTCACGTGTAAAATAAAGAAGGAGATATTTAACATCTTATGGAAAAATTGGATACCTTTGTTTTTCATTATTGTGATACGTGGCGTATACGTATTATTTCATTTTTGCTGTTACAAGAGGTCTTTGAAGCTTTAATTTTAGAAATATCCCTCATTCTATCTCAAATGCTAAACAACAATCCGATACTTTTGCAATTTCTTGAAATCTAAGAAATAACTATTACCCAGCACCAATATATATTTTTTTATTTTCTTAAAAAAATATTTATCCTTCAATACTATGACAATAGGAATAAGTTATTGTATTCTTCGAATGCTTTGTTTTTTGTGGCCCTGGTCTTTGATTTCCTCTTCACTTGAAGAAACATGTTGTTGTAGTTTTTGTTTTTCTATACGTTTTATTCATTTGTTTTTTGTTGACAATCTTTATTATCTCGTTTGTTTTATTTAACTTAACGTTTTTGTTGTTGCTCATCACTTAAGTCAATTGTTTTTGTAGGTCAATCGTAAAAATAAAAAAGAAAATAATTTGCATAAAATAATATTCCTGCATGCTCTCCCCTTCAATTTAAAATAAAATTGTTTTATTATTATTTTTTTTCTTCTTTTTTCCACCGACAATTGTTTCAATTTTGTTTCGCTTATTTTTTTATTATTATAAAAATATGTACATTATCTTTGTTTTTTAATCTGCATGATTATTAGATGGACGCTACCGAAGTGTTATCAGTTAAGACCAATCATGTTTTTGTATAAATTACTTATATACTAGGGAGGTCCCCAACTAAGATAAAAACTTGATTCACTTACTTAAAGAATATTTGGTGAGTGAGGAATGATATGAAAGGTATTTACACTTTAAAGTCTAGTACTCTGTTTATATTAGCGAAAAATGCTGCTTATGTTATTTCGTAAGATGGAAAACAAGGTTGCCTAGTACCTAGCTTTAGGTTTAAAAATATTCGAAGTGTTACTGTTTTTCCGAAAATCATTTTTTTTTCATTGATCTATATTGAACCTAGGAAATTTAAAAAAAGGGGATTTCCCAAATAAACTAAACTTTCATTTTAATAGGGAACTTTGCTACACGTGACCACCCTAGTAAATACGTATGTATATATTTGTTGTTGTTATTTTTTCGTTTTTTATTTTTTTATTACTTATACATACATATATATTTTATTTATTGATAAATCATAAATATTTATAATATTTAATTAAAATTGAAAATTGTGGCTATATTTTTATCGAAATGAAATCTCAAAGACAATTCTCATAAAATAATAAAGAATACAAATTAACAAAAGAAAAATAAATTGTACATAAATTTCATAAAAAAGCAATAAACAACAAAAAAAAAACCCAATTACTTCATGCATACAATAGAATTTATTGGAAATGAGTTTTGAATTGGAAATTTTTAAAAATAAATTAAAATAAACATCAACTTAAGATTTTTTCAATAAATAAAATAATTTTCAAACATTTGATAACAACTTGAAATTTTATAAAAGTTTAGAAATCTAATATTAGATGAAATATATTAAGTTTTATTATACAAACATAAAATACATATATATGTACATATGTTAGAGTGTCCCGAGGAACAGCCTTTTAAGAATTTCATTTAGGAATACCACTCAATCGAAGCGTATTAATGTACTGAACACGCGAAAAATAAAAAATATTTTTTTTGTAATGGTCCTCAGTTCCCTACCAGCGATAGAAAATCCTGGTCTCAGTATAATTTTTGAAAAATATTTTAGATTTTTTCGAAATGGAACTCAAAAATTGCGTAATTTTGAGCTGATTACAGGAAAAATAATTAAAAAATTTTTGTAGAATATTTTTGGTCCACAAAATGATTTGTAGTGTGTTGAAGAGGCATATTGTTCGCTTTTTATCAAAATGGTTGTCAAAAATATCGTAATTTTTAGCTCATACAGAAAAATATTAAACAAAAATAGTTTGGCATTTGGTTTAGTCCACTTCAGAATTTTTTGAAATTTATGTATATGCCTCTTATAATACAATAAAAGTCGTTTTGCGGATCAGAAATACACTAACAAAAATTTTAATTATTTTTCCCGCGAGAAGCTCAAAATTACGTAATTTTTGACACCCAATTCGAAAAAATTGTAGAATTTTTTTTGGAAAATATTGCTCTGAGATCAAGATTTTCAATCGCAGGTAGGAAATTGAGAACCTCTTCAAAAAAAATGTTTTTTATTTTTCTCGTATTTAGTACATTATAACGCATCGTTTTAGAGGTATTCCTCCCTAAAAGTGGTCCACGAGACACCCTAACAGAACATATTGTACTTAGATTTTCAATCGCTGGTGGTGAACTGAGGTTCTTTTAAAAAATCTTTTTTCTCGTTTTTTGTATACCCAATATCAAAAAAGATGGGGGGTATATTGATTTTGTCTTTCCGTTTGTAACACAACGAAATATTGGTCATAGACCCACAGAAGTATAGATAGTGTCCCTAAACAACCACCCCCCTCCTCATATAAGCCCCATTCAGAAATTTACTTCAACGCTAATTACTGGCATACAAATGTACATCGATTAAATTTAATGTAAACATGTTTTAGATGAACCAAAATCGGTCTACAAAAAGTTATAAGGTCCTCTTCAGAAAAATCGATGAGGAGGACTCAGAAAATTACGAGTACCGCTACGAAAATCGACATAACAAAGTTTATACTTAGGAACATAATTCTTCATTCCGAATTTAATGCGGATTGATCTATAACTGACCCCAGTCCCTATAAAAGGTTCCCTTCACGAAAGGGTTTTGTTTACTAAAATACGAGTTTTCCTTATTTAAAAATACGAGTATAGCGATGAAATTTTTCATAAACATCGGTATGAGTATCGGTTCATAATTGACGCATACATATAAGGTCCTCTACAAAAAATTACTCATACGCTCACGGTATATGAGAGACGGCACAGCCGAATTTAACACTCTCACTGGATTTTGTATACATTTTTTAAAAGATGGGGTTTATATTGTTTTTGACATTCCGTTTGTAACACATCGAAATATTCGTCTAAGACCCATAAAAGTATATATATTCTGAGACCTTATTAGATTCCAAGACAATCTAGCCATGCCCGTCTGTCTGTCTGTCTATCTGTCCGTCTGTCTGTCTGTCTGTGTGTCTGTCTGTCTGTCTGTCTGTCTGTCTGTCTATCTGTCTGTTTGTTGAAAACACGATAGAGTACATACGAGAAAAGCTAGAGCACAAATATTTTTAGTTAATACAGGTTATTTAGTATTGAAAATTGGCAATATTGGTCCACGATTTCGTCTAGCCCCACATAAGGTCCCCTTCAGAAAATGACTTTAACGCTCATAACTGGCTAAAGCAAGCATATATAGGAACCTAAATCTTTTTGTAAAATTTTATAAGGATCGGCCCATAATTGACCCTACCCGCCATTTAAGGTCCCCTTCAGAAAATTACTTTAACGCTCATAACTGTGAAAAGGAAGCATATCTAGCGGTGAAATTCGTTCCCATATAAGGTATCCTTCAGAAAATTACTTTAACTCTCAGTACTGCCTTAAAAGTACTGATACACTGTTAACACTTGACGCAAATATGTTTCATACAAGCCATAATTACTCTACCAAATCTTATGAAGATCGGTTCATAATTGAACAGAAAATTACTTTAACGCTCACAACTGTCTCAGTGTAGCAGTGTAGTGGTGAAATTTATCATAAACAAATTTTATAACAACAAAAATATCTCTAAAATAACTTTTCCGAAAATCACTTTGATATTAATTTCTGATAGAAAAATTCAGTTACATGAAAAGATCTTCTAAAATTTACTTTAATTTTACGACACAAAATTTGATGGTGGGTATAGACGATTCGGCATGGCCGAATATAACACTCTTACTTTTGTTTGAGGTATTCTACAAATAAATGGTCCAAGAGACACCCTAATTTATAATAGAATAATAAAAAAGTACTTTACGAAAATATTGTTTTTTGTAAAAGTTGAAAATATTTGAAAATTTTAGTTATCCATGCCGGAAAAATGTTTAATATAAATAAATATTTTATAACATTATCAAATAATGCTCTCTCAATATTATTTAACAGATTTGTTTATTTATCTCCCAAATTTGTCAAAAAAAAAATACTTAAAACTTTTTTGCTCTTTAGGTATCAATGTAATTAATTTAACTTTTATATAAATAAACACTACCTTATGTAGAAAAAAAATATTTACATTTGTAATTACTATCAAATGCGCTACATACATACATACATATATGTATTAGTTTTTTTTGGAAATCGCATTTTATTTACATTTCACTTGTAAAATCGTTCATTGTTGTGTGTAGAAAATCATTAAACAATTAAAAATCCCTGTGATAGCACCCACAAAAACCGCACTTTTTTATTTAGTTTTTACTTAAATCCAACCAACTTTCTACACTGACCCAATTTTTATATGCATTGTAATTAAATGATTTTTCAAAAATACAAAATCGAAAAAACAACAGCAACAACGAATTGATTAAATCCTCCCATTTCCAATAGATTGTAGCAGCAGCCAGTTGCCGAAAAAACAAGAAGAGGAAATTATTCATTTTGTAACGGAATTACAACTAATTTATCCACAAATTGCAATTTGTTTTCAACTTCAAAAGTGTGTTTTCTTTTTAGTTTTATTAGTGTTGGCATTTGTTTAATATAAAGTGAAAATAAAATAAAATTTTAGTACAATTTTCGGTGTTTTTTTTTTTTTTTGGTTTTTAAGAGCAATCATTGATCACTAATGCAGGTTAATTACTTTATTTCTATATACAACAGCAACAAAAATCTATATATTTATTTTTGAAATAAATAAAATTTTACACAAACAACGACAGCAATCTATTGAAGCAATATTTTGCAAGAGTTGTAGTGTAAATTTAATGTATTCGTGCTTTGGTGAAGATGTATATTCCTTGGTTGAAGCAATAATTCTTACTTCATCATATATGAATTATAACCAACAGATAAGGCCAACTTATAAATGCGGTTATTGATATTTAAAAAAATCTAAAGCAAATATTCTTTATATTCCAACAAAAAAAGTATGAGTATTATATTCGGCTATGAAGAATTTTATAAACCCACCATTAAAGTGAATTTAAAGGCAATATGAGCTTTGAAATGGAAGCTTTAATTAGGACTTGGATCAATTAGAATCTTAAAGATCACGTATTCCGCCTCACTTTATATATATATTCCGCATTTCGAAAATAAATCACACTATCAAATCATATAGAGTTCGGTTAACATTCCTATACCCTGCTGTGCCAAATATGGTTCCACACAGATTGTTTCCTCAGATATTGGATCCTTAGAAGCAAACAAATACATGCAAAAATAATTTACATAAGGTAAATGTGTATGAATGAATGTTGTTAGTGTTGGTAACAAAATGCAAAGATAGATAAAATGAATTAGATGCACACATACACATACAAATACTTACATTCATTAGAATTTTCTTATTAATACGAAAATAATCTAATAAAGTTTATTTTATATGTAAATCTAAAAGATAGAAGAAGGGGCAACAAGACAAAGAATGTCGAAATTAAAAATGTAGTGCAGTAAACATAAAGCTTACAACTAGTAACATGCAAGTAGATGTATGTTACTTTAATTTCTGTACCACAGTGCAGAGCTAAAGGAAACAAGACTTAGTGGCAATGATTTCATCGTTTCTAATGAATTTCTATATATATTTATACATATGTAGCCCAACAATTTTTCAAGGCATCAATGTGTCGCCTTTTCACAAAATTTATGACTGAATTTCCCAAGTCACTTGTTTGTGAACTGCAGGAGTATGGAAATACATATATTTGCATGTGTGCAAGTGAGATTATTTGCTTTGTTTATCATGTTATATGGTGTCTTATAAGAAAATCATTTTGTTGCTTAAAACAAGTAGGAAAGTATAGTCGGGCATGGCCGACCATATAACATGCTACACCATGAGTATATTTAAAAAATTTTTATTTTTCACAAAGAAACTTTTATGTTGAATATTACCTTAATTCCAAAGTATTTAAGCAATTTATTGATAAAAACCAAATTTTCTAAATGAGGCTTTATATAGGAGTATAGGTCAAACATGGGCCGATCCTCATTAAATTTGGGAAAAGGATATATTTTTAAACAAGTAAGAAAGTATAGTCGGGCGTGGCCGACCATATGAATTTATGAATATTAAATGTGATTTATTTTTCATAATAAAGCATTTATCTTCAATATTCCCTTGTTCCGATACATTTAAGCAATTTATGGATGAAAAACTAATTTTCTGAAAGAGGCTTTTTATGGGGGCTAGGGGCAAATATGGACCAAGCCCGATAAAATTTTGTGAATATATTTATATTTACATAATATTTTATTGTGCTGAATTTCATTGCGATATTTGTGTTTATAAGTTAATTTGGGACATTCAAGTAATTTTCTGAAGGGGACTTTGTATGGGAGCTAGGGTCAAATGGGGCCCGATCATTATAAAATTTGGCAGGGTCATCAAAACTTCTATAAAACTTAGTTGTGCCGTATTTTATTGATATATCTGTATATTTAACATAATTATGAGCTCAGAAGACCTTTTTGGGGGGTTCTGTTCTATGGGGGCTAGGTGAAATAATGGACCGATTTTAACCATTTTCAATAGGCTTCGTCCTTGTGCCAAAAAACATGCTTGGTCCACATTTCAAATTATCTTGAAAATTGCGGCCTGTACCTTGCGCACAAGGTTTACATGACAACCAGCCAGCCAGCCGGACAGACGGACGGACATGTCTTAATCGACTCAAAATGTGATTCTGAGTCGATCGGTATACTTAAAGGTGGGTGTAGGACCAATATTTTTGTGTGTTACAAACATCAGCACAAACGTATAATACCGTCCCCACTATAGTGGTGTAGGGTATAAAAATATTATTATGTAGCTATATTTGTCTGGCTGTTCTTTTTGTTTTTGTGTATACTGCACTCTTAAAGTTAACAATGTCAACTACATTAAAAGTATGCTTGTATACCATGTACCGTCAAAGTAAATTTCGGAAAAGGATAAAAAAAAACAAAATTTTTTTCGAAAACTTAATAATTTGTTAATACTTTTGTAATGTTTTACATATAATATCGAAATTGCCTATATTTACTTTGTAAAAAAATCATAAAATCCTCGAAATAGCCCCTTTCTATCCTTTGACCCTGCAAACCAAATATTGGTGCCACGACAAAAAAAATTGAGAAATGGTATCTTTTATAGAATGAACAAAATTTTTATTTTAAGCTGGATCTTTCATTTTGGGCTATAAAAAAGTTCTATTATATAAAATTGTCCATCTCTGATTAAAACAAAATAGGGAGTGTTAATATTAGCAGGTATATAAACAAACACAATGAAATCATACGAAACACACACATGAATATTAGTATGTCCTTTTTTGTTTTTTGCAAATCAAGAAATATTTATGTATTTGTGACAATGGATCACAAACAACAATAATGAAGATTTAAATTAAATCAGAATTTTTCATTGACATTATAGCAGACAATTACATGTAATTGTAATTGATGTTTTGACAATTACAATTATTTGTAATAGTAATTGAAGTTTTGCCAATTTCAATTACTTATAATTGTTCAATTACACATTACAAGTAATTGTAATTGACCTTGTAATTAATTACTTTGTATAATCATTACCCCTCATGCCTGCATTATAGAATCTAGAACCCAGGAAAGTTTCTCAATCTGCAAAATAGATCCACCATTCCATAAATTGTTATCCTTCTAATATTGTTATTTAAAAATGGGGGTTTATATCTTTTTATTATAACTTGCATTTGTTACAACAGGAAATAGTTTAATTAAAATTCCAACAAATTCATTAGGGGCAATTGCAGGTCTTTAAAGATAGAAACAAAAAAGAAAACTTGCATTTAAACAATAATGTGAAAAAAAACACATTTTAAGGAAGCAATTTGATATTTCTTTGAATTGTACACATGTTTTATAGGAAGCTAAACCTCTTTGTAAAATTTAATAAGGATCGGCAAATAATTGACCCTACCCGCCATATAAGGTTCCCTTCAAAAAATGTCGTTAACGTTCATAACTGTCTAAAGGAAAGTTGAAATTCGACATAAACATGTTTTATAGGAACCTAAATCTCTTTGTAAAATTGTATAAGGATCGGTACATAATTGACCATACCCCTCATATAAGGTCCCCTTCAGTAAATGACTTTAACTCTCAGTACTACCTTAAAAGTATGATCATAATTAACCCTAACCCCCGTATAAGGTCCCCTTCAGAAAATGACTTTAACGCTCATTACGGGCTTAAAAATACGAGTATTGCGATGAAATTTAACATAAATAAGTTTCCATACATATGTATGTATTTATATTATAATCACATTTGTATTGTATTTATGAAATTTGCTCTAAAATGTCTTTGATGGCGGCAATAGAAGTTAAAATTGATTATTAGTTTAGAATCAAATTTACTTTTCATTTTTCATTATAGTCATTTGCATCCATTGACTAAATATGTAATTCAAGACTGATTGTCGTTTATATTAAAAAAATATAATTAAATTTAAACTTTTTAAAATTATTATTCTCTTTTGCTGCTTATTAAATACAATAAAAGTCAAATTTAATTCCCAACAGATTTACACGACCAAATATTTACATCGATTTTTCAATTATCAACTAAAGTTTATTATGCAATTAAAAATAATTTATTTAAAAATCTAATTAAATTATTCCAAAAAGTTATTTAAGTACTGGTAAATAATTTTTTGTATATTTTTTTTAAATAAAATATTATTATGCAATAAACCAAAAAGAAATATCTGCAAAAATAATGTCTTCAGTACGTGCGAATCTTTTGGTAAATGTTTCTAGAGAAAAAGCCAAAAAAGTGTCTGGTTAAAAATACAATTTAAAAAATAACTTTGTGCATAGTAATTTGTTGTTGTATAAATTAAAAAGAAGTAAGAAAGTATGATACTCTACAGCAGTTTTGATTTATTCCAAAATTTTTTTATGTAATACTCATACTGTAAAAAGGACTTTATATGGGGGCTGGGGTCAAAAATCAGGTTTGGGGAGTAATGATTACATTTTCAACTACAATTACATTTGAAGTAATTGTAATTCAAGATTTACCAATTAGAATTAATTGTAATAAAAGTTTTAGCAATTACAATTATTTGTAATTGTAATTGAAGTTTTGACAATTACAATTACTTGTAATGGTAATTGAAGTTTTGCCAATTACAATTACTTTTAATTGTAATTGCAGAATTTCCAATTAAAATTACTTGTAATTGTAAATTTTGTTCCTTATAATTACATGTAATTAATAATACCTTAATGACAATTACAAGTAATTTTAATTGGAAACTTCAATTACAAGTAATTGTAATTGGCAAAACTTACAATTACAAATAATTGTAATTGGTTATTGGTCAATTACACATTACTAGTAATTGTAATTGGTTATTGCTCAATTACACATTACAATTAATTGTAATTGACCATGTAATGAATTACTTTGTGTAATCATTACCCCCCATGCCTGTCAAAAATCAGCTTATAAGTGAAGTAATTTTATAGATTTTATTATTAGTATACCCCCCTACAAATCTCCAATTCTATCCCTATGTGAAATAATGTGCTTTTTAATGAAAACAAGTTAGAGTGCTATATTCGGCTATGCCGAATCTTAAATACCCTCCACCAGCAAACTACTTTTTATTGAAACCCATCTAACTATCTAATTTTTAGATAACTTGCCAAAATTTTTGTCGAACTAATTTTGATTAGGTCCAGAAAATGTATATTAATACGCCAGTTCGAAAACATTTTAACAGAATGATGTATCTATACACAGAATATGGGAGTTGTGACCAATTATGGACTGATCATGAAACAATTTCATATAATGATTTATATGCAGAAAAAGATCAAGTCTAATTTTACTCCAATAGCTTAGGTGACTTTAGGAAGTGGACTTTATATAGGAGCTATGAGCAATTAAGGGCCTATCCGGAAAAATTTCGCAGAGTGATTCATATGTGCACAAATCATATTTTATCAAGATATCTTTATTTGATAATTAAATATGTTCGTTAAAGGGATTTTTTTAAGTGGACCTATTACCAAATATGAACCGATCCAGAAAAAAATTTGGTACAATGTCTTATATGCCTATCCGCAAAAAATTTCGTAGAGTGATTTATGTAAAGACAAAACATATTTGTGTCGAATTTTCTCAAATTAACTTTATTGGACAATGAAATATGTGAGTTTAAGTGACTCTCAGATGTGGACCGATCCGAGAAAAAAGTGGTAAAATGATTCATACACACAAAACTTATTCAAGTCGAATTTTACCCCTATAGCTTTAGAATTCAATGAAATATATGCGTGTAAGTGATTTTCGGAAGTGGACCTTATATGGGAACTATGATCAATTATGGGCCTATTCAGGAAACATTTCGCAGAGTGATTCATATTTGGACAAAACATGTTTGTGTCGAATTTTATCAAGATTGCTTTATTTGATAATGAAATATGTGCTTTTAAGTGATTTTCGTAAGTGGGCCTTATATGGGAGTTATGACCAATAATGGACCGACCCGTAAAAAATGTATAAAATGATTTGTACGTACACAAAACATATTCAAATTGAATTTTATCCCAATAGCTTTAGAATTCAATGTAATATATGCGTTTAAGTGATTTTTCAATGAAATATATGCGTTTAAGTGATTTTCGAAAGTGGACCTTATATGGGAGCTATGACCAATTATAGGCCTATCCGGAAAAAATTTCGTAGAGTTATTAATGTTTAGGCAAAACATATTTGTGTCGAATTTTATCAAGATAGCTTTACTTGACATTGAAATATGTGCTTTTAAGTGATTTTCGGAAGAGAGCCTTATATGGGAGCTATGACCAATAAGGGACCGATCCGTAAAAAAAAAATGTGAAATGATTTGAGCGCACACAAAACATATTTCTGTCTAATTTTATCCCGATGGGAGCTATGACCAATTATGGGCCGATCCGGAAAAAATTTCGTAGAGTGATTTATATTTCGACTAGACATATTTGTATCGAATTTCATCAAAATAGCTTTAGTTGGCAATGAAATATGAGCTTTTAAATGATTTTCGGAAGTGGGCTTTATATGGGAGCTATGACCAATAATGGACCGATCCGTAAAAATTCGGTAGAATGATTTGTATGTATACAAAACATATCCAACTCGAATTTTATTACAATAGCTTTATTCATCAATGAAATATGTGCGTTTATGTGATTTTCGGAAGTGGACCTTATATGGGAGCTATGACCAATTGTGGACCGACTGAGATCTACGTTGACAGTATGATTTCTGTTCATATTATATTTACATGTAAAAAATTTCGTGTTGATACCGATATATTTGAGGGAGTTATTAACTCCCTAAACTAATTTCCGGGAATATATACCTTTGTATGGGGGCTATGGGAAATATTGGATCGATTGTAAAGATTTTGAACGTAATTGATCACTGTCCTAAAAAAATAATGTGTGACAAAATTCATCGAAATATCTTTGGTAGTTTCTGAGAAAACTGTAAGAGAATTATGAAAAAACGTAATTTTTTTCGAGGTAGTCTGAAATTTGTACTTATAACTTTTTACGTTGTGAACCGATTTTGCTGATTTTCAATACCAAACTGCTTAGGATAATAATAAATATTTTGGGTGAATTTGGTTTATTTCCTTTGCTTAGTTTTAACGTGAGCGTGTTTTACATAGACAGACAGACAGACGGACATAGCTAAATCGACTCAGAATTTCATAAGGACCCAGAATATATATACTTTGTTGGGTCTCAGATGAATATTTCTTGATGTTACACACGGAATGACAAAGTTATATATACCCTCTATCACCACTGATGGTGGTGGAGGGTATAAAATTGCTTTTATTTAAATTACTTTATATATTTATTTAACATTATACTATAATATCTCTAGTATTTATATTAATATTAAAACTTTTTTTTATTTAGCAACAATTATGCTAATCATAAAATAACGGTATTAATTGTTATAAATCATACACAATGCATTTTTAATCAATATTAAATAATAGAATTGTTTAAATGTGCGAATATTTGTCTAGTAGGTAAATGTAATCAATAGGGCGTTTCAATACATAGGAAACAATTTTGGAATACTTGAATAGCATCCATGGTGTGAGGTTGCCATTAATTCTAGAACTAGTGCAAATAGAACGACTGAAGATTCATGAATAGCATCCATATAAGTTGTGATGTCGCCATTATTGTCTAAGCCCATCTTTTTTCGCTTAAAAAAATTTAAAAAAAAATTGGGTCACTTGACATGAAATTCCCAATTTATATATTCCACAGATCTCTAAGGTATTTTATAACGAATATACCGGAAGTATTCAAATTTATAAAATATCGCATTCAGATTACAAAATATGTATATATTTCCAATTTTAATAATTTGAAACAAAAATGTCCAGAAAAGCTCAAAGGAAGGTGTGTATATTCTCTAAAGCTTTTCGGAACTAGTTCTGACAGTGATAAATGACTCTATTTACTCATTCATTCATTACTTTATTCATGCTTATTTATCTCATATAGAAAATAAATTCATTTTTGAGGCGTATAAATCTCTAAAAATCAAAATTTAATTTTATTAATCGATAGCCTAATTTTAAATCTACCCTAATTTATATATAAATATTCCTAATTATTACACAAAGAGCAAAGATTTAAATAAATATTTGTACATACATAAACGTATGTACAAATATGAATGTCTGAATGTTCATATAAATTGCAGTATGAAAAAGTGTTGCGTATATTTACAAATACTATTAAATATAATAATTTATAATATGGTTTTATTTATTTTAATTTAATTATTTACCAAAAAACACAATAAAAGCCAACATAATTAATTTTAAAATAAATAAAATCATATAATGCAAATTTAACAATTTTTTTGTTTTTGTTTTATTTTGAATTTGTTTATTTCACTTTTAGCTAAAAACAACATAAAGTAAAATATTATATTACAATATTTTAACATTTAACTAAAGTTAAAATTAAATTGTTAATAATTTACTGCATGAAATGTTACTTTAAATATCAAATATTTGAAATATTTTCATTATGAAATAATTATTTGTTAAAATTATTAGAGAATATTAAAAATTCCACCGATTTCGATTGTTATCTATCGCTTATTTAGAAAAAGACTACAATATGGGCAATTCTGTTCAATTTGGAGAATACTATATTTGCAAAAGGAATCATTCCATTCGGAACCTTGTTTTTCAAAACATTTTTGAATATCGTACGTGACACATTATATGTGACAGATTTTACTCCTGAATTTTTTAGGTTATAAAATATATATTTTGAAATATATGCATACACACACTTCAACAAATAAAAAGGAGTAGGAAAGTCTAGTCGGACATGACCGACCTATATATATGTTTAAGCAATTTCTAGATACAAATAAAAAACAGGAGTTATATGGCGACTATGGTCAAATATGGACCGATCCTTTTGGGGTGATGTTTTTAGAAGTGAGTTACGGAGGTGGCGTGTCATAATGTCCAGTGACATAATGTCCATATACCTTATGATACACTATATAGCGACATAATGTCCATGGACATTATGTCACTTTTTTAAAATGTCATAATGTCCATGGACATTGTGACACTTTTAAAATAGAAATGTATTGGAAAATTTGTTTAAAATTTGAGAAAGGGACACTCTTATCCCGAAAAGAATTGCTTCTTAATTTGGTGTATGTTGCATTTTGGACTCCTATTAAAAAGTGTCCTGGATGGATTTAGTGTGTCATAACGTCTATGGACATTATGACACGCCACCGTTACGGACGTTTCAATCGTTATGAAAATCAGCACAATGGTTTAGGCTTATATACATTTTAGATTTGCCGATTTGCGAAGGGATAGTATTAAAGCACAGAACATCCAAATTGGAACCTACAACTTTGAGGGAGTAACAAACTTTGTATATCTGGGCGCTCAGCTCAGAGAGCATGTGATCGCATATCTGCGCCAAATAGAGCGTATTTTGCGCAGAGAAAAATATTTACGTCCAAATTGGTATCGAAAGCGTGTAATCTGAACATCTACAATACCATAATCAGACCAAGTGTCACATATGATTGCGAAACATGGGCCATGACGACTGGCCCTTTACGTGATTACGGAAACTATGTCCATAGAGGCAAGAAGAACTGCTCGAGTTATGCAAAGGAGAGGACATAGTAAAATTTATAAAGACGCAACGCGTAGGATGGCCAGAACAGCAGATGGACGACAGCAGACCACAATAGTTAATGCTAAACTATAACATCGGCGGTACAAGAAGACAAGGACGGCAGCGAACGAGATGGAAGGATTGCGTAGAGGACGACCTAAGAAGAATGGGTAGTATAAACTGGCAGCAGACAGCTAAAAACAAAGAGGAATGGAAGAAAATAACTGATCAGGCTAAAGTTCACCCCTAGTTCAAAAATGCAAAAGTTATAAGGGTTTCATTTTTTAGTCGTAGTTTACCTTTTCATGGAATTGCCCATATATGAAAATAAATTTTTGTACAGCCATCTACATATTTTGGTTTTATATTGATTTTGTCGTTCCCTTTGAAATTCATCGATATGATAATCGTAGATCCTCAAAAGTATGTATATACATTCTAAGGCGATTTAGCCATGTCTGTCAGTTAAAAATACGATAGTACATACACAGGAGGAGATAGAAGGCATAAAATTTCCACAAATATTTTATATTGATGACCGAAATCGATCCACAGTTTACAGACAAATGGACGACAGACATATTTAGTAAATGGGAATAAAAGATGAGCAAAACTTTAGTAACCCATCAGATTTATTTTTGTAATTTTTCCTCATTTTATAAAGTTATTATTTTTTAAAAATTGCTCGTTCTAAATGCCACACATTCAATTTATCTGTAAATAAAAACTATTTATTTCTACATAAATACATTATCATGATTTTTATATTGTATGTAAAATATTTACGTCATTTATTTTTACATTTTTACCAACAGTTTCATATTAAATTTATAATTATTACTTGCTTATATTCATAATTCATAAACATATTTGCTAATGCCAAAAAAAAAATCGTAGTATAAAAAACCTAAAATATCTTCTTACGATAATGAATATTCTAAATATTTGTATAATATTCTATACTATACCACTACAGTCTCAGATGTACATATATACATATAATTCACATCTACACATTGCTCATTACAAACAGTGTATTAAGTCAAAATAGGGTTATTTTCAAAATGTCCTTAATTTTCGGCATATTTGATTAGTAAAAATTCAGTTTTAATTTTACAAGAAATTATCAGACGGACATATCCGAAATATTTGAAATATAATTTATTATGTTGAATTTTCCTTAATTCCGATTTATTGATGAAAAATTGATTATCGAGTGAGGCTTTAGATATGTAGGTGCTAATGAGCTGATCCTTATACATTTATAGCAAATTAGAATTATGAACATTCAAGTAATTTTCTGAAGAGAATTTTGTAAAGGGTTTGGATCAGATGAGAAACTATTATTATGAAAATCTGCTATACAAACCACTTTAAAGTATCTGAATTCATTTTTGAAACGACTTAGCCGACGTTCCTCTTAACTTATATATCTAAAAGTTACAAACATTAGCACAAATCCATATTATCATCCCCACTATAGTAATGTAGAGTATAATTCAAAACTCGTTTTCAGACATTAATTCTTCAATCCCTACATTTTGAATAAGGTTATTTACAACTTTTTTGTTCACCAAATCTATGAGTTATTCCATATTCGAATGTGTTGTACAAAGTTTAACTTAGTTCTTAGTACAACTTTTAATGGTAAAGATGCGAAATGAAAGTAGAACATTAATTTTTTTTAGGGTTTCTTACTTCTTTGTGGCAGAATTTTTAAAAATATTTTCGTTTATAAAGTCATTAATATGTCTTTTTAAATTTTATCCAAACTGAACTCAAAAAGAAAAGCTTAGATATTTTCCTTTAAGAGCTTTTTGGTCGCTTGCTGCCCCATTGTGCTTCTTATACGCAGGTGGCAATTTACGCATATGGAATTTCCGGTATAGTATACGTGCACTTTGCTCAAGTACTCGAGCTATCTAATCTGTTGCCAAAGTAGTCACATTGGGGACAAAGGAAAAGGCATTCAATAGTTAGAGTCGATAGGGTGAATTACACCCTGTTGATGTTATGAGGAATGCTCTGTCCCTACAAACATTCTCATCATCTAAAGACTCACCCCAGTGCATTCCTGGACCTCTTAAAGTCGCCCAACCACACTACTTAGACGGCTTCTGTTGATTCGGCGACAGCACCTAGGCACCAGACTTATTTCAGTGGCCACAAGGACCTACTGTGATAAGTTGAGCATGTTTAGAGTAAACTCAAACACACTCAACCATGAAGGAAAATCGCCGATAAATGAAAGATGAAGGTATTACAGCTTCACAACGTCTCAACCAATTTCATCAAGATTTCAACCGTCACACCTTCTGTCATTCTGACATCTCCACAGATACAACTTAGGATGCGCCCTCGTCCATCAGTTACAAGTATCCGAACAGAAACTTATCCCGAAAAATTATATTTCACCGTGTATCAATCTTCGCCTTCCGCGAATTCTGGTTTTAACCACAGCCACTACGTGGATTCCGAAGGAACCTCAACCAACTGACCAGCCAGGACAAGTCCTGCGGTCAACTATCTTTCGGGATCCACGTAGTGGCTGTGGTTTAAACCCAAATTCGCGGGGAGAGTAAGTGGCGGTTAAAAGAATGATGCATGATAATAGTCAATATTTCGGGATAAGTTCGGTGCTGTTGCCGAAAACAACAGATACCCCACAGAGGAGTGACTGTGGGACTAAGCGTTGGAAATGGGTTGGTGTCAATTGTATATGATACGGGATGAATGTAGAGGTATGCGGGCCTCGTCCACCCGTATATCTAAATGAGTGTGTCGTATGTTTTTCTCTTATGAATGTGTCGGATAAATGAGAAGTGTGCTGGGTTGAATGATGATGGATGTCTACGGCTTATTGATGGATCGTGCTTCGGTCCACCGGTTACGTCTCTAGGTGCTGTTGCCGAATCAACAGAGCCATATTAGTGTGGTTGGACGACATTATGTCGGGGTAGATTGAGCTTGCTCATGACACCTATCGTTCCCCAACGTGACTACTTTGGCAAGAGATTAAATAGCTCGAGTACTCCAGCAAAGTACTTGTGCATGGACCGGTCAAAGCCAATGTGCAAAAATTGCCACCTGAGTTCTTCATTGAAGAACAAATGGGCGATGGTAGACTGTTCTCAAGTCTACCCAGTGGATGAAAAAGACCACCGTGAGATAAGGCCGTCAAGGCAGGTGCTCACGTTAAAACTCTCGACAGTCTGTCCACCCGTAGTACCAGATTATGTGGTGCTGTGGTTAGACCCCATGTCAAATTATCGAAGAACTAGCCAGGGAGTGAAATGTCATCCCGGCAGATTAGAGGTACTAGTAGGACCTCTTTACCCCGAGATTGCAGTACACCAAAATAAGGGTCTTTCATGAGGATCCGCGGGGGGGGGGGGACATTTATGTACAATACAACTAAGAAAGTCGGTCATAGTCGGTTAAATTTTAAATTCTAGATTATGATTAATTTTATATATGATCCATTAAGAACCAATCTTTACAGAATGTATTACAACCATTATTTCTATTTAAATTTAAATTATGAGGAACCATTTCTTACAGAATTTTCACTATTATCAAATTCTAATCGGTGCGTATTTAAAGAGTTACCTGAATCTGATCTTCAAAGAAAGTGAAGGATATTCTATAGACACGTTTGACCGATTACATTTTCTTATTTTATCTTTATTTGTGTTTGTGTCTGCTTAATATCCGTTTTAAAATTGTTTACTATTTACATGTACATAATACATACAAATGTATGTACTCTACTTGATTTCGCTGCTGTTCTTTCTACATTAATATTTATAAAAATAATTTTACAAAATTTACAAAAACTATAAACCTGTTTCCATGTAGGTAAATATATAGAAGTATCAACTAGAAATTGCATATATTTTCCAACCATGTAGAAAATGAAAAAAACAAGTATTACCCTCCATACTTGTTTTTTTTTCAAAAAAGAAAATTAATAGCGGAAATTGTATTATTGCTTTTTTATGTACACGTTAATGAAGCAGATGAATATGTATTTGTATGTTTTAGTAAGGAACCTTAAAAAAACTTTTATGTAGATATTCTACAACATATTGAAAGGTTTGTAACACTTTATAGTTTTGTAACAATACTTATGCATATATTATCTTTGACAAACTAATCAATATTAATGGTGATAGAGGGTACATACACATGTAAGTTATCGAGAAATATTAAATAGATACGCAACCAAATATGCAACTTATATATACCCTTTATATGATAAAGGTTATACAAACGATCATATCAATACAAACACCGTACTGAAACATATTTTTTACGATCGGTCCATTAAAACCAATATTTTGTTTGAAAACCTATCTCCACATATTTTCGATAAGTTAAATAGACTTCAATATAAAGTCAGCTTATAGGTGGAGGGTATTTAAGATTAAACACTGCCGATAATAACGCTATAACTAGTTGTACTTTTCAAATATACATAATTTACATTTTTTTTTCATAAAATATGTAAAACAAACCATATTTTACGTAGAAATAAATGTATCTACATTATTTCAACAGTGGTTACAGGTACTAAACCTCAGCTATTCAGTTTAATAAATGCCAATCAGCAAAGAATCCACACAAAATAAATCTTCTACGTTAAAGTCTTATTTGCGCGCTACTTGTATGTGAATGTCTCTAATTATGTTCATGATAATTATTCATATATGTATGTTCATATGAAGTTTTATATGTTCGTGGGGAAATAAATGTGTTTTTAAAAGTTTGTTACATATTTTATGCATCAAATGTTTAGAATTTTTGTACGTTTAGTTGAATCGTGTAATTTTGGCACTTTTAGGATTGTATTTCGTGTGTAATTAGTTTGATTGTTGAATTTTGTACAGAACTAGCTTAGCCTGGTTGCTTCGCTACACTCATCGAAGTTAAATTAAACTGAAATTTGAAAAGAGTATTCATATACTCACATAAATTTATTATAATAAAGTACACTTTTTGTCAACATAAAAACTCTATATGCTTCCGTTTTTGTGTACAAATGATTCTTTGCATATGATTTAATTCAATATTATAGAATATTCCAAAAGTACCAATAAGTAATAGTACAGATTTTCAGGAATTTGTACATTTATTTTTTGTTTTATTATAATAAAAAATTGGTACCATTTGATAGGCGAAGAGGTACCAAAATGTTATATTTTATAGGTTCTAATTCAATCAAAACGATGTGTGTTTAAATTTATGTTTCTTGGTTCAATATTACAGAAAATTTTTAAAAGTACCAGTTAAAAAACAAAAAAAGTACCACAATGTTTTTTCATATATATCCACATTCAATAGAGACCAAGTACGGTAAACTTGTAAATTCTGCTTTTGTAAAAAGTACTTTCATTTATACAAAAAGTACGTTTTAAAAAGAGTACCAAATTTTATACCCGAATTTTTCATAATTTGTAGGCAAGTACTTACCACGCTCGCTTACTAGGGAGTTAGGTAAGTACTTACTACGATCATCTGAAAATAGGAAGTTAAGTAAGTAGCTTTGTTTTTGAAAAAGAAAATTGCCTACAACGATACGTTTACTTCGTTTGTGTTTGTGTCAAGGCTAAAAAGTAAGTACTTACATAATATATTATTTTTAAGTCATTACTAGACTCCAGTTACGTAATGCAGACCGTATGTACTAGTCATTGAAAAGTAAAAGTGTTGTTATGTAAGTACAATTCATTTTCTGGATAGTAAATTATTTTTAAAGTTTTATAAAGTTTCAAACAAATATTTTTTTGGAAAAATATTAAAAAAATGGTTTTGCAAAAATATTTTTTTATTGAAAAAAAAATGTTATTTCTGAACATTTTTTATAAAATTCTACATTTATTTAGGTTTATTGCCCTAAAATTTGTAAAATTTTAGAAATTACAGATTGATTTCTAATTTTAGTAAAAATCTTTTTGGAAATCTATAAATTCTTAAGGAATTTGTTCACAACTTGCAAAACTTGTAATTTACTTTTAAATATGTAAAAAAATTAAAGAATTCCATTCCTTCGTCAACCATCAAGCCAATAAAAACTTTAATACATAATCATAAAGTATTGAATAAATTGTAGAATTTACTTTTTATATGAACATTAAACCACATGTGAATAAAAGTTAAGACTTCAGCGAATAATATAGAATAATCAAATATTTAATTTATATTTTATTCTAAAAGATCCGCCTCAATAAGTGCAAACGTACTAACAACTAAACTATGAAAGCGGAACTAACAAATAAAATCAAAAAAACAAAGTGTTAAATTATTTTCTTTACATGAATGTAGTTATACAGAGAGTATTTCCTATAGGTATATTATGCTGGCACTAAAAAACTTGTTTATTTATAAAGAAATATATAAAGGCGTTC
The DNA here is from genome assembly GCF_015586225.1 of Lucilia sericata. Lineage (NCBI taxonomy): Eukaryota > Metazoa > Arthropoda > Insecta > Diptera > Calliphoridae > Lucilia > Lucilia sericata. The sequence goes on from NW_023994067.1 coordinate 165,628, forward strand.
ACTAGAATTCAATGAATTAGTTCAATAATTTTACTTGGTTTTGGGTGATTAATAAATCGATTTCTTAACATTATGCCTCTAATAATAAAATAATTACCAGATATTTCATCAAAGGATATTACAACTACCCTAATACTTCCGTTACATTTCACCTTCAAAACACAAAAACACTCTCTCTCATATTGTTACACAAATGTTCGGAATCTATTTCATTGAAGACACTTACACATGTTTTAAGTTAGAACATACTAATAAGTTTTATTATTATGGCTTTAAGGGTACAAAAAATATTAGCGAACATATCTATTCAACCACAAATACATACACACCCATAGTTATATATCTACATATACAAATACATTTATGAGCTTATACACACAAATACTCAACTAGTAAAATAAAGTTGTAGGTGTTTTTTTTTTTTCTAACTACTATTTTCATTTTATGAGTTTTTTTCTTTCCTATTTTAGATGGAAAAACTTTCATGTTAGTACATGAAAATTTCATAGTTTTACAAGGTGCTAAAGCGGAAATGTATGTTTTACTTCTTTTCCAAACTTGTACTATTTGCAAATGTATAGAATACAATATTTTTTGTCTTTTTGATATCAACCACTAATGTTATCGTATGTGTGTGTGTATGTTTATTGGAGTTAGTGTGAGAAATGTTGTAAATACAAGTGATCAACTATTTCAATGTGATATAATTTTAAGATGACAGTTTGTTTTTATGTTTTACATATTTTTAGTATGAATTACATATACATATATGTAGGTAAAAGTAGTATTTAGTATTTTAGTTACACTAAATCTTTTAGTCTACTTGTAATACCCACAATCAAAAATAAATTATAGTATTGTAACACAATGAAATATTGGTCGAAGTAAATTTTAAAATTGTGTTATCATATCGTTTAAGAAATATTTTGGATAATGCTCTTCTATCAAATTAATAACATAGTCAATGCGCTAAAATCACTATTAATCCCATATACGATAAGCGAGTTATTAGGGGTCAAAGATCATAATTATGAATTAAGTTTAAAAAAAATGGTGGCCTCATATTTAGAGTAATATCCCCACCGAATTTTATTAAAATCAGATTTAATCTTTAAATATTATATATATATATTAATTATTAACAGTGCAACATGAAAAAACCATATACGGACACCACTATATGATAAAAGACCAAAAATAAGAAGACCCTTGTCTTCCAGTTTTACCCAAAGTCATGCACTTTTTTAGTTATAGGCCCTCAAAGATTTGGGGCCTAGATGTCATTAGCAGGCTCATATTTTGTAAAACGTTTGGAATTTTGATTTACTCTCTGGGGGAATGTTATTGCCCTTATCACAAAGAACAAAAGTTGTTAACATATGAAGTCAAAAAAACGTTATCTTCATGATTAGAATCGCAAAAAGTAAATGTTTTTCATTTTTAAGGTCTATAAGTAGCAAACCGTTCAAAATTTATGATTGTAATCACATTTTTGAGTCAGTAATGGGTGTTAGAGTCATTTTCTGAATGTGACCATATATGGAGGGTGGGGTCAATTATGGACCGATCCTTTTAAATTGACTATAAACGCTTCTTTTAGCCAGTCGTAAGCGATAAAGTCATGTTCCGAAGGGCGCCTTATATGAGGTCTAGGCGAAATCGTAAACTGATATTGGCAATTTTCAATACCAAACAACTGCATCAACAGGCGACAGACAGACGGACATGGCTAGATCGTCTTAGAATCCAATAAGGACCCACAATAAAAATACTTTTATGGGTCTTAGACGAATATTTTCCCTATCTTTTTTGGTGGTCGGTATTTTTTAATAAACATTTAATACATTATGGCAAAAATTCTCTATCAAATTTATAACATGGTCAATACGTATGATAAATAAAAAAATAATCATACGTACTGTTGTATTGTAAACGATCATAAAATTTAAAATTTAAAAAAAAACTACAATAAATTACAAACTATAAGACTCTGTATTACAGCTAAGTCATTTCAATAAAGAAACGGTGACACCTAGTTTTTTATACATTTCATTTTTTTGGACTAGTCTTACACCCACAGGAACCTGATAAAATTCCAACAACTTAAAGATATTGTTATTAAAATTAATTAAAAACTTCCTTATTCATTAAAATTCATTTTAAAATATTTTTTTAAAAACTTCACGAATAGGTACTATTTGCGTTCCTTTTTTGTTATTAATTATTATATGGGAAACAAACAAAGGCCATCATTCTAACCTAAATGATGTGTTTTAATAGTAAATACGATAGAAATTGTTATTTTCATATTTATTTATGTTGATTTCCCCACAGTATTTATATTTGTTGGTCTATTCCATTTTCATCAACATCACATACACATGTAAATTAGGGAGGTAACTTTTATAAAATTTTTGAAAAATTCCAAATCAATTTTACATAAACTGCATTTTGTCAAGTTTCAGCGGTAAATGCTTTAAAGTTTACAATGTTAACTTTAAACAAAATTTGTAATTGTTTAATATAAAATCAAAATTTTTTGTATAAATAAGAGTCATTATTTGACACACGAGATTTCAACGGAGGAATAGTAAGGATAAGTTCTGCCCCTAATCTATCTTTAAAATATTCTTTCAATTAAATATTTATGTAAATTTGTTTGTAAATGGTTTTAGAAAATCCCGAGTAAAATGTTTTCTTTAGGTTACTGAGTAGTGATAGGTCCTAATTTTGGTTATACCTTAATATAAATACATCTAGGATTTTGTACCGCGGGTACTTATGCTGAGCCAAATACAAGTAAATGAATATCTAGTACTGTAGGCTATCAGGAGTATTTGTGCGAGAGCAAAAAAATTCTAACTACTATTACGTTTGGAAACTGAGACCACCTTCATATATTACTCATGTTATTAAAAATGTTATAATTTTTTTACAGTAAGTTAAAAAAATACTTAAGAAATTCATCAACAAAGTTTCATATAGCCTTAAAAAATGTATAAAGAATTTCTCTCCATATAGAAAGTTTTCGATCGATTTTCTCTTTTAGGAGAAATTTTGATAATTTTTTAATAGAAAATGTTGAATATAAATATTTCCTATTTTTTGAGAAATTTAAATAATTTCTATCTTTATAGCGAATTTTCGAATTTTTTTGTTTAACTTTTATTAAATTAACATTTTTTAGATTTGTATCTTTTTACTTAGAATTTTTGATAGAGACCTTTAGAGAACATTATGAAAATACTCTTTTAATGAAGAATTTTTACAGAGAATTTTTGATAAATTATCTCTTTATGTAGATTAGATGTTTTTAATATATTCTCTCTTTAAAAAGAATATTTTTAATAAATTCTCTGTTTATTGAAATTTTAAGCGAATTCTATATTTCAATATTTTTTTTAAAGAATTTTTACTAATTATCTTTTTTGGAGTATTTTCATTAAATTTATATTCTTTAGATTTTCGAAAAAAAAATTCCATAAATGATCTTTTTGCGAAGAATTAAATAGATTCTCCTTTTATTAAGAATTTTTGATAAATTGTATCTTTTTATTTTATATTTTTGAAAAAAGTTTCAGGACCATACATGTTCATTTAAGAGATTAAAGTACTAAAAAGTTCTATCCTCAAGAATCTTACTCAATAGGCACCGTCTATGGTGCTTATTGAGTAATCATGTGTTTTGGGTTCATATTATAGAACATACCAAGAGTATCATTTGAAGAAAGAAAAAGTGCCAAAAGTGGAATAAATTTTACCTTTGTGGAAAGTACTAATAAAAATAGTACCATTTTCACCTTTTCGCCAAAGAATAGACTTTTTCAAAAATTAGTGTTTAAATCTATATATGACAGATAAAACTCAAACGATTCAAATCTGCATTCATTTGTTCCAGAAAAATTGTGCTTTTACAAAGTACCAAGCAATTTACTTGAATTTGCTCTTATATAGGCCTTAGTACCCGAATTCCAAAATAATATACCAGTAGTTTATTTTGTATTTGAGTAAATTAACTATTTTTTTCAAATTTTATACAAATTGGCTCAATTAGTTTGAATAAATAAAATTTCCCGTTTTTCTCCTTTTTGGTACTTTTTCCCCAGTGAAATAACAAATATTTTGTTTCAATAAATACTATAGAGTTAGTACGTAATTTAATAGGTATACGTCAATAAATCGAAAAAACTTCTCTTAATGTGCTAAAAATTTCCCAAAAATACAGTTTTTTTATTCCTAAATGTACAAATTTAAAAAAATCCCTCCTTAGTGGATCTACATACCCAAATACACATCAAAATAATATTTCATGATTCTAGGTTCAGCCGTTTAGGCTGTACGATGATGAATCTATTTATAAATGATTTTTAAAAAAATGTTTCGATAAATTTTCTATATATAAAAAATTGTTAATAAATAATATTTTTTAAGGAGTATTCTCACTTAATAGAACAAAAATCTCTTTTTATAAAAATTTTTGGAAAAGGAACTTTTTCTTAAAGAATTTATAATAAAGGCACCACCTACTCTCTATTTGTGTAAAAGAAATTTAATTATTATTTAGTACTTTTTTCACACACTGTGCACTCACTTCACATTAGTATAAGTCACACATCAACATCTAAATGTTGACTTAATGTTGGGGGTCAAGCGTATTTATACTTAAATTAAAATTATAACACACAGTTTCAAAACACAACAGCAGAAGTCTAACGAAAAAAAAAATTAAAATACAAAAGAAACATTCTCATACAAATGTGTAAATAAAGATTTCATATGATCCTGTTTCTGATGCAGCTCTTTAGGTACAACCATAACTCCACACATCCACGTATTCATGTTAGTATTTACTTGTGTTTATGTACACTGTATACACACATAAAAATTTATAATTTTTATTTCCACTTCGCTAAATTTGTTTATTTATGTACATATAGTTATACATATGAATTGTACATACCTACATACATATGTATCCATGTATATAGAAATAAAACGTTAACTACAGAGACACTACATACAACATGAAGTCATTTCGTTTTCTATTCCCTAATATAATTTCACTTAATTTTTTTCCAACTGTTGTTTAACTTTTCTGCTGCTCTGGTTACCCAGTAGAGGCCTTTTTTTCAACCGACTACATACATATGGTCCTCCATATTTATGTATGTATGTGCCTTTGTTCGCAATATACCATTTTACTATTGTCGTAGTATTGTTTTATTATGTTGTTGTCCACAAGAGTATTTGCAAGTTGTCCAACTGACCTGAAGGTTCTCAATTTCATTATGTTGACTTTAGTGACTTGTTCGCAAACAAACTTAGAGTAGATTTCCTAGAAATGTTTTTACTTAAATATGGCAGTGTTATAATTATTTGGTTGGAAAGTTTTATTATAAATTAAATTTATAATTAATAAAAAAAATGTCATATTCGGTCAGTGGGTATTTGTTTAAATAATAATTAAACAAGTTAGAGTGCTATATTCGGCTATGCCGAATCTTAAATACCCTCCACCAGCTACTTTTTATTGAAACCCATCTAACTATCTAATTTTTAGATAACTTGCCAAAATTTTTGTCGAACTAATTTTGATTAGGTCCAAAAAAATGTATATTCGAAAATATTTTAATAGAATGATGTAGCTATACACAGAATATGGGAGTTGTGACCAATTATGGACTGATCAGGAAACAATTTAGTATATAGATTTTTATGCAGAAAAAGATCAAGTCTAATTCTACTTCAATAGCTTTATTAATCAATGAAATATGTGAGTTTAGGTGACTTTAGGAAGTGAACTTTATATAGGAGCTATAGGGCCTATCCGAAAAAATTTCGCAGAGTTATTTATGTAAAGACAAAACATATTTGTATCGAATTTTCTCAAATTAACTTTATTTGAAAATGAAATATGTGTGTTTAAGTGACTCTCAGAAGTGGACCTTATATGGAAGCTATGACCAATAATGGACCGATCCGAGAAAAAAGTGGTAGAATGATTCATATGTACACAAAACTTATTCAAGTCGAATTTTACCCCTATAGCTTTAGAATTCAATGAAATATATGCGTATAAGTGATTTTCGGAAGTGGACCTTATAAGGGAACTATGACCAATTATGGGCCTATTCTGGAAACATTTCGCAGAGTGATTCATATTTGGACAAAACATGTTTGTGTCGAATTTTATCAAGATAGCTTTAGTTGATAATGAAATATGTGCTTTTAAGTGATTTTCGTAAGTGGACCTTATATGGGAGTTAGGACCAATAATGGACCGACCCGTAAAAAATTTATAAAATGATTTGTACGTACACAAAACATATTCAAGTCGAATATTATCCCAATAGCTTTAGAATTCAATGAAATATATGCGTTTAAGTGATTAAGTAGAATGATTAATGTTTAGGTAAAACATATTTGTGTCGAATTTTATCAATATAGCTTTACTTGGCATTGAAATATGTGCTTTTAAGTGATTTTCGGAAGTGGGCCTTATATGGGATCTATGACCAATAATGGACCGATCCGTAAAAAATTTTGTAGAATGATTTGTATGTATACAAAACAGATTTGTGTCGAATTTTATCCCGATAGCTTCATAATTCAATGAAATATATGCGTTTAAGTGATTTTCGGAAGTGGACCTTATATGGGAGCTATGACCAATTATGGACCTATCCGGAAAAAATTTCGTAGAGTGATTTATATTTCGACTAAACATATTTGTGTCGAATTTCATCAAAATAGCTGTAGATGACAATGAAATATGAGCTTTTAAATGATTTTCGGAAGTATGCCTTATATGGGAGCTATGACCAATAATGGACCGATCCGTAAAAAATTTGGTAGAATGATTTGTATGTACACAAAACATATCCAACTCGAATTTTATCACAATAATTGTAAAGATTTTTAATAAAATTGATCACTACCCTGAAAAAATAATGTATGACAAAATTCATCGAAATATCTTTGGTAGTTTCTGAGAAAACTTCAAAAGAATTATGAAAAAAACGTAATTTTTTTCGAGGTAGTCTGAAACTTTTACTCATAACTTTTTACGATGTGAACCGATTTTGCTCATTTTCAATACCAAACTGCTTAGGATAATAATAAATATTTTGGGTGAAGTTGGTTTATTTCCTTTGCTTAGTTTTAACGTGAGCGTGTTTTACACAGACAGACAGACAGACAGACGGACAGACGGACAGACGGACAGACGGACATAGCTAAATCGACTCAGAATTTGATAAGGACCCAGAATATATATACTTTGTTGGGTCTTAGATGAATATTTCTTGGTGTTACACACGGAACGACAAACTTATATATACCCTCTATCACCACTGATGGTGGTGGAGGGTATAAAAAACACATAAACCTTAAAGTATACCAAAAATTATTCAAACCGATCTATTATTCCACTTGGCGCCAATGAAATGTTGTTTTGTATGTTTACAAATAACGTATTTCAGAAACTAGAATAATTTACACTGTTAGCTATGCCTATCTATAGGGCAATCATAAAATTTAAATGAAATCAATAATATTTTATTTTTTATAAAGAAAATATTCGAATATTTAACAAATTAATATAATCCTAAACTAGACAAACAACAACAAAAATCTTAAAATCCTTTTATCAAAATATGAAAGCAATGCGAAAGCAATAAAAACATTTCTTTTTTAAATATTTCTTAAAAATAAAAATATTTGCTTATATAACCTTTTTTAGACGAATTAAATTTTAATCTCCTTTATAAGCAATTTTGGAAAATGAAATTAAATGCAGTTTTTTAATAGGTAATTTTTTCTCTCAACAAAACTACCTTAAAAAATAATTACAAACATAAAACAAGGGGGAAAAAACTATCTGCATAGAGAAGAACAAGGTATTATTACTAGAACATGTATGAATTAAGATTGTGCAGAGTACAACATGAATTTAATTAAAACTAAAATTTTATAAGCTTTTTCAAGCAACAGCAAGCAGCAGCAGAAGAATATTGTGTACAACAACCCGACATTCAAAATAAAATTAAAAACAAAAAACAAAATGAAAATGTTCAAAATAAATCTGGTTGATGCTTGAATAACAGCTTCTGTCCTTAAAAAGACATTTAACGCCTTTAGGTAGCTAGACCAGAAGAACAAGAAAAGGTAAATAACACGACACTACTACTCTACGGAAAATATTTAAGTTTATATAGGGGGCATTTCATGCCAAGTAAAAACAAATTTTAAAATCGATATCTATCGATCGAGATGAAATTTGCAGCAAGGTTAGTCCTATTTTATAAGCTAAAATCCAATAGGAAGACACAAATTTTCAAAAAGTACCTTTATGAGTTAGAGTGAGTCAAAGTTTGACATTTTGAAATAGACAATTGCTATAGGGACGGCACCTGGGGGGATGGGTTTCTCAAAGGACAAATTTACATGTAATTTTTGTAAACGGGTGTAAAGAAAGGATGATTTTGGAAAAATCAATTTTTTATATTTTTTTCCGAAAGACTGAAGAAAGCTACCTAACCAACTTGGAACAAGTGTTGCTTCTTTGCAATATGCAATAAGACATTTGGATGAGATCGATCCGAAGACATCGGTTTCAAAAGTTTGTTCTCATAACAAGAAATCCCCCATGGATTTAAAACCATTCTACAACATATTATATACATTAGGGTGTCCCGTGAACTACTTCTTTTTTTGGTGGAATACTTCTTAAACGATGCGTAATTATGTACTAAATACGAGAAAAAAAAAACAAGTATGAGTGTTATATTCGGCTATGCCGAATCTTATATACCCACCATCAAACCTGGTTTGAATCGAATGAAACTTATGTCGAATTTCATCTATATACTCGTATTTTTAGGCCAGTTATAAGCGTTAAAGTAATTTTCTGAAGGGGACTTTATATAGGGAGGTAGGGTCAATTATGGGTCGATCCTTATAAAATTTGGTAGACAGAATTTGGTTCGTATTAAATTTATTTGTGTCGAATTTCATCGCTACACTCGTATTTTTAAGCCATTAATGAGCGTTGCAGTCATTTTCTGAAGGGGACCTAATATGGGGGGTAGGGTCAATCATGGACCGATCAACATACAATTTTTTAGATAGATTTTGACTCATATGAAACTTACTTATGTCGAATTTCACCTATATACTAGTATTTTTAAGCCAGTAATAAGCGTTAAAGTCATTTTCTGAAGGGGACTTTATATGGGGGGTAGGGTCAATTATGGACCGATCCTCATAAAATTTTGCATAGTGATTTTGGATCACAAGAAACTTACTTATGTCGAATTTCATTGCTATATTCGTATTTTTAAACAAGTTATGGCTGTTTAAGCTGCTTTTCGAGGGGCCACTTGTATGGGGGCTATCCGACCGATATTACCCATTTTCAATACCAAACAAACCTTACGTATAAGAAATATTTATGTGAAATTTCAACCCTCTAGCTCTTTCCATTCGGAGTCTATCGTGCTTTCAACAGACAGACACACGGACAGACAGACATGGCTAGATCGTCTTAGAATTTAATGAGGACCCAGAATATATATACTTTTCTGGGTCTATGACCAATATTTCGATGTGTTACAAACGGAATGACAAACTCAATATACCCCCCATCTTTTTTGATGGTGGGTATAAAAATTAAAAGGACATCAGTTCCCTACCAACGATTAACAATCATGATCTGAGTTCAATATTTTCCAAAAAAAAAATCTTTACTCTTTTCGAAATGGGACTAAAAAATTCCATAATTTTAACTTTATCGCGGGAAAAATAATAAAAAATTTTCTTATAGTATTTTAGGTCCGAAAAACTACGTATAAGCTAAAAATTATGACAATTTTGGTAAAAAACGAAAATAATATGACTCTCAAACGCACTAGAAATCATTTTGTGGACCAAAAAAAGTATAAAAACAAAATAAAAATTATTTTTCCCGAAATCAACTCAAAATTATGGAATTTTTGAGAGACATTTCAAAAAATTTGGAAATAATGTTTTTTCACAAATTATTTTGAGGCCAGGATTTTCAATTTCCATTCCAAAAAAAATCAGCACATTAATACACATATATTAAGAAGTATTCCTACTTAGTATTCTTAAAAAGGCTGTTCCTCGGGACACTCTTATGAACATATGTATGTATGTTGTAATACATTTACAACATGTGCAACAACCAACATGAAATGAGTGCAAAAACACCAGTGTAGCCGGAATTTACCTCTTAATAAATACCGACTGACAGAGAGACGGATAGATTGAGGAGCATAACAACCGACAGAATAACGCAACCATACAGACAGGCAAACTAAAAATATGAAAAATAAAACCAAAAATAAATATAAACAATAAATACTTACAAAAAACCCAGCCAGTTAGCCCAGCTCTTATTGTTGCATGCAACGTATAAAACAAACAACGTCACACCAAGATGAACCAGCTAAAGATTTCCATGTTTTGACTAAGAAACAACTTCATTGCTGCTTGTGGATGTTGTTGTTGTTCTTCATCATCTTACTCTCACAAGTACTATGACGTTGACTATGAGTACGATGATGGAACGATGTGTTAATTAAGGTCAAAATAATTATGGGAAAATTGAAAACTTCATTTACCAAACACTTTGCATTTTATGTTGCCAAAGACTATAGCCAAAAAAATTTAGTGTAAATCTGTAAACAGTGGTTTAAAATGACTTCGTTTCTGATAGAAGCGATTTAGACCTTTCCATCACCAAACCTTTTAAAATCAATAATAGCTTCGACATCCTTATGGGATCTATTCCACCATCAAGAACGACGGATTTATAGTATATTGACTAGTGTTAGAAGTTGAGCTAACCTTCTAATTTTATTACGAATGTATTGTCTGTAGTTTCGAAATATCGAAGTACTTGAAACGTCTATGGAAAAAATATAAAAATCAAAACTATCAGATAAAAAACGGAAACGTAATATAGTACTATCAATATTAAAAAAAAAATTATATAAACGATATATATTTCACCTAACTAATAACACAAATTTTCACTGTATTTAAAAACAGATGATTTTCGGATGCCAGTTTTGTGTTGGGGTAAAAGTTGAAGGAATTTGCTGAAGAGTATAATGCTTAGCATAGCATTTTAATCTGATTACAACAAAATACTCGTTCTCTTTTCTAAATCTTATTTTCTTATTATTTTCTTTTTTTTTTCTAGTTCATATCGAAAGTTCTCTTACATCGTTTATGAAAATTGTACTCAAGCAGAAAATTTAAATAAATTCATAATTTGCAAAGGCATAGATAAGAAAATTTATTATTATTGTTGTTGACCAAGTACAGTGTTATTGTTGGTGTTGTTTGCTGCTGTTATTTATACAACAAGTTGAAGACGAACAAAAACTTCAACAACAACATCATCATTCCTGACAATTATGATATACAAACATACATATATAGATAGATACGTCTTAGTATAAAGAAAATAATTTCTCTAAGTGTAAAATTGAAGTCTACGTTAGAGATGGCCAAAAAATATCGATTTACTTCTGTAAGATTTGTTCGAAATGTTACAAATAAAACCCATACAAACAAAATCGATATTTTTTGGGCACCTCTAGTGAACATACATATATTTAAATATTTATAAAAATATCTATTTTTGTTGTTGTTTCTTAGCAAATTTCTCTTAGGAATGGATGCATTTTTGCTACTTTAGCCATTTTATTTAGTCTTCTATTTAAAAAAAAATATTTTTGTCGTGCTACAATTTTTTACATTGTTATAGCATCTCCGAAAGCATCAGATCGGTAATGTATTAAATTAAAAACTCATTCACTAGCGTGCTTGGGTAAGTTATGATTATGTATTACATCTAGCAAAAGTCACTAAAGGTTATAGATAGTATATATATAGCTTAATAATACGTACTACAGTGTTTTTAAAATAAAAGTTTCAATATTCAAACGATTGTTTTGAGTAATAGAAATAAATATTGTTATCATTACCTCATGTACAGGAAACACTATACTTGATCTCTCTATCTAGCGAGCGAGCGAGCGAGAGAGCGAGCGAGCGAGCGAGCGAGCGAGCGAGCGAGCGAGCGAGCGAGCGAGCGAGCGAGCGGAGCGAGCGAGCGAGCGAGCTACGAGCGAGCGAGCGAGCGAGCGAGCGAGCGAGCGAGCGAGCGAGCGAGAGAGCGAGCGAGCGAGCGAGCGAGCGAGCGAGCGAGCGAGCGAGCGAGCGAGCGAGCGAGCGAGCGAGCGAGCGAGCGAGCGAGCGAGCGAGCGAGCGAGCGAGCGAGCGAGCGAGCGAGCGAGCGAGCGAGCGAGAGCGAGCGAGAGAGCGAGCAGAGAGCGAGCGAGCGAGCGAGCGAGCGAGCGAGCGAGCGAGCGAGGAGCGAGCGAGCGAGCGAGCGAGCGAGCGAGGAGCGAGCGAGCGAGCGAGCGAGCGAGCGAGCGAGAGAGAGCGAGCGAGCGAGCGAGCGAGCGAGCGATGCGGCGAGCGAGCGAGCGAGCGAGGAGGAGCGAGCGAGCGAGCGAGCGAGCGAGCGAGCGAGCGAGCGAGCGAGCGAGCGAGCGAGCGAGCGAGCGAGCGAGCGAGCGAGAGCGAGCGAGCGAGCGAGCGAGCGAGCGAGAGGAGCAGCGAGCGAGCGAGCGAGCGAGAGAGCGAGCGAGCGAGCGAGCGAGCGAGCGAGCGAGCGAGCGAGCGAGCGAGCGAGCGAGCGAGCGAGCGAGCGAGCGAGCGAGCGAGCGAGCGAGCGAGCGAGCGAGCGAGAGCGAGGAGAGAGCGAGCGAGCGAGCGAGCGAGCGAGCGAGCGAGCGAGCAGGGAGCGAGCGAGCGAGCGAGCGAGCGAGCGAGCGAGCGAGCGAGCGAGCGAGCGAGCGAGCGAGCGAGCGAGCGAGCGAGCGAGCGAGCGAGCGAGCGAGCGAGAGAGGAGAGCGAGCGAGCGAGCGAGCGAGCGAGCGAGCGAGCGAGCCGAGCGAGGAGCGAGAGCGAGCGCGCGAGCGAGCGACGAGCGAGCGAAGCGAGCGAGCGAGCGAGCGATCTATCTATCTATCTATCTATCTATCTATCTATATATCGTATATCTATCTATCTATCTATCTATCTATCTATCTATCTCTATCTATCTATCTATCTATCTATCTATCTATCTATCTATCTATCTATCTATCTATCTATCTATCTATCTATCTATCTATCTATCTATCTATCTATCTATCTATCTATCTATCTATCTATCTATCTATCTATCTATCTGTCTATCTATCTATCTATCTATCTATCTATCTATCATTTTACTGGCAGTTATTCTTACTTTAAAGAAGCGGTATCCTAAATTATTACAAAACTTAGTAATAATAGAAGTTCTCAAAAATGGCCATCAATGAAAAGACTATTATCACTTCTACTAGAATAATGGCTTACATTTTTCTCAGTTTTTATCTATTTTCCCCCTCCAAGAAAAACAAAGGAAAAACATTATTATAAATGTTTTTCAACTTTAATGCATGTACCTCTCATACATAGTTACGCACCGGAGCAGCAAAGTGCGAAATAATGTTTTAACTTCATATTTCATTTTATTGTAGTTATTTGCGCTTCTTGGTTCTTTGGTTTGTTGGCTGTGTGGATGATTGTACATAGATATGGCTGCATGGTTGGTACATTGTTGATGGTTTATTTAAACAAAAAAACAGAATATCAAGTACTCATTGCTGCAAGTAGAACCACTAAAACCATTAACCATCATATACATGAACACACATCCATTTAGCACAACAAGTAGTCTCCTTAAACTTATTATTTAATGGCTGTGCAAAACTTTTCCTTTCAATGTCGCTCATAATTATGCACGTTTTAGTCCTTTTCACTGTTTTTTATTATTATTATTATATTTTTCCACTTTTTATGTACATTTCTATTGTTTGGTTCGCCACTTCATCAGATTTCTTGTTGTTGTTTTTTTTTCCTTATTTATCACACTTTTATGTTTTATTATGTTATTAAAACAATATTATGTATTTGTTTTTGTTCAGTTAAAAATTATTTTTCAGTGCTTTCAGCTCAGTAAGAGCATCATGAGAAAAGTTTTACACCAATTTAATGGTTTTCATACAAAACACAATTATTTAGCATCATAAATGTAAGAAATGGAAATAAATGACATACATATATTATTTACATACGTATCGTAAACATAATTCCGTAAATACATAATAAAGACTATAATTAAATTTGATAAAATAATAACTTTTAAGAAAAATGAAAAGTTAAACATTTCTCGTTTAACCCTTGTGGAAATTTTAATTCAGGCTCGTTTGATTTAATTATTGAGACATAAAATATTTTATTAAGAAACTTTTTATTGAAATAAGGAATTTAATTTTATCAACTTTGAACGAATAAGTATATCATAAGTTACCATTTCTCAAAATGTTCGCCCTAGTGTCTTGGTCCTGGTAATACATTTAGTATTATACAGCTTTATATGGTAAATGTTGTACTTGTACTTACATTGCTTGTTTATAAAAACAAAACAGAGCAAGCACAACACTTTACATAGGATACTGTGTGTTATTATTGTTTTGTTATTGCCAAAATCAAATATGTAAATTTTTGTGTGGCAATAAAATTTGACACAATTAAGTTCCGTTCGGTCCATAATTGAACTTATACCCATATGAGGTCCCCTTCAGAAAATGACTTTGAGTTTAAAAATACGAGTTATGAAATACGGTTATGAAATTCGACATAAGAAACTTTTATGCGAACGTTAATCTTGCTACCGAATTTCATGTGGAATGTGTCGGTAACTCACCCAACCCCCCATATAAGCCCCCGTTCAGGAAATTACTTTAACGCTAATTACTGGCATAAAAATGCGAGTACAGCGATGAAAAACAAATGCAAAAATCGGTCTACGAAAAGTTATGAGGTCAATAATTGACCCTATCCCTCATATTAGCTGCTCTTCAGAAAATTTAATGATTATTATATAAAATTACGAGTACAGCGATGAAAATCGACATAAAAAGTTTATAACTGACCCTAGCCCCTATAAAAGGTACCCTTCAGGAAAGTATTTTGCTTATTAAAATACAAGTTTTCCTTATTTAAAAATACGACTATAGCGAAGAAATTTGACATAACAAGTTCTTTAAAAAACAAAATCTATCTACAAAATTTTATGAGTATAGGTTCAAAATTGACGCATATAAGGTCCTCTTCAGAAAATTTCTCACACTCTCATGGTTTAAAAATTGAACAAAAATATTTTGTTTTTAAAAATTTATATTTTGTTAGTTTTAAAGAGGTCGGTCCACAATTGACTTAAGCCATATTCCAAATATCACCCTGATGTTTATAGGGGAGCATTCCTTTTACGGCATACGGTTTTTTGGTGGGTATATAAGATTCGGCACAGCCGAATATAATACTCTCACTTGATCATTCTTAAAAGGATACTTTTTTTAAATTTTCTATAATACATATTGAACCTGGAAACATAAAATTGAACATTCATAAGACTAAACTTTTTAATGTTACACCTAGAAAGTAGAACTAAACACGCAACGTCCTGATAAATTTTATATACATCCGTTGTCTAAATGTTAACAAACGTGGTAAGCTCACTATTGACAAACAATCCATTGCCAATAGTGAGCTTACCACGTTTGTTAACATTTCGACAACGGATGTGTATAAAATTTAGATTTCGACAGCGAATTGTTGCAATGTTGACATCGTTGTGTTGTCAACATTACATATTGTTGTCGTAAGTATGTATATGTGTACTTACTTACTTTTGGTGTTTTTATGTAATTACCAAGCAAAAACTTACATTGAAAAATAAGGAGTTAAAAGTCATTATTTAAATACTGGGATGATATTGGAGGCAAGTACTTACCGCGCTCGCTTACAATTAGGAATAGAAGTAAGTCATTGCAACGGTCGCCTGCAAATAGGGAGTTAAGTAAGTAGTTTTGTTTCTAAGAAAAAAATTGCCTACGAGGATACGTCCACTGCGTTTATTATTAGTTTTCACAAAAAAACATTTTTTTTAGTATGTGTTAAAAACGAAGTTCGAAAACAATGTGTCAAAGCGTACTTAACAAATATTAAAGTCAGTACAAATTTTATAAAAATTTAAGTCACATTATTCAAAAACATCTCAACTTAAGAAATGTGTGTGTGAAAAACATAAAAAAATATAAATTTGCTTGTTTGGTTAAAAATTTTTAATTTCTACAAAAAATGTACCATTTCCTTAAAAAAAAATAAATTTAAGATACTTTATCACTAAATTATTGAAATGTCATTTTAGTTTATATGTATGTATGAATATTATTTCAATAGATTGGATTGTATTTTATTTTTAATTAGAAAATTTTTTATCAAAACTTTCAAATTATATTCCTCATCGTACATCATACATACATATATACATATGTATGTATGTACTGTAAATATGCACTTGACCTTACCCTTATTTTATACAAACTAACTCATACAATTTTAGCAAATACAAAATAAGTAAAATTATTTCTACATAAATGGTTACTACTTATTTATACTCTAATACAAAATTCTTTTATACAATATTCGATTAAATAAACATTTTGTTTAATATTTTTTATAAATTTCTTGTGGTCATGCATACTTTTATTTATTTGAGCAAAAACACATACATTCATACATAAATACTTATATACATACAAAAGTAACACTCATACGTAAAAATATGAAAATTTGAACAATGAAAACTAATATAATTTTAAATATTTTATAATCTAAT
Source organism: Lucilia sericata (assembly GCF_015586225.1). Classification (NCBI taxonomy): domain Eukaryota; kingdom Metazoa; phylum Arthropoda; class Insecta; order Diptera; family Calliphoridae; genus Lucilia; species Lucilia sericata. The sequence goes on from NW_023994067.1 coordinate 182,438, forward strand.
AGGTTTATGTAACAATTTTAATTGCATACGCTTGTTCCAAAATACATATATATACACACACACACACTCGTACATACTACATATTAGTATTAGTTTGAGAAATAGAAATAATAGAAAAAGATTGAAATGAAGACGAAGTATGTGGAAGAAGAAATTATTTGCTACAATAAACTCGGAAATTACTTTAGAATGTTTAGTTAGTAAAGTTTTTATAGTCAGAAAATTGCTCTAAGGCAATTTATCATACATACATACATAGATATATGTATAACTATACACAAATACATTCATAAGTATGTATTTTTTATACCCACCATCCAAAAAGATGGGGGGGTATATTGTTTTTGTCATTCCATTTGTAACACATTGAAATATTCCTCTAAGACCCATAAAAGTATATATATTCTGGGTCCTTATTAGATTCTAAGACGATCTAGTCATGTCCGTCCGTCTGTCCGTCTGTATGTCTGTTGAAAACACGATTGAGTCCAAACGGAAGTAGGTAAAGGGCTGAAATTTTGCACAGATACTTTTAGTTGATGCAGTTCGTTTGGTATTGAAAATGGGCAATATCGGTCCACGATTTCGCCTAGCCCCTATTTAAGGTCCCCTTCAGACTTTAACGCTCATAACTGACTAAAAGAAGCACCTATAGCGATGAAATTCGACATAAACATATTTTATAGGAACCTTAAAATCTTTGTAGAATTTTATAAGGATTGGTCCATAATTGACCCTACCCCCCATATAAGGTCCCCTTCAGAAAATGACTTTAACGCTCATAACTGTCTAAAAGAAGCATCTATAGCGATCAAATTAGACATGAACATATTCTATAGAAACCTAAATCGCTTTGTGAAATGTTATAAGGATCGGTCCATAATTGACCCTAGCCGCCCTATAAGGTCCCCTTCAGAAAATGACTTTAATGCTCATAACTGTCCAAAAGAAGCATCTATAGCGATGAAATTCGACATGGACGTATTTTATAGGAACCTTAATATAATTGTAAAATTTTATAAGGATCGGTCCATAATTGACCCTACACTCCATATAAGCTCCCCTTCAGAAAATGACTTTAACGCTTATAACTGACTAAAAGAAGCATCTATAGCAATGAAATTAGACATGAACCTATTTTATAGAAACGTTAATCGCTTTGTAAAATTTTATAAGCTTCGGTCCAGAATTGACCCTACCCACCATATAAGATCCCCTTCAGAAAATGACTTTACGCTCATAACTGTCCAAAAGAAGCATCTATAGCGATGAAATTCGACATGAACATATTTTATAGGAACCTTAATAGCATTGTAAAATTTTATAAGGATCGGTCCATAACTGACCCTATCCCCCATATAAGGTCCTCTTCAGAAAATTACTTTAACGCTCATAACTGTCCAAAAGAAGCATCTATAGCGATGAAATTCGACATAAATATATTTTCTAGGAACCTAAATCGCTTTGTAAAATTTTATAAGAATCGGTTCATAATTGACCCTACCCCATCATTACTAGCCTAAACTAAAATCGTTCTTGAAAATTTGACGAGGATCGGTCCATAATTGACCAATGAGAAAATTGTTTTGACAATAACAAAAGCATCTATTCTTAAATATCAAAGTCTATTTATAAGGAAGCATTCCTTTTCGGCAATGTTTTGATGGTGGGTATACAAAATTCGGCACAGCCGAATATAACAGTCTTACTTGTTATATATTAGGGTAGTGTGAAATTATTGTATAACTCTTTGATTGTGGCTATATTAGATTCGGAATAGCCTGAATATAACACTCTAACTTGTTCTTTTTAGAATACATTTTATAACATTTTATTTACCATACGATCATTGTAGCGAAAACCGAGTTCATAAAGATAAATTTCTTTAAAGATCACCACCCTTATATTAATGGATAGTACAATTTTATATTCACATTTACTCATACATATGTATGTATATTAAAAAATACAGTAAAAGTATAAGTAATACAAGTATAATAAAGAGGCTAAGACATTTAAAAAAAGTCCTTTTGTAGTATTTCTTTAATTTAAAAAGGATTTAAAAACTATTTAAAAATTTATTGAAATTTTAATTCTTACACTGACCAAATTATAATGCTGACAATTGTTGTTATTATAAACGGTTAAGGTAGATTCTATTATTTTGCTGGAGATTTAATATAAAAATTGTGAGTTATTAAAATTTTGAAAATGGTATTTTGAAACTGCTGTCTAAAGGATTTCCCATTTATAACTATTCCCCAACATAAGGTTTACGTTATCTAATGAAGATAAAAAATGTAAATTTTTTGTTTCAGAATGTCATTTTTATCAGACAATATCGTACATTTGCTTGTTGATTATACTTTATTAAGGTGTTTCATTTATTTCCTTGAAATCATAATAATGTAATTATTATTTATATAAAAATGTAATAATTTTGCATGTATACTTTAATTATTTTATTAATTTTCTTATAACAACTTTAAATTAAATATTTCCTCTTGATAAAACTTCACTTAAGGCGCGTGAAAACTATAATTAGTGCTATTATTCAAGAACAATTTGCCAACTTACACCTTCTTTAATCTTTTTTTTTTTTTTTTTTTGTTTAAATTTTTTTTCTTCATTGCCTCTAACTTCTATTTAGTCATCCCAAACAATATTAGTTGGTATTGAGTTAAAAACTCATCATGTAAATAAATACAAACATAAATAGTTGTTTAAACAAGCGAAACGACACGACAGGATAACATTTGTTAAAAACGCATTTTCCTTAAAGTAGAAAGAAATGACCGTAACAGAGTAAGAATTGTTTTTGAAAAATATTACCAAATCGTGGTTGGAATTAAAATGTGATGTTTACATTTAAGTTTTTCGGCGGCATATTAGGTTCAGCATGGGAAATGTATTGGACATATCGAGAAGTAAGAAGTACTACAAGAAATTTTAAATTTTAATGGAAAATTTGAAAATGATTAATCTACATATATGTATGTATACATATTAGGATGATCGATTATTCGACATTTTCCAAAAACCGGTTTTCGAATAGTTCGAATAGTTGACATTTAAAAAAAACCGGTTGATATTTCTCAAATTCAGAAAAAACCGGTTAACCGGTTTTTCATTACAATTAAAAAATATATATTTTAATTTGAAAAACTTAATGTTTATGTTTAAATTTGATTAATAAAACATGGCCCGAAATGATTTTTAACAGTTTAAAAGATTATAACTTTAGATCTAGTCGTCTGATTTGCATTATTTCTTTAATATAAAAAAATTAGGAAAAAAGTGGGCACTTCTGTTAAACATGTAATCCTAGCTTATTTTAAAAGCCCTGTTTAGGAAATTTGCATAGGCATTCCAACACTTCCATAAAATTTCAGCCGTAAATTAATTATTGTAATTGGAATATAATCTTAAGATTGCTAAATTTTATCAAACAGTTATCCATTTTACAAATAATTTTTAATTAAATAGGAAAATCAAAAAAGTTTAACCAAAAGAGCTGTAGTTCCTCGACTCGAACATTTTTAAAATTTAAACGGGCTGTATTATTATTTACTTAAAAATTTCATTTAAATAATCTTTGAATACAAAGCAAATAAAAGTATTCGAAACCGGGTTTTAAAAAGTGAAAAAACCGGGTTATTCGATATTCGAAAAATCAACATTAAGAAAAAACCGACACTGGTAAAGCAGAAAAAACCGGTTTTAAAACCGGTTGAAAAATCGAGTCGATCACCCTAATACATATATAAAAGAGTAGCGTCACTGACTGACTGATTCATCATCGCACAGCCCAAACGGCTAAACCTAGAATCATGAAATTTTGACAGTAGATGTGTTCTTGGTTATTTAGATCCACTAAGGAGGGATTTTTTGGAAATTTGTATATTTAGGGGTAAAAAATAAGCAGATGGGTGTCTGGTACTTTTTTAAAATTCGTACTTTTAAGGGGTGAAAATGTGTAACAAAGGTGATTTTGGTACCTTTTTTGGGCCTTTATAACTTTTTAACTAATAAACAAAATTTAATTTTATTCAAACTCATTGAGCCAATTTTTATAAAATTTAAAAAATAGTTTATTTACTCACACAAAATAAGCTATTGGTATATTATTTTGGAATTCGAGTACTAAGGACAAATTTCGAGTAAATTGTTTAGTACTTTTTGAAAGCAAAATTTTTCTGGAACAAATGAATGCCCATTTGAATCGTTTGAGTTTTATCTGTGATATATAGACCTAAATGCGGAACATTTTGCAAATTTAATTCTCAAAAAAAAGTATATTTCTAAGGGGAAAATTGTACTATTTTTATTTGTACTTTCCATTAAGGTTGAATAAGATTCTTTAAGAGAGAACTTTTTAGTACTTTTTATCTCATAAATGGTACTTTTTGAATTTTCAAAATATTCAACCTAGGAACATAAATTTTAACATACATGGTCTTGACTGAATAATATTGTGTAAGTGGGAACTCTTTGGTACTTTTCCATTCTTCAAATGGTACCTTTTTTGGTAAATATAATGTTTAACCGGAACACATGACACACGGTCCTTATTAAATGAGAATTTATTAAGAGAGATTTTTGTAATTTTCGGTTTTCCGATGGTACTTTTTAATATTGAACAAACGATATTGAACAAAGAAATGTAAAAACAGTTTAAAGGGTCAAAAATTAGTTAATTATAATTTTGCTCAATTTAGTTTTATGCAACTAAAAATTATATTGTAATGTATGATCGATATCGGCCCATGATTGAATTTACCTCCGTAAAAGGTCTTCTTCAGAAAAACACTTTAACAATCATAAATGTCTTAATAATACCAGTATAACGACGAAATTCGACATAAACAAGTCTTAGAGAAACAAAAATAGCTCAACAAAATTTTAGGAGGATCGGTCCTTAATTGACCCAATACCCCATATAAAGCCCCCTTCTGAAAATTACTTTAACGCTCATAATTGAGTTAATAATAGCAGTGTAGCAACGAACTTCGTTATAAACCAGTTTAATAGTAACAAAAATCAGTCTATAAAATTTTACGAGGATAAGTCCATAATTGACCCTATCCTTCCATATAAGCACTCTTTCAAAAAATAATAAAATTTAACAAAATTGTTTTATGCAACATCGGTCCATTATTGACTTTACCTCCGTAAAAGGTCCCCTTCAGAAAATTACTTTAACGCTCATAACTGACTTAATAATAGCAGTGGAGCAATGAAATATAGACGTTTTATAGGAACAAAAATCACTCCACCAAATTTTTTGAGAATCGGTGCATAATTGAGCATTTCTATGAAAATAGACAAAACAAGTTTTATAGAAACCAAAATATTTTTACCAATTTTTATGAGAATCAGTCCATATTTGACCCTACTCACCACATAAGGTCCCTTAATGCTCATAACTATCTTTATAATACCACTATAATGATGAAATTCTACATAAACATGTTTTGTAGGAACAAAGACCTCTCTAGCTAATTTGATGAGGATCGGTCCATAACTGACCCAACCACTAAACAAGATCAATTTTAGAAAATGGCTTTATAGTTCATAACTAGCTTAGGTATAAGGATGAAATTAGACAGAAACTAGTAAAAAACTAGGGTGATCGATTATTCGACATTTTCCAAAAACCGGTTTTCGAATAGTTCGAATAGTTGACATTTAAAAAAAACCGGTTGATATTTTTCAAATTCAGAAAAAACCGGTTAACCGGTTTTTCATTATAATTAAAAAAATATATTTTAATTTGAAAAACTTAATGTCTATGTTTAAATTTGATTAATAAAACATGGCCCGAAATGATTTTTAACAGTTTAAAAGATTATAACTTTAGATCTAGTCGTCTGATTTACATTATTTCTTTAATATAAAACAAGTTAGAGTGCTATATTCGGCTGAGCCGAATCTTAAATACCCTCCACCAGCAACTTTTGTATTAATACATTTCTAATTAATAAAATATTTGTAGAAATAAGTTTTCTCATGTCTTAAATAGAAAAATCCCAAGATTTAAACAGCTCAAATCTACTACAATTCCAAGATTTATTGAACATTAGAAACGCCACTTTCTTAAATTTATAGCGCCCTAAGATATGCTTTAGCGATATCTCGTATTTGCATGTATGCATGTGTGTGAAAGATTTAAGGATTTTAAAAATACATACATATATATAATTTTGTTCTACACAAATTGATAATGCAAATAGTTAAATATAATTAAAGCGCTTTTAGGGGCAGGACCTAGTATGAGAGATATGACCAAACATAGACCGATCGTGAAAATTTTTTGAAATAGCATTAAGTGCTTTTTGCATTACAAAATAGTATTTATGAACAAAAATAGTATTTATTTATATCATTATTTGGTAATGAGTTATGTGCCTTTAAGTGTTTTTCTGAAAGGGACCTTGTATGGGAGCTATGAACAATTATGGATCGATAGGAAAACAATTTCACAGTAATATTTCTCTGTATATGAGCAATATTTTTGCCAAACTTTATATGGATATCTTAATTTAGTAATGAGTTATGTGCGTTTAAGTGATTTTCGGGAGGGGACCTTGTATGGGAGCTATGACGAGTTATGGACCGATCGGAAAAAAATTATCTGTAATATTTCTGTGCATATGAGTAATATTTGTACCATATGGGTATCTTAATTACGTAATGAGTTATGCGCGTTTAAGTGATTTTCGGGAGGGGACCTTGTATGGGAGCTATGACCAATTATGGACCGATCGAAAAAAATTTTCACAGTAATATTTCTGTGCATATGAGTAATACTTGTGCCAAATTTTATATTGATATGGATATCTGAATTTAGTAATGAGTTATGCGCGTTTAATAGATTTTCGGGAGGGGACCGATCGGAAAAAAATTTCACAACAAAATTTCTGTGCATATGAGTAATATTTGTACCAAATTTTATATGGATATCTTAATTTAGTTATGAGTTAAGCGCATTTAAGTGATTTTCGGGAGGGGACATTGTATGGGAGCTATGACCAATTATGGACCGATCGGAAAAAAATTTCACAGTAATATTTCTATGCATATGGGAAATACTTATACCAAATTTTATATGGATATCTTAATTAAGTACTGAGTTATGCGCGTTTAAGTGATTTTCGGGAGGGGACCTTGTATGGGAGCTATGACCAATTATGGACCGATCGGAAAAAACTCTCACAGTAATGTTTCTATGCATAAGGGCAATACTTACACCAAATTTTATTTGGATATCTTAATTTAGTAATGAGTTATGCGCATTTAAGTGATTTTCTGGAGGGGACCTTGTATGGGAGCTTTGATCAATTATGGACCGATCGGAAAAAAATTTCACAACAATATTTCTGTGCATATGAGTAATATTTGTACCAAATTTTATATGGACATCTTAATTTAGTTATGAGTTAAGCGCGTTTAAGTGATTTTCGGGAGGGGACCTTGTATGGGAGCTATGACCAATTATGGACCGATCGGAAAAAAATTTCACAGTAATATTTCTATGCATATAAGCAATACTTGTACCAAATTTTATTTGGATATCTTAATTTAGTAATGAGTTATGCGCGTTTAAGTGATTTTCGGGAGGGGACCTTGTATGGGAGCTATGATCAATTATGGACCGATCGGAAAAAAATTTCACAACAATATTTCTGTGCATATGAGTAATATTTGTACCAAATTTTATATGGATATCTTAATTTAGTTATAAGTTAAGCGCGTTTAAGTAATATTTCTATGCATATGGGCAATACCTATACCAAATTTTATTTGGATATCTTAATTTAGTAATGAGTTATGCGCGTTTAAGTGATTTTCGGGAGGGGACCTTGTATGGGAGCTATGTCCAATTATGGACCGATCCAAAAAATTTTTCCTCTGAAAGAATTCTATTGACATAAGATTTTAATTTGTAAAATTTTGTGAAGATATCGACATTGTGGCGGAAGTTATTAACAAAAAACCCATTTTCCGGGAATATGTACTTTTGTATGGGAGGTATATGAAATTGTGGACCGATTCTGGCAATTTTCAGCAGGGATCAAGATCTTGTGCAGAAACGAATGTATGGTGATTTTCATGGAATTATCTTGCATAGTTTTCGAGAAAACTACATCAGAATGTGTAAAAAATGCTTATTTTTTTCCGAGGTTGTTTTAAATTTTGATTCATAACTTTTCCCGGTGTGAACCGATTTTGCCCATTTGCAATACCAAACAACTTAGGAAAATGAAGAACATTTTGGGTGAATTTGGTTAAGCTCTATTGCTTCGTTTTATCGTGAGCGTGTTTTACACAGACAGACGGACAGACGGACATAGCTAAATCGACTCAGAATTTGATAAGGACCCAGAATATATATACTTTGTTGGGTCTCAGATGAATATTTCTTGGTGTTACACACGGAATGACAAAGTTATATATACCCTCTATCACCACTGATGGTGGTGGAGGGTATAAAAATTAGGAAAAAAGTGGGACACTTCTGTTAAACATAAGGTACTATGTAATCCTAGCTTATTTTAAAAGCCCTGTTTAGGAAATTTGCATAGGCATTCCAACTCTTCCATAAAATTTCAGCCGTAAATTAATTATTGTAATTGGAATATAATCTTAAGATTGATAAATTTTATCAAACAGTTATCAATTTTACAAATAAATTTTTTTAATTAATTAGGAAAATCAAAAAAGTTTAACCAAAAGAGCTGTAGAAAATGTACTCTAGTTCCTCGACTCGAATATTTTTAAAATTTAGACGGGCTGTATTATTATTTACTTAAAAATTTCATTTAAATAATCTTTGAATACAAAGCAAATAAAAGTATTCGAAACCGGGTTTTAAAAAGTGAAAAAAAACCGGGTTATTCGATATTCGAAAAATCAACATTAAGAAAAAACCGACACTGGTAAAGCAGAAAAAACCGGTTTTAAAACCGGTTGAAAAATCGAGTCGATCACCCTATAAAAAACACGTAACTGACCAAGTTCAGCACCTGAAGGGTAATCAGAAGTCTAAATAACATTAATAGTTATTTTCAAACACAAAAATAAATATAATTTGCCTTACAGCTTCTTAAAATGCAGAAAATTAAAAATCTAAAAAGAAAACTAAAAAATCTATTAAGTATGCAAAGATGTAAACTAAATGGTTGAATGTACAAACATTTAATATTTATTTTAAAATAACGGTCAACAACCGTTTAACTAGAGTTTAACTTAACATTAACATAACAAAGATCCCTAAAGGGAAATGAAATAAAGTGAAAATAAAACAGCTAAATAGAATATTTAATACAAACTTGTATACAAAAACAACAAAAATTCTATATGTTACGGAAACCAGTACTTATGAAAATGCAAAAATATTTCTCATTATTGGTGGGTGCTATAGACAGTGTTGCGATGTCTGAGTGTTCCAAAACAAAATGGTGGTGGTGGTTGGATGTTTTTTTCTTCCTTTTTTGTTGCTCAGTTCAAAGTAATGTTACACACTTGGTTGGTTTTGCGCGAAATACTGGAAAATTATAGCGGCACGTTGCCTGCATCTTAAGTTAAACACCAGTAAACAAACAAAAAATTAAATGCAATTTATATTTGAAATTATAACTTAGTTCTCGCCCCTTCGGCTTATTTAAAAAATATTTTGGTATTTAATTTACAAAACAACCACAACAACTGGCATGACCCCTTTAAAAACAAACTCTTTCTTCATCGTAACAACACCTATTTACAATTGTTAAATGTTAATTTGAACAAACGAACGGAACCCTTTCCTCATTGAAATCAGTCACGTTTTTACTAAATATATAAGTACATACATACATATTTAAATATTTTCTTATTTAATGATTCATTAATTTTTGCTGAGCTTTTTTCTTAGTCACTTGTTTTGATTTTCTTTTTAATGTTCAACAAAAAAATATTTTTCAATCTATTACTTCTTGCATTAAACTTCAAATATTTTGTTGTTTTTATTTTGGTTGTGCTCAAATATTTTCAAAAATTTTGTCATATTTTATTTAAAAAATAAAGAATAAAATAAATTTAGAAAATTCTTAAACAATTTGCTGGTGTTTTTACGTATAAATAAAAAATGGATATAAAAAGTCGTAGTGCTACCAAGGGAACAAAACCTCCACTAACAACAGAAAAGAAAAAGTTGCAGGTAAGTCGAGTTTTGAAATTACAAGATTTGAAAAAGTGCGGAAGAAATATTATATCAGATTGTTTGTACCTGAAGAACATTATTTGAAAGGAAAATTGCAGCTCAATTCAAAAAATCTTTAATAAATGTATGCAAATTTGTTTGATCTACTCATGATCATACATACCTTGATACTAATTAAACCAACAATAGAAGATAAGAGGGCTGTGTATTTTTACCACTAAGAAGTACACTTTAATACAATGACTATTGGAATGTTTTGTTTTCATTAGAAATCAACCTTAATAAACTATTTAATTTAGTATAGACCAAAACTGAACTAGAACTGAACTAGAACTGAACTAGAACTGAACTAGAACTGAACTAGAACTGAACTAGAACTGAACTAGAACTGAACTAGAACTGAACTAGAACTGAACTAGAACTGAACTAGAACTGAACTAGAACTGAACTAGAACTGAACTAGAACTGAACTAGAACTGAACTAGAACTGAACTAGAACCGAACTAGAACTGAACTAGAACTGAACTAGAACTGAACTAGAACTGAACTAGAACTGAACTAGAACTGAACTAGAACTGAACTAGAACTGAACTAGAACTGAACTAGAACTGAACTAGAACTGAACTAGAACTGAACTAGAACTGAACTAGAACTGAACTAGAACTGAACTAGAACTGAACTAGAACTGAACTAGAACTGAACTAGAACTGAACTAGAACTGAACTAGAACTGAACTAGAACTGAACTAGAACTGAACTAAAACTGAACTAGAACTGAACTAGAACTGAACTAGAACTGAACTAGAACTGAACTAGAACTGAACTAGAACTGAACTAGAACTGAACTAGAACTGAACTAGAACTGAACTAGAACTGAACTAGAACTGAACTAGAACTGAACTAGAACTGAACTAGAACTGAACTAGAACTGAACTAGAACTGAACTAGAACTGAACAAGAACTGCAGTAGAAGTGAACTAGAACTGAACTAGATTTAAAACTATGGTAAAATGCATGGATGTAAAATTATTCCCATTTCGTTTAATTCACAAACATTTACATTCACATTCGTTCACATCCATTTTTTCATTTCCCAAAAAAAAATTAAAAAACAAACTTGGCACTACTTATTGATTGCTAAAAAAGGGTTTCTGAATTAGCTATTTAGTTTTGACTACGTTTAGCTAAGACTCATCACACAAACAATTCAAAATAATATATAACACAGTGGTGCCAGAAAAATGTTGACTTTTGTCCCCAATCTTACACTGGAAATTCCCAAAAAATTCCCATTTTTTAATCTAAATCTCCACAATTTTCCCCAAAAACATCAGGATTGATTGCAAGACATTAGGGGAGTTAATTCGTGACACCAATAGGTGTAGGATTGAATTTCTCGAAATCGTAGAGAGTAAGGTAAGAAATCAGTTCGAAATATTTAAAACCGATCCATATACAAAAGTAGAATGAATAGAATTGTTAAAAAATATAAAAATCCTCAAAAATAGCGGAAAAATAATAAAAATTACCCAAAATTTTCGAAAATCTCCAAATCTCTCTCCCATGAAAATTTATCCCCAAATAAAACATGAAATTCCCAATTTGGGCACAAATCCCCACATCTGGCGACACTTTTATAACAAGAAATTATAGCGGATATATGTAGTGCCAATAATACCCTACATAATTTGTTTTTTTTAAGTATGCTTTTTCTTGGTATATTTGTAATATATTTTTTTATATGTTTTTATAATATTCCTTTAAGGATCAAAAACTGTCCGTAGATGAAAAGAAATGTATAGACGAATTAAAGAAACTGTATATGGAAACAATAAAACTAGATGTAGATTTGCAGCGTGAAATCTACAATCTAGAAAAATCATTCGAAAAGAAACACAATGAAATCTTTGATAAACGCATTAAAATACTAGAGTAAGTTGGAAAAATAAAAAATATTTCAATTAAGTAAAAAGAAAAATCTGCTATAAAACCATAGTGTTGATAAAATATTACCTTATTATCATAATGACTAATATACTCTCTGACGTCTTCTCAGAGAATTCAAAAATGTAGCCAAAGGTGGAGATGCTAAAGATGAAGGTCAAGTTAATAATTTCTGGCTGAAAGTCTTAAAAGCTTCCTATACCGAATTTATAAGCAAAAGGGATGAAAAAATATTGGTGGTAAATAGTTTAATGATTTGTACTAGAAAATACTAAATATTTATCAAATAATTATAGCATTTAAGTGATATACGTTCAAAACTTTATAATGAACCGGTAGTCAAGTTTGTGATTGAATTTTTCTTCGAGCCCAACGGTTATTTTTCAAATCGCATTTTAACTAAAACTTATTTTCTAAACTGTTTGCCGGATAATGATGATCCACTGTCTTATGACGGTGCTGAAATCTACAAATGTGAGGGTTGCAAAATTGATTGGAAGCAGGAAGATAAGGAGCATGAGAAAAAATGTAAATTTCAAGGATGTTTCATAAGTTCTTTATAAAAAAAATGTTTTTTTTTTTAGCTTTTACTTCATTTTTCGACTTTTTTGATCCACCCACACTACCTGAAAATCCTGAAGATCCAACATACGCGGATATTAATGTAAGTTTAAAAAATAAATAATTTAAGGGTAAAATAAATATATAAGCGTATTTAAACTATTAATAATTTTGCAACTCGTTTTTATTCCTTAAATTTTACATTTTTAAAAGGTAATTCTACAAAATGATTTCGAATTGGGTTTCTATTTAAAAGAGCGAGTCATACCAAAAGCTGTAATGTTTTTCACTGGTGAAATAGCCGATTGCTTAAGTTCTGATTCGGAAACTGATACCGATGATGAAGACGCTGAAGATAATGCTATTGCTACATCTTTGCCTACTAAATAAATAAAACATTTATTTTTAAATTAATGATAAATATATATATAGAGATTACAAACTTTATTATAATTATATAAATCAGAAATTGTACTGATTTCCCGTTCTGATTTTCCTAATTTTTACATTATTTTTTTTGTTTGTTTTATATATCTGTTTTAAAAAATAAATTTTAGTTAAAAAAGAAAATAACAATTAAGAATTTTCATTTAAAATACATTTAACATTTACATAAGTTATACATATTATAATAAGTGGAATTAAAATAATATTTATATTATTTATGAGGTGTATGTTTGTGTGTATAAGGGTTGAGAGTGTAATTTAAAATATTTATTGCAAATAAAATAAGTTTTTATAAAAACCCGATTTATAAAAAATGAAAAGAGAAAAAAAACTAACTAAATTAATAATAAAAATGGCTCTAAAAATGTTTTTGCTTACATGATTAGTTTTTTTTTACATTGTTTTAATGTATTATTGTAAATATTTAATATATAGAAGAATAAAGGAATTATTTAAAATTATTTGTTCCACATGCCAGGATGTCTGAAGCAATATGTTCAGCTAACTGATCAAACTCTTATCTGAAATAAAAAAGATCAGTTAAGAAATGATAGTGATTTCATGATTGGAAATGGTGAAATATGTAATTTACCTTACATTTTCTGTGTGCCCTGCTTACACATAAAATGTTTTAAAACTTTAAATGCCGCTCTACCGCTCTAGTTCATTCACTTTATAAAGATCATTTATTCTTCACTTAATACTGTTTCACGATACTGTGGCTTCAGTTTTCGTCACACCTAATAAGTGTTCAGCTACAACTTTACACTCGGGTTTCAATTCCTTAAAACGTTGTAGCCCCTCTAAAGTAACACTAGTGCCGCTAACATCCAAGAATATCAAATGCGGAGAACATTGCACTAAATGTTGCAACGAAACATCCGTGACCGATTTATAGTCACGTACAGAAAAACGTTCAAAACGATTTTCATATGGGCGATTATTGAAACGTATCCAGATGACACCTTGTTGTACGGGTTGGCGGGTGCGACCAAAACAACAAACACCACGATCCGAAATAGTACCACGGGATTGTTGGCGGTACGAAGAAGATAATGAAAATAGATTTAAGTGATATTCAGCACCGTTTTCTTCGCCGAATAAACGGTCAGGACCACCCACACCTACAACACGACCCAAAGGATTTACGATATCCCAAAACATGTTGTGGCGCATCAATTGTTCGATAACGGGTGGAGGAGATTGTTGTTGCTGTTGTTGCTGATTCTGCTGTGGTTGTTGTTGTGGCGGACGAGGCCGTCTTAGAGGTCTAACAATATTCTGATCACGTACGTTTATATGCGAGCAATCGATTGAAATTCGATTACGGACATTTAAGTAAAATATATGATCTGGCCGTGGTAGAAAACGGCTACGAGTTGGAGCATTTGTACCTACTAAAGGTACAATATTTGGTGATAAACTTAAACCTTGAGACAAAGTACTTGGAGTTGAGCTTGTAGCAGCAGCATTATTCTCAGCAATGCTATTCGACTTAGGCGAAGAAGCTGAAGAGGAAGAGGATGATGATGCAGATTCACTATCAGTAAAATATAAAGATGCTGGTGTATTTAATGATTCATCCGTTTTCTCACGTATATCCTCACTTCTATCTGTATCAGTATGTGATCTAGAGGTAGAAGGCGTTTCAGAATTTAGAGAACTATTTGCATTTTCCGGTGAGTTGGAGGATGTAGAGGGCATTTCTGAAAGTGTATCAAAATTTGTGCTTGAATTCGATTCTTGATTATTGCTCATTTCGCTTTGGGTGCCTGAAGACGATATAGCTTGCATACTGGTGTTATCTTCTTCTTCTTCCGGACACTGTAAATAAATTTCTTTTAAAGTCTCAACAGTATTGAAACACTGTAAATCGGAATCATTCAAGGGTGTATCGCGTAAATCTAAAACCTTAAAAACAATTGTTATTATTCGACTTTTAAGCGTACATTTTTTGTGCTTACTTCCAACTGTTTGAAACCGTGTCGTGCCGCTATACTGCCATATGGTATAAATTCTTGCATAAGCCAACAACCTTTTAGACTCAAATAACGTAATACAGGCAATTTTGATAAAGGCATAACATAGTAGGGATCAAACCAAGAATTATCTTCAATTGCTAGCTCTTCCAAATTAACCAAAATCGTCTCGATGCCAGTAAATAATGACTTGTTACTGACAACACGAACGTTGCAAGTGTTGAGAACCAAACGTTTAAGTGTTTGAGGAAAATCTTTTAAGGCAATCTAGAATAAAACGAATTTTTAATAAGTATTTAAGTAAATTTGATGGTTTTTTCATTTTTTTTACAAAAGTCATATTTACCTGATTAAAATCCAATGTTACACCATACAATTCTAATGTTACTAATTTTGTACATCTTGTAGTTAAAGAATTGAGTATAGTTTTATTGAAATGTTGTATCTCTCCCTCAATATGCTGTGAAGGAGATGGTCCTCTTAGTTTAATGCTTTTAGTTTTATCATGAGACCGTTCTAGCATATCTTCTAAAATGCCCAATGGCAAAGGTTCCTGACTGAGATCGATGTTTTCCCATAAACGTTTGTCCAAAACAAATTTTTGAAAACGTTTGCAGACACTGAAAAATAAAACCTGTATTAACTGGACTTACTCAAAATTTATATTTTTAATATTCCCATTATATCCGTTGTAGTGTAAATGGGCTATAAGAGCCCTTACGTGAGTTAGTTATATCCGATATTGCCTATATACATTGTATGTATGTACATTGCATAACAAACTAGCGTAGGTATAAAATTTGGGAGGAGTAATAAAATCAACTGGCCCATTATCAATATTTTTATTATTATTTTATTTATTGTTTGGTTCATTCCGGGGTTCAATATTAGTTGAGCTTGGTCAATGGCCTTTTTAAGTTTGTTTTACAATTTTGTCATGTAGTTTTTTTTAGTAAGAAATATAAAAACCTTTTTATCTATTGATCCAATTCAACAATAGATTGACTCTGGACAAACAATTTAATAAATAGTTTCTTAGAATGTAGAATGTTTTCATTTTTGGAAACTCTTATTTTGGAGCCTCCCTAATGTAATTATTTCAGTTAATGCACTTGAGTTAGAAATTACAAATACTTACTTCATTAACGCCATCAAAGACCAAGTATCTAAGAATTTAAATATCTCATATAACACTTCATCGCATAATTCCTCTAACAAAAATTGAGATTCTTCTTCATTGCCAACATTAATTGTATCATGCTGTGGGTGCTCATCTTCAGCACCACCATTTTTTGTTATGAATGTTGCATTTACATTGTCTATATGCGATGCCGACGTTGTTGTTGTTGCTATTTTCTTTTTTGGTGACTCATCTGAAGATTCTGTTTGTGTTGAAGAATAGTGGCGTTTACGTTTGTTGCTAGAATCAGGCTTACAAATACTATTATCATTTATATTATCTGTCGTTAAATTATCCATAGCTCTCAAGCCGCTTTAAGATAGTGGTACAATTTTAAGAAAAATTAATAACAAATTTTCTTAACAATAATTTTCAACGTAATTGTATGTATCAGAGACCTGCGCCGACAAAAATTAACAACGACGGCTAACTCCAAAAATTTCGATGGCGGCCTATGAAAGTTTTAACAGTTTTTAAAATTTTCAACGATATTGAATGAAAAGAGTTTTTTTCGAAATGTTTTGATATTTATGGACCAATTTTGTGGGGGGTAAAATAAGGAGTTATAATATATAATAAATTGATTTGAGATTTGTATCCAATAGGTACTTGGGATCAAAAATTACGCATTTAATTTGCATTAAAGAAGGAGTGTAAGGGATAGTTAAATACAATAATTTGCGTGGAATCTCCCATATGTAACAAATTGTATATCTGGAAAACCATTGTAGTTAGAATCATCAAAATCGTTAACTGGGTTTCTTATTTATATTGCTTTTAGGGTAGCACAGCACACTGGGTATAGCTAGTAAATAAACAAATAAAATATATTTGTTTTTACGTTTTATATGGAGGATAGGGTTAAATATCGGTAGATCCTCGTAAAACTTGGAGAAAGGATTTGTTTTTAATTTTTAATAATTTTTTATTCATCCCTGCATAATTTCTCACACAACTTTTGAGCTTGCTCTGTTTTGTTGTTATAAACAATATATTTGCTTCCAAAATCCCACTTTCTGATCTTAAAAACTAAAAGTAGTTGAAAACTTAGCCGGCTTACAGTCGATTTTAAGCCGCCGCCGACATATTTAGTGTCAGTCGCCACCGCCGTTAATATTTGTCGGCGCAGGGCTCTGGCTGTCAATGAGAAAAATAACTGCATGCCGAAGTATTTTGTGTGGAGAAGTATTGTTATAAAACCATAACTTTCAAAGAAAATCAAAGATTTGAATTATAAATAATGTCTTTATTGAAACAAATACATTTTTTAACAAATATACGCAATGCTACCGTTAAAACTTCTGTGCGGGCGGTCTCTACAAAGGGAGTGACACTGTCGTATGACAAAGATCCCCAACCTTTATTTACTGATCCAGAAACACAAAAGCTCCTAAAATCCATTACCCAGTTGAGGCTTAGCAAAATATTTCGCAAACGTGCCGTTAAGGATAATTCGGTAGAATATAAATTCATGACCAACGAAGATTTGGAGGAAGAGTTCCGTAAAACGGTAGAAAAGGCAAAATTAAAGTTACAAATGCCTCCTGTGGTTAAGATCAAAGAAGATGAACAAAAAATCATTTCAGAAGATAAAGCTCTAAAAGATTTCTCTAATACAAAATTTGTTATTACAGACATTACATTCGGCGTCCGTCATACGGATCGTAAGGTAGTTGTACGTGAAACTGATGGCACTCTACGTTATGCTCCCATGGATGTAGCCAAACGCATGAAACAACTTTATGTGCCGCTGGATGGTCGCAGTATACAGACACCTAAAATGTTTGAAGATGAACATTTGCAAAGATGTTTGGATGAGCTTAAATATGAATTCATTTTGGATCGTCTTTTGGTTCAGTATGATCCCTACGAACCGGAATTCCATAGGATTAGCGCCAAAGTATATCAGCATTTAAATGAGACCAAAGAATTTGAACAATTACGTTCAACTCGCCACTTTGGTCCAATGGCATTTTTCTATGCCTGGCACAAGACTATAGATGATCTGCTCTATGACATGATTAGACGTGATTATCTACGTAATGGAGCCGAACTAATTGCTCTTTATTATAAAATGCATAGTGTACCGGAAAATTACTCCGAACTTTTGGCCACACTAGATCAGTACAATAACTTAGAAGAACCCGCTCTTAAAGAATTACAAAGCACTTTAAAGCCTGCGATTAAGGATGATATACACGAAGAAATTGAAACGGCTATCGGTAAATCGGCGAAAGACTTTGAGGTGGATGAGTTATGCTTGAAGTTTATCGACAACTATGTTGCCTCTCATGCTCTAAAGAAGGTGCAGTTGGAATTAGCCATACAGACACTGAAAGAAATCAATGCTGAGAAGAAACAACTATATGAAGGTTTGAGTAAGGCACATGGTGTACAAAAATCAAGTTAATTTTAAATTTATTAAGTTTAAACGATTTTTCTTGTTAAAAACTGGCGAACTAATTACTAGTGAAAATAAAAGCGATAATTTACGTAAAATAAAAAAAATATTAATATTTCTTGATTTATTAAATACAATGAAAGTGGATATGCGTTGTTTTTTTATTATAAGATGACTTTTAAAATTTTATTTAATTAATCTTCTATTAGCAACTACCTACTGAATTTGCTTTCCCATATCTTTTTCGTAGCAATCTCTTTCGAAATTTGGTTAGACACTTCATACGGTGATGATTAAATACCGATCTGTTGGTAAATGGCCTTAAACAAATCTTACAAGTTCCTTGTTTTGCGACACGCTGCGACAAGAACGTCTTTACTAATATGGTGCGTTTCTTAAAAGTGTGCAAAGTAAAAACCCTCACACGACATAATCGTTCTTTGTGTGATTCCAAACCATAGACATAAAATCGTTTACGTTTGGCGCTCGTATAGCATTTAGCCCTGATTAGGATGTGACGTAAAAATTCTTGACCAGTACAAAATCCCCTACGACACGCAGAGCACTTATACATGCGATTGTTGTCATGTTCGTTAATGTGATCGTAAAGCTCCAGATGCGAAATCGCCGCTACACTGCAGCTGTGATGGGGACATTGCAAAAAAGCCTTTTCCAACTGCTTTTCTTTGTAACAATTATGTTTAAACAGCAATTTCTCATTGTCCAAGTATTGACCGCATTTAGAGCATAAGATCCTAGGTCCTTGATGAATGGCCATGTGACCATAGAAGTATTTTTTTGATTTGCATACCTCACCACATATTAAACATTCTTTAAAATTTTTGTGCTGCGCTGAATTATCTTTAACAAACTTTAGAAAACTTTCTATATCAATTTCCGGATTTTCTTCATTTCCAGAAGGCTTATCAGTGATTGGCGTCCATTCATCGCCTACATCATATATTTCCTCATCAAGTTTGCATTGTATAGCAATAGACTTCGTATTTAGTGTTGATAGTTCGGTCTGTTGAGTTTGATCATTAACAGTAGGTCTGACCAATGGCCTGTTTGTAATTCCCAACGTGTTTAGATGAGGATTTGTAGCCACAGAACTTGTTATTAAATTTTTACCGCCTATTTCATTTGCGTTGAAATTACAGCTACTTGTAAATGCTGTTTTTAAAGGGATTATTGGACCTGTTGTTGCTGGTTGTAATGATGCCGCTTTTGCTTGAATACTAAGTGTAACTGTGCTAGGTTTTGGAAGAGTTGTGGCAACTTTTGTAGCTACCAGACTATCTTCCTGTCTAGTCAGCTCCAATTTTCCATTTTTATGTGTAATGTAAAATAATTGTTCACATTGCTTGGGCTTGTAAACTGACGCATGAGTTATAAAACGAGTTTCCACGCATATTGTTTCAGGAATTTCATGGCAATTGACCATAAACACTTCCTTAGGGTTCACAGATGTTGCCATTACGTAGGCGAAATTTACGTTTTATCCTTTCAGTAGTAAATATGTATATTATTTATAAATTTTTAAGAAAACAGAAAATATTGTTTAAATAAAATTGTGTTTACCTTTTTTGACAGATTTACAGGCCAGTGTCGGATCGCCTGCAAATCAACAAAACCTGTCCGCGCCGGCACAATTTTAATAAAAACAATTCTTTTTATCAAATGCTATAATTCTTTTAGAATTAGCGTCGACATGAAATTGTTTTGGTTCTGTACTCTAATTATAAATGTATTTTAATTCAAACGAGATTAATAACCTGATTCGTAAAAATTTACCAATAATGTTAATATTCTTCAAATTTTGATGTTTTAGAAATATATGTACATATTTATAACATACTAAAACAGAATTAAAAATTGATTTATTTAAAAATTAAAAAATATGTACCTGTTTTTTGTTTCTCATTCGTAAAAAAAACAACTCAATGTTTTTTTTTTAATTTAAGATTCTCGATTTTTAATTTTTTAAATTTTGAAATTGTCGACTATTCGAACTTTTGCTAATATAGACTTTTCGACTATTTTCAACTTTTCAACTTGTTGTAATATTTATGTGTAAATTTTAGTTTTTTAGTTATTATGTATGTTTGTAACGATAACTACCTACCTATGTCCGTCTTATTATTTTTTATTTCGACGTTTTCCGACTTATCAATTTTGTTCGGCTTTTATTTACAAAATCGAAAGATAGTCGACTTACCGACCTCGATATTTTCAACAAAAAGTCTATTGATAGAACCCTACTTTGAATTCATAATATCCTTTGTGAATTCTTAAAGGAGAATAAAGAAAATGAGTAATAAACAATTAAATAAAGTTATAAGCCAAACTTGAATTTAAAATACATACATACCTCTATTATAAAAAATATTTAATGTATACTACATATTTGTCAAGCCTTTCAAAGCCTGTTCAATGTTATCACTTCAGAGTGATTTCCATACAACAAACAAAAAACTTTGTATATATACACAAAGTGTATTAATACAGTGGCGGCATAACCCCAGCTGTATATTTTTTTCAAATATAAAAGTAACAAAAACAACAAAGATATTTTGACAGCTACTTAGCTTATAACAAAACCAGTAGGCAATTTTGACAGATAGGTAGCTGTAAAACAAAAACAATTGGCTGTGGTTGTGATAGATATTTTTGTTGTACAACAAGCACGGTCCTCACTTTATTAATACGTTTTGTATACATAGAAGCGGTGTATATTTTTTTGCATTATCGCGGGTTGTTGTTGCGAAATTTATAAAGTTTGTTAAATTTAATAAATTAATTTAAAAACTAATTGCAAAAATGACTAGTGAATCGGATATTGATGCAAATGATGTCTTGCGTATAATGATATCGACTGATAATCATTTGGGCTATGGAGAAAAAGATGCAGTGAGGGGTAAGAAAAAAAATTTTGGCGTCAGTAGTATAATGGGATGGATCACTGTACTTTTTGTGAAATGAAATGATTTACATATGTACATTTGTTTTATGCACTCTCATATGTACATTATATTTACTTTTAATATAATGTTGCAGGTGAAGATAGTTTTCTGGCATTTGAAGAAATGTTGGAATTGGCTGTCCGTGAGGATGTGGACTTTATATTGTTAGGGGGTGATTTATTCCATGATGCCGTGCCCAGTCAAAATGCATTGCACAAGTAAGTCAAGTTGGTATTAATTAACAGTGCTGATAAAAATGTATGCCTATTTGCAGATGCATGAAATTGTTGAGAATGTATACTTTTGGAGATCGACCAATTACGGTGGAGTTTTTAAGTGATGGCAGTCAAAATTTTCATAATGCCGTTAACGAAACGGTTAATTATGAAGACCCGAACTTAAATATTTCCATACCTGTCTATTCTATACATGGAAATCATGATGATCCAAGCGTTTTTGGTGGTCTTAGTTCTTTGGACTTGCTATCGACCACTGGTTTGGTGAACTATTTTGGCCGCTGGACGGACTTAACTAGAATTGATATAGCTCCCATTCTCTTAAAGAAGGGAGATACTAAATTAGCCCTCTATGGTTTGAGCCATATACAAGATATGCGTTTGGCACGTCTTTTCGAAAGTCGTAAAGTCCATATGCAAGTTCCAGAGGGTGGAGAAGGTGAATGGTTTCATTTAATGGTTTTGCATCAGAATCGTGCAGATCGTGGCCCTAAAAACTATTTGCCCGAAGAGGCCCTGCCAGACTTTCTTAATTTAGTTATCTGGGGCCATGAACATGACTGTCGCATAGAGCCAGAGCACAATGTTAAAAGGGATTTCTATGTTTGTCAGCCGGGTTCGACGGTCCCTACTTCTCTGGCCGAGGGAGAGTCTTTGCGCAAACATGTAGCAGTTTTGGAAATATATAAAGACAAATTTCAAATGAAACCCATACCACTGCAAACAGTTCGTCCTTTTGTATTTGAATCTGTCAACATTATGGATTTAGCCGAAGAACTGCGTTTAGATGAGGGTGATGCCTCCAACAAAGTACGTGCTATGGCTGAAGAGAAAGTAGAGGTCATGTTGGAAAGAGCTAAGCAATTACTAACAGGGCATCCAAAACAACCGACATTGCCATCAATAAGATTGCGATTAGTATTCACGGACGAGGACCAAATGTTCAATGGCATACGTTTGGGTCAAATGTTCAATGAGCGTGTGGCTAATCCGGGCGATATGATACATTTCAAAAAAATGATCAAGAAAGAGAAAAAGGAAAAATCTAATTTTGATAAAGAGGAAATGAAAAATCAATTTAAGAAAATGGTTTGTTTTATTCAATAAATCTCAAAAGTTTTATTTCTACGTTTATCATTCAACATTTTAGGAAGGAGAATCAGCTGCTCGCGTAGAGGACTTAGTGGAGCGTTATTTTAATGAGGTTGACGATAGCAAGGCTCTCAAAGTACTATCAACAAAAGCCTTAACTGAGATCTGTCATCAATTGGTTGACCGTAAAGACAACAACGCTGCCGACAATTTAATAAGGTATGTAGATATTTTAAACTGTGATTACTCGTATTCTTATTTGCTATTTTTTCATTTAATTATATCAAAGATCATACAAAGCAAAAGCTGTTGAATATTTAATGGATAAAATGCCGGCCGAAGATGAGTTGGATGTTCAATTGACACAATTTAAATTAAATGTTACCTCTGATGACATTTTAGAAATGTTAAGTACTACTCATATAAATACTGCTACTAAGACGTCCATCAGCAGTTTGGGCAATTCCAACTACAACAATGATGATGATGAAAACTCAGACGAAGAAGATGACGAAATTCCCGTCAAACAGACTCGATCCTCTGCTTCAGCTGCTGCTTCTAGAGGAAGTCGTGCTAGAGGCAGAGGTGGCAAAGCAACTACAACTAGCAAAACAACAACTTCAAATAATTCGAATACATCCCGTTCCCCAGCCGGACGATCTAACAAACATACCATGCCAGCATTAGAAACCTCAAGGGCAACTGTAAGATTTACAAAAATTATTACGTTATATAAATATTTAGGATACTAATAGTTACAAAAATTAAACTTCTTTTAGCGATCATCTCCACGTAAACAGGCAACATTGTTCAATATGGTGGGATCCAGATCTAAACAGAAAATTTATGAAGTTTCTGATTCCGATTCTGATTAAAGATGTTTATATTTCATACTTATAAGATAACTTTTTTTATATGAAATAAAGAAAAGTATTCCAGTGAGATATCTTTCAAAAATGTTTAAATGTAACGTGTTATAATTGATAATTTTTAATCATAAGAAATCCATATAATCCGTATATATTTATTGTAAATTTTTTCAATTGCATCAAGATCTGTCAATTTTCACTATGTGATAGGTATTTTTTTAATCCTTATGATCCATATATTTATTTTTTTAATTCCTTTTCACATTTCAAAATATGTAACAAGATTTAAATACTTACATACATATGTTCTTTGAAAAAAATGTATTTAATTTATAAAAATTTAAATCGATACCCGGAAAGAAAAAGAAAAAAATCAATATAAAACAAATACAATTTTAAAAATCACCTTTATTTGCCTTCTTAAAAAAGGATCGTTTTAAAAGTTAATTTTTTTAAAATCGAATGAATTATAAAAAAGCAGACTTTTCAATCTTCCGATTGTCGATATTTTACCATGTTTCCACTGAGGCGTTTTGAGAAAATCTAGTGAATTTTAATGATGTTCAGCTGCAACAAGATTCCCAAGATTTTATATAAAAATAAATCAAAGATTATTTCAAGTTTATTAGAGATGAAGATTTCATTTTATTTCTACCAAAATATTACCTCGTAGAAGTATGTAGATGTTTTTTAAATGTAATATGTACGTAGTGCTTGTGTTGTATACAAATAAAAGGTGATTTATAATGTCAAAACGACACAAGCATAAATTTGGTGGCAGACAATATTTATGGATGAAATCGGTCAATTATTTCACCTAGCCCCCATACAACCTTACCTTTCGATTTAAGGTTTTTAACTCATAACTATGTCAAATATACTACTATCTCACCAAAAATTGGCACAACTAAGTTCTATATAGGCATAAATGACCATGCCAATTTTTATAATGACCGGCCGTCGTTTGACCCTAGCCCCCATACAAACCCACCCTTTAAAACATAACTTAAACGTCCAAAAATTTACTTATAACCACTTATATATCGCAATGAAATTCAACTAACCTTTATATAAAATTACAGTCGTCTTCCAAATTTGTTGAGGATCGGCCCATATTTGACCCTAACTCCCATATAAAGTCTCATTTTGAAATTTACTTTTTCATCAATAAATTACTTAAATAAATCGGAATTAAGGTAAAATTCAACATAAAAGTTTGTTTATGAAAAATAAATAATTTTTAAAATATACCCATGGTGTAGGGTATCATATAGTCGTCCATGTCCGACTATACTTTTCTACTTGTTTTAAACAAAATTTCGAATTATAGTACCTCGAAATCGCTTGAATTTCTACTAAATATTAGTTAGATAAGCTTTAGAATCGCTAAATGTTAAAACAAAAAGTAGCTAAATTAACATCACTGGTGAAATGAAAAATGACAAGATGAATTTATACAAGTGTATGCGATAGTACAGCTGATATTTTTTATATATAGACGTTGCTATACGCCGTCTGTCAAAACCAATATAGAAAAAATTGACAGTTAGATTGTACATTTACATGTGATATCATTTTATTAATATTCACAGCAACATGACAACTTGGAAAGTGCTTTTCCGTAATCTCGTCCATTTCTTTTTTTTCTGGCTAGAACTCTGGTTCAGCGCTGCTCAAAACAAAGAGATTTGAATACCTCGACCGGATTTCTATATAAAAATGGTAATTATTTCAAAAATTCAGTTTATATCGTTGTGTATTAATTCAAAGTACAGTAAAATGTAACAATTGGAATTCAAGTAATAAATATTTGATTTCTTTCGTTTACACGTGTTAAAACAACCAACCTAACCTCACTTTGTTTTTTCTATTAGGCTGCTGCTCCTAAGGATATTGAGAAGCCCCAAGGCGCTGATTCTTCTTCCGTTCATCGCATCCGTATCACTTTGACCTCAAGAAACGTACGTTCTTTGGAAAATGTGTGCCGCGATTTGATCAACGGTGCTAAGAACCAAAACTTGCGCGTCAAGGTACGTAGTAATAGCAGCTAATTAATTTGTATCCACTATAGCATTTACCTGGAGGTTTAGTTTCTTAAATAGACTTAACCTAGTCATAATAGATGCTAGATTAAGACACTTAAATCGGACATTATTCTTAATTTAATTTATAACGAGTTAAGAAATTTTTAATGGTTTAAGTACAAAACAATCACATTTATAAAACTACAATTTTATTTGTAATTCAGTAAATAATTTGGTTTTTATATTTTTTCAGGGCCCAGTACGCATGCCAACCAAAGTTTTGCGCATTACCACCCGTAAAACTCCTTGTGGTGAAGGTTCAAAGACTTGGGATCGTTTCCAGGTAATTATTTCACAATATTTTCTTTCAGCAAATTTGATATCGGTTTTAGTGTGCAATCTTTTGATTGGTTTTTAACTTTAACCAGTATCTTATAAATTTGCTAAGACTAAACGCCCTCTCATAGTCCCTCTGAAAGATTATCTACTTTCTTATGGCTCTCAGAGTTCTACACTAAAAATTAGTATATATGTTAGTTATTTAAAACTTTAATACAAATAAATTAATTTAAAAAACTACATAATTTAATGTATTCTTATTTTGTGTTTCAGATGAGAATTCACAAGCGCATCATCGATTTACACTCCCCATCTGAGATCGTCAAGAAGATCACCTCCATCAACATTGAACCTGGCGTAGAAGTTGAAGTTACCATTGCCAACTAAATAGTACATCTTCATGGTGTATAATTTTAAACTTTTTTTTAATAAAAGTGACAATTTAAACTAAAAAATCTGTAGAACAATTATTTTTATATGTATATGGTCTAAGCTTTACACTGTAGAGGGAGGGATAAAACGCTATTATTTGATAATTTATTTACATACATATGTTTATATTATCCTATGGTACACTGAAAAAAATCCGTGCCTAATATATACGGAAAATGTCGTACATTGTCCGAATCGTTCGTTGTTTCGCACCACGAAATTCTTTCGTAATATACACGAAATTGTACGAAATATTTTAGTATAATGCAAAATAATCTTGGAAAACTTAGTTTACATAAATTGAAAAAAGTGAATTTTGAATAAATATGGTAAAATTTACCAAATATTAATTTATGCAAACATTTTTGTTTATTTTAAAATAATTTTTCTAATTTTAGTTCAAAATTATTCTCCACACGAATTTTTAATTTTTTTTATGAAAATAATTCGTGAATAATATTATACTTTTTCTTAAATTTTATAAAAATGTTGTAGTTTTATTTAATGATAATTTAATTAATATCATTATGTTTTATTTCGCTAAAATTTAAGAAAAAAATATTACGAAAGGTTTTCTTACTTTCGTAAAAATAGAAAAGGGTTTTATTAAATAATATTTCGTATTATACACGAAATTTTTGTAAATATTACGAAAATAGAAGTTACGAAATTTTTTTTCGTAAAGTTGAGCATGGATTATTTTCAGTGTACGAAAAGTGCCAATTGGCTCCTTTCACTAGGGTTCTATAAATCGACTTTCGAATAATCGAACAATCGACTTTTTGTCGAAAAAAGTCGAAAAGTCGAAGTCGACTATTTTGTTCCAAAAAAGTCGATAACTCGACTATCGTCTATGAAAAAAGTCGAAAAGTCGACTTTGTAAATAAAAGTCGAAAAAAGTCGAAAAGTCGGAAAGTCGAAAAAAGTCGAAAAGTCGAAAAAAGTCGAAAAGTCGAAAAAAGTCGAAAAAAGTCGAAAAGTCGAAAAAAGTCGGAAAAAGTCGAAAAGTCGAAAATTTTAAAAAAGTGGAAAAGAGGTCAAAAACTCTAAAATAGTCGGAAAAACTCGAAAAAAGTAAAAAATAGTCGAAAAAAGTCGAAAAAAAGTCGAAATAAGTCGAAAATAGTCAAAAAATCGTAAAAAATCGAAAAGTCGAAAAGTCGGAAAAAGTCGAAAAGTTGAAAAAAGTCGGAAAAAGTCGAAAAAAGTCGAAAAGTCGAAAAAAGTCGAAAAGTCGAAAAAAGTCGAAAAAAAGTCGGAAAAAGTCGAAAAAAGTCGGAAAAAGTCGAAAAGTCGACCATTTATATAATACTAAAAGTCGAAAAGTCGACTTTTAAATAAATGAAAAAGGTCGAAAAGTCGAAAAATCGACTTTTCATAAAATGGAAAAAGTCGAAAGGTCGAAAAGTCGACTTTTAACTAAATGCAAAAAGTCGAAAAGTCGAAAAGTCGACTTTTCGTTTCAACTATAGAAACCTACCTTTCACTAGTTATATAAATAACATTGCTAGTGGGTTGAAAATTCACTAAAGCGACACGGCCACACATCAAATTTGTTTAACTCAAACGGTAAGTTTTTTGATTGTGTTAGTGAAAAAACTCACATGTACATATGCCCTGCAGTTCGACAAAGAGTCAATGCATAGGAAAAAGACAGTGATTTCCACTTATGTTAAACCACCTGGTGGGCTCCAATTCGGCTTTAGTCACGGAAGTACTTTTTGTAAACTAGGGTGAAGGTAAACCTTTAGTGTCCCCTTTATAAGCGAGAGACACTTGCACTGTCTCTTTGTAACCTATGGGGTGACGATTGACTTCCTCGTAGGACAAGCACATGTTAAAATAGCTAGTTACCTGGACAGTCGGTGGCTAGGGGTAACCCTATGTGCTAGGCTAAATAGGGAGTTCGGGAGTGTCCGCCCGAACTGCTGGGTGCGGTGTGAGTTTTTTTTTACTAATGCAATCAAAAAACTTACCGTTTGAGTCAAACAAGTGAGTCTAAGTGGCTTTTGATATCGCCTTTGTCGAACTAGTTCATCGTACTGCAGGGTAGGTTTTAAGAGAAAATACTGGTTGTGATCGTGATGCACGATACAACGATAAGCAAACTACTGCTATTGAAAATAAAAAGAGATATTGCATAAATTGGCGCAACTCGGTATGTAGTTTTTACAATATAATTTTCCGAGAATATAAAGTATACATATGAATATTCCTTACAGATATCGGAATCGACAATCTATGTATTCTGTAATAATTGTCAGCATGATTACACTTTTTTGAATGCTATTTTTGTTTAAGTTACCAAATATAAATATTATTATTTATTATATTAAATCTAACCAAAATTATTTGATTTAATTTTTGTTTTTAAGTAAAAAATAAAATATACCTATATGGATTATGCTAAAATGCGTGTCTGTATATTTTTAAATAATATCTATATAATAAATTTTGAAATGCATAAGGTATTACATATTTGATAAATTATTAATGCTAATTGCACTTTAGTAGTAATCTGGTACTGGGGCGCAAGCAATTTTTACGAAATCCGAATAACGAACCATGCTGTTGTTATTAACATTTGCTTCACGGAAAATATTGTCAACCTAAAAAGAAAATTAACAATATTCTATATTTAATCTTTAAGAGTAAATAATTTTTTAACATCTTACCTCTCTCATTGACAAACCTTCACCCCAATTTTGTAGCAAATTTCTTAATTGTCTAGCTGGAATTACTCCCGTATTTTGAGGGTCCGCTGCTTTAAATGCCGCTACTACTTCATCCGGTAGATTCTCTACTTTGGAATGTTGGTGCATAACTTCCAGAAAATCGGCAAAACTCATTTTGCCACCTTTCTTTTTCAAATAGTTAATTAACTCCTGTATGGTTGGAGATAAACCCAGTGATCTCATTATAACAGTTAATTCGTCCAAAGTAGTTATTTGACCCGAACGGGCAAATAAATAAAAGCATTCACGGAATTCTATGGTATAAAAGATATATTCTGTTATTAAACAGACACATATTTTAGCCTGAAATGCTAAAGGTCGTCCAAACGACATTTTCACTTTTCAATAGGTGTATATGTATGTATATAATTTTTCTATGAATAAAGATCTATTTAAATCGGTACAAAAGTAATTTGTTTCAAGAACGAATCCTTTTGAAAGTTATGGTATCGGTACAAGATTTCACGTAGTCTACCTATAACATGATTTTACTCTCAATAAAATTTTGCATAAATCACTTTAAGTACTATCTAAACTATCACTTTAAGTAGTATCTAAAGAAGGCGCCTTTGATTTACTACATACATAGATACATACAAAGATGTACCTATAAATAATTCGAAACGAATATCTTGATGCAACGTATTATTTCAGAAAGTGAATTTTGTTGTTTCAACCTTTTGCATTTTAGGTGACTATATGTAATAGACCTAGAAACCGTTATGATATTAAGTGGAGCAGACATTATAAAGCAAAAAGCTTTCACTTCCGCTTTTATAGAGAAAATGCTTCAAATCCTAAACTTTCATTACTATTTTTAAAATTTACCATCAATATCTTGTTCCTTGAAGTAACGAGCCTGCAAGTAAATAAAAATAAATAAATAATAAATATTATCAGCAATTTTTATCTAAACGTAGGTGATGTGTTTGATAAGTTTGTTATTATACACATTTTCATTATGTTCCTTGTTAAAGAATAAATTTTTTTTTTCAATAAATTTATATGAAATTTTAGAGCTTACCATTATTTATGTTTAATAATTATTAAAAAAAAAACTAAATAAATATTTAAATATGATTAAAAAACTATGAACAAACAAAAAATGAAAAATAAACGAACTGTGACGACACTTGATTGTTGTTGTACAGAGAAACCAGTTTATTCAGTGTGTCACATTGAGTGGTTATTTTTAAGCGACACTTTTCCGAAGCTTATTAAACGCTGAATTTTATCAAAGTTGTGTTAAATGATTCTATAGTTTTTGTCTAGGTCTTCTTTCAATATTTTAAGTATTTATTATATAAAAATAATAGCAAATATATTCTTAACTTTCGTCAAGCTATTAGTGGTTTTAATAACTTATTAAATTAATATAGTTAAATTTTATTCTAGCGCTTTTATGTTTTTTTATTTCAGCTCTGAAATTTTTGTCTCATAGTCTTGCACTAAACATACCTTATTTGAAGTTTAAACTTTTTTATATGTGGACGTGTTTGTTTAGTTTTGTTGTTGCAATCGTGTAGTTTTTTGGTTTTTGACGTGTCAGTGGTTTTTTAACAGACAGATTGTGCCAAAGAAATCCGCTAAAATTTAAAATTTTATTAAAAATATACTCTATCCTAGCCATAGAATTAGTTAAAAGATGTATAACACAATTTTTGTGTTGTTTGTGTTAGGCTTGGCTGCCGTAAATGGCCAAAGAGTTGCTCCCGGTGTACCACCACAGCACTATGTAAGTTGCGAAATCATGAATTAAAATATTTAACACAACACATTAATTGTTATTCATCGTGTCTTTATGATATTAGCAACAACCTCCACAACAATATCAACAGCATCCCCAGCAAGTGCAGTATCAACAACATCCTCAACAGAATCTGCCGCCTGGTGTAAGTCCCCAACAATATGTAAGTTTTTTTATCGTATTGGATATGTCAAAGGATCATTATCGTTTTGTTATGTATTTTTAGCAACAAATGCAACAGCAACAACAGATGCAACAGCAACAACAAATGCAACAACAACAACAAATGCAGTACCAACAAGTACCAGTACAGCAACAGCCACCAGTTCAACAAGTACCAGTTCAACAGGTTCCTGTACAACAAGTACCTGTTCAACAAGTTCCTCAAGGTCACGGTGGCGGCCATCATGCTCCTCACGGTCACCATGGCCAGCAGCAAGTCTTAAATGCTGCTAACATTCAACATGAAAGGGAGTAAGTAGAAATTAAAATATTCCAATATTTTTGTATATAAAATATGCACCCAATTGTCTTATCATGTTATTGATAGATACACTTAGCATTGAGTGTACAGATAAGGGTTCATTAAGTTATGTATTGTAATTATGATTAATTTGGGAAATTGATAATTTTAAGTAAATCGATAGTGTGGAAATTTTTATTATATATTTAGTAATCCTGGAAATACTGCATAAGGACTAAAAGGCCTAAATTTTAAAGTAATTTGACATATTCCAATCAGAATGCTTTTAATAATATTTCTTCCAATTGGAAGATTACACAAGCCAACAAATTTTGAACCTAGAGACCACATCGGGGTTTCCAAATATTTTTCCCGTTTTCAATTTGATTTTTACTATTGTTAGCGTTTTATGACAAACTTATATTCATCATAATTTTCCCATAAAAATTATTCACGCACATTAACTACCTTTATTATGGGAAATATATATTTTTAAATTGTTTATATTTCTACGTAGAGTTCAGATTGTTCTTTACTTAGGAAAATGAAGAGACCAATCAAACTGAATAGCCCTGAGAATCGTTTTTTTAATTTTTATGTGATGGAGAAATTTAAATGCTAGTTTCGGATTCAGCGAATATCAATACTTTCTATATTTTCAAAAGAAGAATGAATAATCGCACTTTATTTTCGCAATTCTGTACATTGAAAATAAATTATCAAACATTAAAAATATAGACATATGCATATCGAACAAAACTATAGAAATAACACTTATGATCCAATACAGATTCCATTTCCGTTCTTTAAATAACATTATAGTGTTTTTTTATTACACCTATCAAAACGAACTAACTTTAAAAGATTTTGAAACATTTTAAAATTCTAGAATTCTATGTTTTTAAGATTAATATAGAGTGTATTTTACTTTTCATACTAAATAAATTATTGTTAAAAACTTCACATAAATCGAGCTCTATTATGTACTTATTGAAAACAATTCGTTTGATTTTTATCTATAAAATATTTTATAACATATTTTCTTTTAAAATAATTTACTTAACTAATATTTTCATTTCAGGCATATCCAAGAGCATATGCAAGTACCTATCGATACCAGCAAAATGTCAGAGGCTGAATTACAATTTCATTATTTTAAAATGCACGACTCCGATAATAACAACAAATTAGATGGTTGCGAACTCATTAAGTCTCTAATCCATTGGCATGGTAAGTAAACAAATATTTTTTACCGTTAAAAAGGCATACCAATTAAGCTTTAAATACTAAAATATTTGTACTTTGTTGTTTGATTTCTTTTATTTTCATATAAACGCAATACTACATTAATTTTGCCATGTTAAAAAATTTTTAAAAAATACATATATTTAATACAATCACATATTACACATGTTTCGTTGTGTGTTTCATAATATGTGCTTATTTAATGTATTCTAATGTCAACAAATGCAAAACATATTTACTTGGTATATGGTCTCATCATCTTGGTATAACGGATATAAAAAAATTATCAATTCATTACAATCATGAATGAACGACCTATAGAACAAGGCAGTAAAGATGCTCATGCTAGTAACGGTCAACAACCAACGGTAGAGGAAAAAATATTTACAGATGAGGAACTGGTAGCTTTAATTGATCCAATCTTACAAATGGACGACACCTCAAAGGATGGTTATATTGATTATCCCGAATTTATGAGGGCCCAACAAAAATCACAACAAAATCAACAGCAACAAGCACAAAAAAGTGGCCATTAGTTTTCCATTCCATAAAATAGTGTGTTCATTTTAGATTACATTCTCTGTTTTCAATCCTTTTTTTTTGTTTACTGTTGTTTAGTCATTTTTTAAGAATCTCTTTTCTTTTTAATTATTGTTAGTTTAATTAAATTTTATTATTGGCATCTCAATATTTGAACAAAATATCTCTGTAACATGTTTTTAAAATTTTCCTTTTTCTCGAATATCTTTTGCAAACTGTTTTTTTTATCTATAAAAATATTGAATGACTGATAATGAAGGAGCTCAGTTTTATAACA
This sequence comes from Lucilia sericata, assembly GCF_015586225.1. Taxonomy (NCBI): domain Eukaryota; kingdom Metazoa; phylum Arthropoda; class Insecta; order Diptera; family Calliphoridae; genus Lucilia; species Lucilia sericata. The sequence continues at coordinate 216,112 of NW_023994067.1, forward strand.
AAAAATATAAAATAATATCCATACATCATACTTGCATACAATTGTTTGGACAATTGTATTATAACATAAATAAAATAAAGTTAGATGACATAATTTTTTAAAAGAAATACAAAAGAATGCGCGTGCATACGTTTTTTATTTTTATATTTTCGCAAATTGTTTCGAATTGGTTGTGGTGAGCTTATTTTTTTTATTTTAATTAACATCTTAACGCATTTTGTTTTACATCTTGCAAATCCTTATTGTAGCTGACGAAGAAGGAGGCAATAAAGAAGGAGAAAATAAAGAAAAGGAGGGTACAGGTGAAAAGAACGGCACTACCTATACCGACGATAATTTAGCTGATGTTATTGATTATGTTTTGAATACAATGGACTTGAATAAGGACGGCTATGTTGACTATACCGAATATCGCAAGAGCGAAGAAGCATCTGCCAAAGATGATAAAAAATAGAGCATACTCAGTTAAAATCAAAGTATAATATTTAATGTTTGTACCTTTTTTGTTTTAAACTGCATGTATTTATGTTAAATTTATGTTTTTAAATCATGACTATGTTTATATAATAAATAGTAAACGTTTTTAAATATGTAATAAAAAATATTTTCTATAAAATTGGCTAAAAATATATGACTGTAAAATTGTAATGTTAAACAGTGAAAATTTTAGTTGTCAAACTACATTTATTATTGCCGATGGTTCAATCCAATATTTTTCTAATCCAAAATAAATATTTTACTATATAAAACATAAATTTGTTTGATTTTACTTTATGATGTAAAATAAAAGATATTTTATTTTTATTATAATTTGTTTTTAGTTTATTTATTATTTTTAATAATTATATAATTGAGATATTAGCTATTATTGCTTATAAAAAATTGCATAGAATATCAATTATAACATTTATTTTTGAATTCTTTTACAAATTGATAAACATAAATATTAAAATCTAGCAACTACTTTCAATTAATCAAACATTAAAGCAAATATAAGCCTTGATACATACATATGTATGTAGATAGTTTAAAGATCAGTAAATTGTTTTTATAATATAAACTTTGAAAACGGAAGTATTGGCATGATTTAATAAAAATAGAAGATTTTATTTGTTGTAAATGTAGGCAAACGTTTGTTTTCTTTTTTTGTCGGTGTGATAAGATAATTTTTGTTTGTTTGTAAAGTTTATAATAAAAATTAGTGCAATTCTATTTGTATACGTTTTTTGGACAATACTGTGTGTTTAAGGGGGGTTTCGTGGCAATAGAAACACAATATTGCAAAAGGTGCCAAGTAAATGTTCTTTTGGTAATTTTTATATGAAATGAATTCTAAAAAAATATAAAACTCCTTGCACAACCAAAGGCAATATTGTGTTTTATCAGTTAAATCATTTTCAATATTCGTATAAATATCACTTAAGTTTCTATAATTAACATCAATTTTCATAATTTATTTAGGCGCTTTAAACCATTCATTGTGTTTTCTTAGCTCGTCTGCGTTTGAAGCCAGTCATTTGTTTTAATAATTGTGAATTTTCATCATCCATATCGATATTTGGCTCCCAAAGTCGTAAACGTTTTGGTATGTAAATTAAACCAAGTAATGTTATTGCTATATACAAAGAAAAGCGTTAGTAATAATGCTAAATAAGTGTATAATTAGACTAATATAACTTACAATTCAATACACAGGGAAAGATGACATAGAAATTCAATGTACTTGAACGGAAATACAAAGCTTCAGTCAAATATAAAATCATAGTCAAAGCTAAAGAACAGCCACCCATGCTGACCACTCTGAAAGGTGTTTTAAAAATTATTATTTAAATGTTTAGACATACAAATTTTTCAAAATTTATACATACGGCCGATAATGTATGTACAGAGTACAATGAACCAATGCTAATGCTTTTAGCAGACAGTACATGCCAATTATGCGAGATACAGTATAATCACCTACAATAAAATAAAATATGTCAATTAGTTTCAAAATGTTATGACAATTAAATAGATTTTTCGTGAAAATTGAGTCAAAGGTCAAAAATTTAATTTTATTACTTTAAGTCTTAATATATATTTTTTAAAAAGCCAGGCTGACAAATTAAACCGTAATTAATAAAGATAAAGCACAAATTTTTAATAAATTTGTTATTTTACAATGGAAAAATTTTATATGGAGTTCTTTAAAAATAATAATATGTATCATAAAAAACTTAATTAGCTCTTAAAAGGCTCCTATAAAATGAAAATAACCTTTTTTTTATTAAAAATATCGATTGTGTTTTCTGTATCAAAAAAAATTTTCAAACTAATTTTCACTTATTACCTTCTATAAATTGTGTATCTGCATGATCTAGAAATGATCGACGCTCTATGTAACTTCGAAAAGCAGTTCCCAAATCCATGAAAGCCACAAATGCTATCCAGCCCCGAAAGGCATATAAGAGTTTACGTTCCATATTCGTGTGATAAGGCGTTTTGGCGGCTTTATCTAATACGTTTGCTCAAAAAAGGTTGCTAATCGCTCGATGCTTCAATGTTGTTACTTTTTATTGTCCTTAAGACTCTTTTATTACCTTTACTATTAAAGTAAACAGTTGTATGATAGATAAGTTCTTTGACTTTAAATTGAATTACTGCCACCTGAAGTATTATTGATGTTTGTAGGTTTGCGTTGTCTTGCGGGTGAGTGAATCTTATTAACACGTAACTTTTCCCTCGATTTTTCTTTTTGTTATAAATGGTTGCTGTGCAACTTCCTGTTTCCGTTTATTGTAATAATTTGTGTTTTGTGTTCTGCTTTTCTATTACACTTTAGCAAAATCAATACTTTTTAGTTATTTATTGAACTTTTCAAACACGCGATTTAATATACATATTGTATTTTTTATTGAAACAGAATATAATTGAAGTTTGTAAATAGGTTTATTTAAAGGAATTTTTATTGCATATATTAATTTGTTTGTATTAGTTTTTCTTATTGCTTTCTGTGTTAATTATTATTAATGTTTAATATGTAAATTTTAGCTAATTGGCTTATACTATTTTTGGCTTCGTTTTCTTTAACTTGTGATTGTCTTGATTTTTTCTTTTTCTTATATTTTAATATACTTTAATACATCTTCTATTTAAAATTTATATTTTTTCTCCGTATTCTATCTAGCTCCTCTGTTTATCTTTAATAAATGCTAAATATTTTCTCTTCTGAGGGTATTAATAAATGAATACATTCTTACTCACCATGCTGCATGAATTCTCCCACAAATATCTATCTTTATGCATAGGTATATTTGTTTTTCTATAACAATTTGACCGGTACTTATTTGGTCCTGCGCATTGCAAACCTAAATCATATCGGGACTCTATATTCAAAAAGTGACAACTAAAAAATGGAAATTGTTAAAAATTTCGAAAGTGAAATGCTGTACAGATTCAGAGATGATGCTAATAGACCTTAATTATCGATTTCTATAAAAAAAAAACTAAAATCGAAAATCATGCCGCTTACGTCCATTTTGCAAAAAAGGGCTCGATATCAATCGGGGCAGGGCCATAATTGACCCTGCCCCCTTCAATAATTGATTTTAACGTAATACAATAATAAAACAATTTTTGTTGGAACGAAAATATATCTACCAAATTTTATGACGATCGAAGCATAATTCACTCTAAACCCATATGAAATCTTCTTCAGAAAATGACTTAAACGCACATAAATGGCTTTCAAATGTCGATATCGACGAAAAAAACATTTTTAGGAACCGAAACCTAAATTTATGAAAAATAAAATTATGAGGATCGGTCCGCCAATATAACCCGCTTACAGAAAATCAGTTTATAGGTAATACATCATTCCAAAAGTAATCATTATGATAGAATTATGGTAGAATTAAATAAAATACTTTAAATTGTAGAGAACTTGGTCCATAATTGACCCAATTCCACATTTAAGACCCTAATCCGAAAAATTGATGTTGTTCTGGAAGAACTTTAACATCCATGTAAACATTTTGGGTAATAAATTGGGGGACTACCAATGAGGGGAGCGAGCCTCCCATATGAATTAAATACAAAAATTCGTTTATCTGGGAAACTAACAGAACTAAATTCTTCAAATTTTGTGGACTTTCATCTGGGGGGCTTGGAGCTCCCATATGAATTAAATAGAAAAATTCGTATATCTGAGAAACTATTAGAGCTAGAATCTTCAAATTTTACTGAAGAACATTTAGAGAATAACGGGCGGACTTTCAATGGGGGGCTTGGCACTTCCCATATGAATTAAATACAAAATTTCGTATATCTGGGAAACTATTAGATTATTCAAATTTTTCATAGATTAAATTAAAATCTTAATTAACGTTCGTAATAATTGGCGAAATTGCAATAATTTGCGTGGAATCTCCCATATGTAACAAATTGTATATCTGGAAAACCATTGTAGTTAGAATCATCAAAATCGTTAAGTGGTTTTCTTATTTATATTGCTTTTAGGGTAGCAAAGCACACTGGGTATAGCTAGTAAATAAATAAATAAAATATCTTTGTTTTTACGTTCTTGATCATTTTCTTAATGCAAAATTTTTTAGAAACTGATTTTCTGCAAGATGTTTTATATGGAGGATAGGGTTAAATATCGGCCGATCCTCGTAAAACTTGGAGAAAGGATTTGTTTTTAATTTTTAAGAATTTGTTATTCTTTTTTGAGCTTGCTCTGTTTTGTTGTTATAAACAATATATTTGCTTCCAAAATCCCACTTTCTGATCTCTCGGATTCCATTTTTATTTAAAATCGTTGAAAATTTAAAAACTGCCGGTCCACACTAGGAAACTTTTGATTTTGCGTGAGAGAGAAAGAATATCATTCATCTCTCTCGCGGTACGGAGTTTCTCGTACTCGGAAACTTGTTTTCTTTTGTTATTCTTCTCATTGGTACAACAACAAATCAATGCAATTAAGTTTCTATCTGTGGACATTAAGGAAACTTCAAAAGAGAATTAAGAAAAAGTTTCTCAACAAAAGTTTCCTATGTGGACCAGGTCAAACTAAACGTAGTTGAAAACTTAGCCGGCTTACAGTCGATTTTAAGCCGCCGCCGACATATTTAGTGTCAGTCGCCACCGCCGTTAATATTTGTCGGCGCAGGGCTCTGCACTGAAGCATTTATTTCATCAGTTTGTTTTTTTTTGTGTTTAATTTTGTTTTCCGCGCTTATTTTGTTTATTTAAAACAATATTATATGATTTAAAAATGTACAGAAATCGCAAATTTAACAAAAATGGAAGAACTAAAAGTACTGACAGCAATGAAAACAAAAGAGGTCTTAATACCATTGATGAAAATACCACAATTAAAATTCCAGTAAGTATTAGACTAGGTAAAACATTTATTCGAAATTAAAGCTATTTTTTTCTATTTTAAGCGTTTAAATGACGAAACAAATAAATTTAAAGATGTAGCGGAAATAGAAGAAATGTTAAGTAGTGAAGAAAACATTCCAGCTTCACAGGAGCCCACACAAAGATACTTGTCACAGAGAAGCACAATTGCCGCAACACTGGGGCGTACACAATCTCGAATTAACAGCTCCCAAAGACCACCCAACACATACTTTGAGTTAGCTCTAATGAAGGCGGGCGTACAATTAGATGAAGGACAGAATTTTGTATTATGTTAGTATTAAAGCTGCACAAGAAAATACGAATTGGAGTCTTTAATTGAATTATATTTTAGCTTGTGACCATGTCTCATTCGTTAATAAGCTGCGCATATTATTGGACAAAAATCAAAATTTCCAAGACAATTTAAAGACGTTTATCACCGGGTTACGTGATGCTTGGTCAAAATATGCCATAAAATTGCTTTCGGGATGTACAATTAGCATTCCCGGCGATGAAAGTGTTTATCAATCTCAAGATAGCATGATTGTAAACTTTTTTATGATAGATTTTTTACGCGATAAGGTGCTGGAATTACTTTTGGTGCAAATAAAAAATGCTGCCTGTAACAAGGTTTCCTCATCAAAAACCACAGGAAATAATATACCCTTATTGCCTCTGATGCTGTCCCAATTACAATATGTTGCCAATACTCATGGTGATATTATTTACGAAAATATTAAAACTAATTTTGAAAATGCATTAGAACAATCGAAATGGGATATAATAGCTAGTGCCGAATTAATATTGGATTCTAGCAAACATGATGATTTTGCAAAGTTGTTATTGTAAGTTTGTAGTGATTGTCATTGACAAATTGCATTAATTTTAATTAATTTCTTTACTTTACATTATTAGAGATAATATGGCGAATAGCAAGGAACTTTTTAAAAATTTAACCATACAAACACTTACAAATTTAAGTTTGAGTTCGCAGATGCAGGGTAAACTTCGCAGTAAGGTTTTGGCTTACATCAAGGAAGATCAATGTCCCAAAGCGGTGAGTTTAAATAAAAATTAAATTGAAGATCAAACGCTAATTAGTAACCAGACTAGTAAACCTTTGTATCAAATATATTAATTGTGCATAAATATATTTTTCTTTTCATCGTAGACACTACCACTGCTAATAAAATTTCTGCTAAAGATTTTGTCCGAGGAAAATGAGGAAAGCATGAAAGAGGTAAACAATATTTATGAATGTGAAATATTTTATATTAATTTGTTATATTCTTACATAGTTAGTTAACACATTACGTGAAATTCTACATTGGCGTGAAGATACTTCTACCAGTTCATTGGCCAAAGATAAACAATTACAATTGGAACTATTTGGCTATATAGAGCAAGGTCTTACACGTTCCAAAAAGTTCTATTCAATATGGCAAAAATCAATAGCAACATTATCTTCAACACAATTTAAGTATAGTATTAATTAATTTAAAAATTAATGTAATATTAACAATATCATCATTCGAATAGGCCTATAGACTTCGTTATTGTTTTGCTGCTTATAAACATAAGGGACGATAATTCTTTATATTTGGAAAACGTGGTAAGTTTTACTAGGAACATTTTTAAATATTTTAATACTACTTCAAACTTAATGTGCATGACTAGCTACGGCGTCATATCAAACAATTGTCTACATCAATTGTTCAAGAAATTCGTAACAAATATTCACCGATGTTGGAACAGCACTGGCATATACTAATGCAAATAATTAATTTATATTTGCGTGACAAACATAAAACTGTGGTTGATTTTGCTAGATCATGTTGTGGGTAGGTATATTTTATGTATGTTTTACAAAAATGTCCAAAATCTTTTCTATTTTAAAATTTCTAGAACATTTTTCGAAATTTCGGAATCCGTACAAAAATCTATTCTAAAGAAATTATTGGAATTAACATGTGAGAAATCCAATCAGAACACTACTAATTTTGCTTTACAAATGCTACGAGATTTATGGCAATTATATCCTAAAATTTTACATAATTGGGGCATGTTGTTATTGGTAAGTGTCTAATTATTTACTTGTTGCTGTATTTATAATACGAATATTTCTTATTTTAGCCATTTTTAGATCATATACATGAAATGTCATTATCGCAAACACGTATTGTTATGGAATTATTATCATCAATAGCATATCCAGCACCTACTATAGATGAATGTATAACTTTGCAGGATCAAATTGATATGTTGGTTAAGAAACAAATAATCAATAGAAATATTTTGTAAGTATTTAAGTAAATTAATTATTTAAAAATATGTATACACAAATTTATTCAGTATTTAAAGACTTATGTAAGTATTAAAAACTTAACTATTTTGATATTTTTAGTGTAAAAAAACAAGGCATCATTGGCGCCGTACAACTCATAGATTGTATAGCTCGAATCGAACAATATCAAATTGAAGCAGACGATTTCGATACAACATATAGTACCATTAGCGATATACCCGATGGTAGGGGTAAAACAGCAGCTAAATATATAGGCAAGTAAAAATGATAATATTTTTCTTTACATTTCATATTACATTTCTCAAACCAATTTACGTCTATTCATAAAATGAGTCTCAATTTATTTGCATCAGCAAATATTACAAACTAACAAAGCAATTTAAATTAAAACTTGTAAAACGAATCGATTTGAAATCGGCGAAAACTATTTTTTTTAACCAGTAGTTTTTTTAAGATAGATACAAATCGGTTTAGTATCTTTTAGTATCTTTTTTTGGATAGTGTGCGGATCCAATAAATATCCGATTAAGCTTAGAATTCTTTTCGAAAATTCACCTATTATTATCTTTTATATATGTATATGATATTTAAATAATATACAAACATACTTTCATTTTTTATTCATAGAACGCATACAATCATCTACAGTACATTCTCCAGATTTATTAGCTTTATTTTATGATGAACTAGCAATTGTTTGTTCTGCTGGCGGATCAGATCGTGTTAATGGTTTACAATTGGATATACCTTTTGTTATATGGCTATGTGAATTAATAACTTTTTATTTTCAAAGTAATTTTGTCGCCGAACACGTTCCAGACAAAATAGAGTAAGTAAAGTACTAATTGTTTTTTATTTAATATCGTTGAAGAATAATATGTTTCTAATTATATATTTAGTGGCATACCGTTATCTTATATGAAATGCATAAATTCTCTATCGGATACAAATACCGAAGAACAACAAAGTGAATTACCACAAATTGCCATAAATATTGGTGAATTAGTTTTAAGGCCACAAAATGAGTATGTATTCTTTGTAGATATTAAATACTAGTTTAGACTACTAAGACTTTCATTTTAGAGCTAGTTCTTCGATTCTTATTCTATCGCCGCTGTTTAATTTTGTACGTGCCCTACATATGCTACGTTTTGAGGGCAGTTTGGAGTCCATAAACGCTTTGCTAGGCTGCGCTATCATTTTACCAAAGTTCTTCGATGATGATAATGTTGACGCAATATTTTTTGATTATAACGAAGAAATGCAAAAGAAAATACTCGATATATATTTTCATTGTGTAAATTGGATACGAGAAACCATTAGTTCATTTGCAACACAAGTTGAGCCTATATTAAGACAAAAAGTATTGCAACGCTTAGTGGATCTTATAAGTATTGAGGATAAAATAAGACAGTTACTGCTTAAGGCTCCTTCAGATTATACACCACCACAGTGTGAATTTATTACTGGACAAAACTCCTCAACAACTAATAGTGTAAAAACTGGTATAAAATCACGTGCTGTTGCTAATGCAGCTGTAAGTAATAAAAATTCAAATAAAACTAAAGCTTTGCAAAATGATACAGAAATTTTGCATTTAAATGAAACTAATTTAAATGACACGACAAGAGCTGGCGATCTTACAACAAAGTTGGCAGGAGCCAACAAAGTTAAATATTGTACCAAAAACAATTATGAAAATATTTACGGTCCTAAAGAAATTTACAGGTTTGTTTCCATAACATTATGTTTTTTTTTAATTTAATTTAACTTTTTTTAGACAAATGGACACTAATATTGTGTTAATTTTGAAAGAAAAACTAGATATAAAACATCCTTTACCTTCAGAGTACATTGGTTATCGTATGGGCTTACTAGAGTTTCGTTTTATATTAACGGACATTGTAAGCAAATTAGAATCTGTTGTGGGCATACAAAAATTTCAAACTGAACAATCATTGCAATATATTGCTAAACCGGGTCATTTTATGTGTGATTTGTCTAATTTCATAGGTGCTATTGGAGAGAACATGAAAGTTGTAAGTTGTAAAGAAAAGTGATACATATAATTTGAAGAAAAAAAAAATGATAAAGTACCGTCCATTTGTACGAATTTTCTACAATTCTACTGTTTCTATATTTTCATAGATATCTACAGCTATAAATACGAAACTTGAGGAAGTTCAAAGAATTTATAGTCATTCTGATTTGTTTACTGAGGAGTTTAATTTATTAAAAGTATGTTTCGGCTTGTGTCTTCGTTTATTGGTAGCGTTTTACTCCTGGTCTGAATGGTTTATTAGTGAACATCGTATTAATAAATTAAGAGGTACATACATATTGTATTTTCTCTATTTTAAATATTAGACATTTTAAATGAAAAATGTTGTATTTATTTCTTAATTAGAATCACTTTTAATTTTAATGGAACGCTCACAATATCAGCGTTTTAAAGACAAGCCAGCACCTGTATTAGCTGTTGAGGTTTTCGAGATCTTAATAAAATATGAAACATCCATTGTGGATCTAAAATCAGCAGTTTACTTATATCAGTTAATGGTTATATTAAATTTACTTTCCGATAAAAACTCTAAAACGAAACAATCGCAAGAAATAAGTAAGTATTAAAAAATATACATCTGTACCTTAACTATCTAAAATATTATATGCATTCTTCTAATAGGATCCTTGTGTCGCATACTATTGTGTCGTAAATGGTTTAATTATGATGGTTTATTAGAGAAAGGAGCCCAGTGTAATATTTATTTAGATGAGTTAATAAAAGGTTTTCTACGTGATTCTGATTTTAAAAGACAACGTGAAATACTACGTATTGTACGAGAAGAATCCAAAGCACTAAGTGGCAAAGATAGTTCTTTGAAATCATTTCCCAATTTTAAAAAGTTTGTGTATTTTTCTTATAGTTATTATTTGTTTTGCTGGACATTTATCTTATACATTTCAGAGCAAATTTTCCATTATTTTTCCGTGGTTTATGTGAGATTCTTATAACATCTTTAAATCAAAAGTTGACCACAAGTTCCCAAGAAACAATCGACAAACTAGAATTTTGGGAATCAAGTTGCAAAATTTTAAATATGTTATTGGAAGTTGTGCAGGGTTTGGATATACCAAGAAATTTTCAAATTTTCCTTAAGGTAACCTTGAACTTTTTTATCAGTCCTGCTTTAGAATTCTATTCCGAACGAAAGTGAAATGATTTCTGTAGTTTTCTTCTTCAGAATAAAATAACATTCAATTTTTAAAGTGGAATACGATTGTAATTATTTTTGTAATTTTCGATCGGAATGAAAGCCTGTGACAGGTCTTATAAATAATGTTTATCATTAAAATATTCTCGAATTTCTTTTAATACTTGCAGCATTCACATTTATATTTGAAACTTGTATTACAACATGGTTTAAATGTTTTCGAACATTATTTAAGACAAAATCCAGAACGTGTTTGTGAATTAATAAAAACTATGCAAACTACTACAAGATTTTTACATCACCTCTGCTGCCATTCTAAGGTATATTATAAATATATTCCTAACTTTTTTAAAATTTCTTAAAATATTGCATTCTTCTTTGCTTTCGTAAAGTGATTCAATGATTTGTTATAATATCAAACCAATGATGTGAAAATTATATTTAATTTTGCTAATTTAATTCCAAAACTATTTTCTTACATTTTTATCGTTTTGTAGGCCATTAAAAATACTGCCATTGTTAGTCAAATTCCATTTCTACGCGAAACAGTGGAGAACTATGTATTTCGTATTAAAGCCCTACTCACAGCCAATAAATGTGCTTCTGTCTTTTCCATGGGTAATTTGAAAAATAAAGATTTACATGGTGACGATTTAGTATCGCAAGTGAGTTCTTTTTTTTTAATTTTACTCAATATTTGTTTTACAATTAACGGCAAATTATATTTATGTATATGTAATTATTTCTTATAGTCCGGCACCTTTAGTACAGCAACTGGGCAAGATAGTGACGAGGAAATACCGGATGATGATGTTAGTGTGGATGAAACTGTTATGAGCCATGATGATACGGAAAATACGCGAAACGAGACGGAAAATCGTAGCAAGTCGTCATCCAGAAGTAAATGTTTTTAAATAAAACGAAAATTTATTTGAAACTTTTTTTATATAAACTATATGCTTAAATATGCTAAAATTATAAGTGTTTAATTTTTAATAAATACTGAAAAATATAACTAAATTCTATTGTTTAATGTAATACTTTGACTTTAGTAACATTAAAAAAACATAAGAGTTTCCTAAGTACATATATAAATTCTGGGTTAAAATTTAATTGTAATTGTTCATTAAGCTAGCTTGGTAGTGGGCGAAAGAAACATCTTCTACAGGTTCGACTAATTTAAATATCTCTTCTAATTTTAGGGCTATAGGGTTAAGAGCAAAATTAAAAACAAAAATCCACATACTATAAGTTTTGTTATTCTATAACATGACCAAAATTTTAAAGCAATTGTCCATTATACAATAGAATATATAAATTTTTAACGGTCGTGCTAATGGTCGGTTCAAAAGTTTTGCAAGATTTTGGATTTTTTCTACTCTCCTATATTAAAAAGTTTTCATTAAATTATCTCGTACAGTTTAAAGAAATTTTAATTACATATTAAATTGTATTACATTGTTAAATGTAAATTGATTGCTGTTTTTCAACTTTTACAATTTTCACACCTTTAGAACTGCTATTGAACGGTTTTTATCAAATGTTAGCAAACAGTGGCTATTATACCATAATATATTATGCTTTGTTGTTTCCCAAATTTATAAAAACACAAAATTTAGTTTTTATGTCATGTTTTCGTGAACATGCTCTTTATATTTTTATTTGTAAATTATTTCTTTTAAATCGCAAGATTTTTTTTTGTAATATTTTTATGTTTTTTCTTTGCGATTATACAAATACATATATTATTTTAATGAATACATACATATAATAATAATTAAAAACATATAATTGTTGTTGTAAATTAGACTAACATCTTTTACTTAAGTCAACATACATATTTATATTTTTGTTGGTTTTTAATTTGTTGTTTTTTTTTAAACTTTTTAAGTAGTGTAGTATAAAAATGTATTTGCAAAACCCATCCAAAATAAAATGGTTAATATATGTATAAAATAAAGATAAATGTTTACATGTATGTAATAACATTTTATAAATGAAAAACAAATTTTTTAAATATAAACAAATTATTGATAATGTTTTGTTTAAACGCATAATAAAGAGAAATAATAGTTTTCTAAATTTATAACATATTGGTTATTTATAATGTATATGTATATGTAAATATGTGTTATATAATTTTTAATATTAAAATAAAATGTTTGATTACTTGCTAACAATTAATAACTAACAACAACTTATAATTATTTTGTAATGGCATCTCCTTATAAAATGATGATTACTTTGTTTAAGGTACGTGTGAGTGTAACAGCAATAAATCTCATCAGCGCCAAGGGATTTTTAATCATTATTCGGCTACATAGATTTAGTGGATGTATTTATTTATTTATTTAGATATTATGTGATGAAATTTCACTGACCAAAAACTTTAAAATGTAATGCAGCCTTCAGTTTCTTCTCCATTTTCCTTAGATTCATCAATTGATTTTCTAATTCCTTGTTTTTAAGTGTAAGTTCTATTTCTTCTCTCTCCAAAGCATTATCACGTTCCTTGTGCTTCAAACGGGATTTGCGACTGGCTTCGTTATTTTTCGCACGCTCTAGCACTTTTTTCTGTTCACTTTCACTTAAGTGTTGAATTTGTGAACGATCTGGTATGTCACTGTGTGTTTTAGCAGGACGACCACGGCCTCTTTTGGTGGTAAATGAGGCATTTGATATGGTAGCTATGGACGAGGCGGGAGAACTTGGTGCTGTATTTACGAAACTAGTTTGATTTGAGATGGAATTAAAACTGAAAGGTGTATTTGGAGGTGTAAAGTCATTTGTAATCTCATCTACAATTATTTCCGATTTGACTGAGTCACATTTTGGAGAGGTTGATATTAGATCGTTATAAATAGTAATAATGGAATCCACTGCTGTTTGGCCCATGGTATCGTCGTTGAACTAAAAGAAAAATAAAACAGTTAAAAGATTAGACAAGTTTTAGAAAAAGTTACTTAAGTACATATTGTTTAATTATTTTGTTTTAAATGTAATTAAAAAAAACACTAAAAATTCACAACTGCAATCTTAATTCATTGAATTTTATAAATAAAACATAGTTTAAAATATAATTATAGTTAAATAATATAGACAATACAAATAAATTCCCAATTTGTTCAAAGAAATTGAGTGTTTTGAAAAGATATTTGATTTTAAGTTAATCATCCTTCTTTCCTGGGCATATGTATGTATAAACATTAACTACAGTAAATTATTATTACCTGATCAATAATATCTATAACTTTTGGTGTGGTTATTTCAGTTTGTTGTGACAAAATATTTTCCCTGCATGCTGTAGTATCCAAACGTAGTTTACGACGCTTTTCCAACATATGTTGGCTGGTCTGTGAGCTGTTGCGTTTTAAGGGATTTACTAAAAGTGTTTCCTTAAAACCAGTCATGTTGTTCTCGTCATTGTATTCTGATGGAAATATCATATTTATATCTTCTTCAAATACGCCACACATTTCGTCATATGATGGTGTTGGAGTCGAATTTATGTATGGTTCAGCTTTAGCTATTTCTTTAATCAGATTTTGTGACGATTGAGACTGAGAATTACATGATGTTAACATTACTTCGTTTGGTTGGGAACTATTGAAAATATCTTCGGAGGAGAGACCGTAGTTAATGTTTAAATCGACAGCATGCTCATGTGTATCAAGTGTTGAACTGAAATCGAAGTCATCTAATTCCAAATCGTCGATTGCATGAGGTGCAACGGCAAATATTTCATCATTGATGTTATTGCTTCCAGCCATTTCGTTAATGTTGTTGATGTTATTATTATTAGTGGTGGTGGTGGTGGTATTATTGTTGCTAGTATTATTAATGTTGTTGTTGTTGTTATTGTTATTATTGAACAATATATCTTCCAACATCATTTGTAATTCAAATTGATGCTGTTTAAATTTGTTATCCTCATCAACTTCAGTCAACGATTGTTGGTGTTGTTGAGGATATTGTAGTGGTTGTTGTAGATGCTGTTGGTTTACTTGCACTTCCAACGCTGTTTCCTTGTCCTTGCTGTTATTTTCCGTCAACAGATTTATATCAAATTCAAAATTTTCTAACGTATCCAAAAAGTTATTCACTTCGTTTCCTTTTTCGTTGCTGTGGTTGTTGTTACTAATGTTGCTGCTGTTGTTCTTGTTGGTGTTATTGTTAAAAATATTATCTGTAGTAACAGGTAAAGTTGATGCGGCGGTAACTTCTTGTAAGTATTCTATAGTTGTAGATTATTTTTTGTAAAAAAAAAACAAAATAAATTAGTAAAATTTCTAAATTCAATTAACCTACAAATTATTAGTGCCTAAATATTGATTCAGTCTTCTAAATAAACAAATTGTATGTCGAAAAAGTCCAAGTAGTGCAATGACAATAAATATGCGATCGTTAAATAGACTTTTTTAAATTAAGAATTAAAAAATCATATTATGTGTAAACTCTTTCAAATACTGTTAAAATAACTCTTCCTAATTTGTTCCTCTGTTCTCAACTCTGTTAAGCCAAAAGTATTAAATGAAGCATACTTTCGTGCGGGGGGTATGTGAAAATGAGACAACTATTGTTATCAATATCAAAGAAAGACAAAAAATATTTTGCAAAAATCAAAACAAAATAAAAAAAATTGTTGTGAAATTCAAATAAAAACACATTTTATTTGAAATGCTTTCTTATTTACTGTAATAAATAATTTTTATTCAATTTTTATACAGGTCGAAATATTAAGAATAAAATGGAAAAATTGTTTTTCTGTAAACATAAAATGAAAAACAAAAATGTCACGTGAAGACTTGTATTATATCATTAATAAAATAAAAGGGTTAAGAATATTAAAGTGCAATAAATTTCTATAAAAATTATTACAAAATAATTAAAATTCTTTTGGAAGATTGCTTTAAAATTATTTAATAAAATAAGAAAATTATAAATAATAACAAAAATCTACTTTTGTTTTTGAACCAACTTTATCTGGCAAACTGCAAAAGTGAAATATACTCAATTGAAAATAAAAGCCGACAAAACCATGCATGATTCATGTTTATGTCTTTTTTTTTTTTTATTTTGCAAACACTCACAAAAACAAATCAAGAAAAATATAATGAGAAAGAGAGTACAAGAGAGTGTTTTTTTTTTTTGTATTTCCTAGAATTGTAGTTCAGCTGTTTTGTATCTACAAGATATACACGAACACATACAATACAACATGTGTATAAATTATTGTGTGTTTTTATTTCTGTTGTGCATGCACAGGCATGATTCTGTTTGTTTGAAACATTTAACAAGAAATTCAACCAACAGCTGATGAAAATATTAAGTATACGTTTAAAAGGGGTTTAGTATTGGATTTAAGTTTTATGCACAATATACAATTAAATAATTTATATAAAATATGTAGTTGAATTTTTTTTAATATAGTTTTTAAATTGTTAGTATAAAAAAAGTCTTATAACTATTTGGGCAAATATTTATTTTTTCATGCATTTCCCTATGAATTTTGGGAACAGTTAAAATTCTAAAACAAAATTTGTCTGTTAAAACTTCGATAAATTTCAAATTCATTACGGCATCAATAATTAAATGGAAAGTTAATTTTCTTTATGTTACAAAAAAAAAAAAAATAGTTTTTAAATCATGTAATTTTTAATCAATTTGATTGTTTTCATTTTTTAAAACTAAATAATTTTGGTAACAAAAATATTAAACATGTTAAAATTAAAATAGTGAATGTATTACCTTAATCTTTGACCAAGATAAACCTATCGCTGTCACGTTTACTTTGCGACTAAAAACAAATCTATATCACAGTACATTTTTAATAACAGAGAAAACAAAATTAAATATCATCATAGAGGGAGAAAAATATATGGCATTTATTCAACAAATGAGAGAGAAACATTTAGAGAATTTTTTTTTTCAGATTGACGAGCGAGAGCAATGTATTTGCATTGTCTTTGTTTGTGCTTTTTTCATGTTATTTTGCAAACAAATTTACCTCCAAGATCATACAAAAAAAATCCAATTCTTTTTTTTCAAATAAATTTAATAATTTTCTGTTTCTTCTTTTAAAGTGTTGTCGTGCCTATTGATCTCTTTTTAACAGTTCTTTCGCTGCGAAGACACATTAATTATTTAAAGTGTGTAAAAGAGATGAACTAATATTTTGATTAGACGTAACAAGTGTCATTTCCTTTTCCAAACAAAAAAAAATCTATAACAATTAATGTTAATATTTTATTTTGTATTTATTTATGTATGTATGTATTTGTATGTAATACATGTGTAACATGGTGAAATTAATTTTATTTGCACATTTAGGGGGAGGAGGTGGGAATAAAATTGAAAACAGAAAAATAATTATTATAACTCATCTTGTATAATTAACATGCTAAGAACTAAAACAAAGAAAAATGGATACATATTACTAAGTATAAGGGGTTTTTCAACAAAATATCGCTCATATGTTACAAACTATAGTTTCGGGTAAAAGGGCTTTGATAATGTCATTTTACTATTCTTCAAAAACTATTAGAAAAACAAGTACTAAAGTATACATGTAGTCGGACATGGCCGATCCTCAACAAATTGGGAGCAGGGATGTATTTTTGTATAGACATTAGTTATGCTGAATTTCAACGCATAATGATTATAAGTCAATTTTTTTAAAGGGGTCAAACGACGGCCGCTCATTACAAAAATCGGCATTGTCATTTATACCTATGTATATAAAACATAGTTGTGCCAACTAACCTAACGGACCTTTACATATATATAACAAAAATCGTTATCGCTCCTAAAATAATAATTAACATTTATAATTTTTGCGTGTCATTGACCTTTTTCGACATATGCAGCTCAACGTTTTAGTTCTTATAATAGCAAAAATACATAATGAGTTATAATAATTAAGTGTTTTATATTAAATTTCAATACCTTCCCCACTCCTATCAATAATCTGCTAACTGTCCAATTATGTAAATGAAATCCACATTTTCACACCCTTCGTGAGAAGGTAAAGGCACTTTGTTTTTCCTATAAAGTATATGAATCATTATAGATATATGAGAATTTTGCTATTGAAAATCAGTTAATAAATAACAGAAGTATGAGTAAAATGCCGAAAACCACATGATTTTTGCACAATTTTGAATATACATATTTTCGATTTAGATATAGACAATAAGTTATTGGGTTAAAACCAAAACTAGAACATATTACTACGCCGTAGGCAGTAGAGTTCTATCAGTACTTGGAAAATAGTTTTATAATTTTCTCCTATTTGGTCGAACGTCATTTAGCTCTAAATTACAAAAATTCAATATTACGATTTCCACATAATAACACGTCTCACAATCTTTAGAACTTTTGGAGTTATCGTTCACTTTTTCGTAGTTTAACGATTGGAAACCGAATTGCGTATTTTACAAAAAACAGTTTGACAAATTTTCTAGATATTTTCTGAATTATGTTATTCAAATAAAATGTTGAAATCTTTGCTTCAAAATACAAAATGTAATTATTAATTACGTTTTAATGAATTAAATGTAATAATTTGTTCAATAGCATTAAAAAATCTTACAATGAGTCTTCCATATTGTTAACCTTTATGGAATAATTAACATTTTAAATTTAAATTAAATGATCATTTTATGTGGGTAGAGTTTCCTAGAGTTTAATTTTATAAAATAAAAATATTTATCAAAAATTAAAGAAAGTTAATAAAGAGATTTAATCCGTAATTTGTCAAAATTAGCACAACTATTCGGCTTAAAAATATTCATTATTTCATTAGAAATTAAAGAAAATAAATATTTAATCAACTTACAAGATGTTCTAGATAATAATTTTTTTTTTGTCAAAACACTTGCTGATAGTCTTGTAAAATATTTAAACACACGTCAATTAAAAATTATAAACTGCGAAATCACTTTACAACTGAATTTAAGGAAGGTTTATCGAGAAATGTAGGGTTGCATTGATTGAAAAATTTATAAGGCGACAAACAAAAATAAAAGAGAAAGATACATTGATCATTGTTTTAATTTAATATTTGGTTAGTTCTCATGTTAACCAATACCAAAGTATTATTTACTATTCGTATTAACCAACACCATTTTGTTTACATTCGGTTAAATATTTTCTTTATTCGTAAAATAATACAAGTAGGAAAGTATAGTCGGGCATGGCCGACCATATAATACCCTACACCATGAGTATATTTTAAAAATTGTATTTTTCATAAAGAAACTTTTATGTTGAATTTTACCTTAATTCCAAAGTATTTAAGCAATTTATTGATAAAAAAAACTAATTTTCTAAATATAAATATATAATTATATAGGAGTATGGGCCAAACATGGGCCGATACTCATTCAATTTGGGAAAAGGATATATTTTTAAATAACAGTTAGTTATGTTGAGTTTCATTGCGATACAAATGGTTACAAGTCAATTTTAGACGTTTAAGACATTTTTTGAAGGGGGGTTTGTTTGGGGGCTAGGGTCAATAAGGGCCGATCATTACGAAAATCTGCAGTTCATTTATACATATTTGTGCCAATTTTTAGATAGATAATAGTACATTTGACGTAATTATGGCATAAAAAGCCCAAATCGGGAGGTGAAATAATGGACCTATTTCAACCATTTTCAATAGGCTTCGTCCCTGTACCAAAAAACAAGTTTGGTACAAATTTCATCTAAATTATCTTGAAAATTGCGGCCTGTACCTTAAGCACAAGATTTACATGAACAGCCAGCTAGCCGGACAGACGGACGGACGGACTTGTCTTAATCGACTCAAAAAGTGATTGTGAATCGATCGGTATACTTTAAGGTGGGTGTAGGACAGTATAATACCCTCCCCACTATAGTGGTGTAGGATATAAAAAATAATTAAAAAACTCCTTCGCATGACGTATTTGCAAAATAAGAAAAACGATCTATAAATTCTTATACATGTTGACCTACAAAATCATAACGAGGGGTTGTTAAGTGTCTTTTCAAATACAAAAACAAAAATCGGGTAAATCCCCAACTCTCATTAAATTGGGAGTGAAAATTAAGAGACACTTAACTCCCACCTGTATGCTGAAAAGCACAAACATAAAGAAATTATTGAGAAAGAGAGAAAGAAATAAAATTGTGTTTGCAATGAAAATACAAAATAAAAAATACATACATATGAATGTATGTATATTATTTTCATTTGTTTGTGAGTGTTTAACAATTTTTGAGATACTTTTTTATTTTAAACTCTTCTTTTACTATTCCTCTTGTCACCAGATTCGCATTTTGTTATGTTATTGAATTTCACAACTAATTTTAAAGTGACGTAGAATTTTAGTGTTAAATTAAAGAAAATGTGTAATTTTTTTTTTTTATAAATTTTATGCATGTTGCTGCATGTTTCTAATGCTGATTTATTTTTTAACCAATTTTCAAATTTTCTGTGTACCTACTTTTCTTTTATTTTAAGGGTGTTTGCTGGTGCTGACGAATTAAATATTCAAATTAAAGGTATTTTCAAGATCTGTCGGGAAAAGGTTCAATAAATAACAAGTAAAAGTGGTATTATATGTACATATTTATGTACATTAGAGGTGGCCAAAAAATATAGATTTTGTTTGGATGGGTCCTACATTATTTATTCGTGGCTAAAACTTACTTGTGTAAAATCGGACAATGGGAACCTGTGCCGAAATAATTATCTTATTATTTCTGAGTTATAGGCATTTGAAAATTTAATTAATTTTAAACCGAATGGATTTACGTGTTATTTAGAAAACTAAATTACCAAAAATTTCAGAACAATATAATTTATAGACCAGGTTCTAAAATTCTAAAGCTGGGATCAGAAAACGAAACACTTTGACCCAAATTTGATATTTTTGTTTACATCACCAGACATGTAAAAAAAACTATCAAATAATCAAGGAAATGCATGATTTTTTGAATATATAGCTAGGAAAATAGTCAATAACGTTGATGTTTGACCTTTGTGTCTATCGTTGGCTAGACAATTGTCTAAAAGATAAGATTTGGTCGAAAAGATTTCAAAGAAATCAAAAAAGTCCTATTGTTTACACAATTTTACACTCTTAAATCGATTTCTGGTATGGGTTCTCGCTATACAATTTGGCTCAAATTGTACACTACTTAGTTTTAGACAATAATGAATAATATGGGACTAATCTAAGAAAAATTCATATTTTTTTTTGGCACATAGGTAAACCTAATTTTAAAATAAATGAAAGTATGGATTTTATGGAAATTCTGAAATTCAAATTTTTCAATTTGGATTCATGCGTGTTCTAGGATCAAAGACTGATATTTCAAAAAAATTGGGTATTAAAAGCAAGCTTTTAGAATAAACCAGTCTTGGATTAAAAAGGTAATTAAAATAAAACATAATTACAGATTTCTCTTTTGGCCGATTTTTAGGTATATAATTTTGATCTGTGAAATGTAAAACAATATGTTTAATTTTGTTATGAATAAAAAATTACATATGTACATACATATGTATGTCGTAAATTTGATAATGGTATACCCGCATCTGAAATCAATTAAACTTTTTTGAATTTTCTCACATATAATAAATTTCATGCATGGGTTTCCAATATTTGAATTCCGAAAATTTTTCTTAAATTTTGAATGAGAATATACATACATATATCGCTTATTTGCTACAAGACAGACATAATACAAATTTCCGATTTGTGTGATATTAAAGTCTTTCGTTTAGTTTTGTCTATTTTCAAAAATGTCTGTTATTTTCGGTTTATGTTCAGATAAGAAACATCTTAACACCTACTTTTTGATTTATGCCGGTCTCGTACTAAATAAGCAATATGTATATAAGGCCATATGTGAAAAACGATAATTAAAGTTAGCAATAGATTAAATCATTGTTAACTTTAATGGTCGGTTTTGCATTGGACATTAATTTCGAATATACATAATTGAAATAAATTTTAACATTTGATGAATCGAAGCAAAAAAATTACAATGAAAATACTATACTCAACAGAATTCACACAAAAAACCAACAATTGCACAGTGCAAATTGTATGTACTCTACTGCTTTACATCAGTACCTTGGCACCAAACACACACTTCTTACATCGTCTTGATCATCATGTGTTTTAACATCCAACCATTTTTTATGGGCCATCACTTGTTCCATGGTTTTCACTTACGAATGGTTCATTGCACTGTGATTTTTTATGTGATATTTGTTTTATTTTGTGCCTAAAACTTTTGTAAACTCTTTTGAGTCCGGGTCAAAATCAAAATAAAATGCAGTAAAAAAAAAAACAAAAAAACAGTCCACGGTCCATGAATGTGTTTCATGATGAGTTTATGTCGTGTTTATACATTAAAAACACATTTATACACACATAACCATGATAAGGACAACTCTGACGCACTGTCACGCATTGAAAAAGTAAACAAATCAGAACTTTTTCGCAGAGATCGAGTGCGGTTTCGAGCATACCAAACCATGTACATACACAGTACTCACCATCTATGAATACCGGAACATTTATCTCTTCAACTGTAGCAGTAGGCGGCATTGCTCCACTCATATCCGCTTGTGAAAGGGACATATCGGCACCTGTCAACTCTATGCCGGCCATTGATGCCAATGTCAATGGTATTTTCGATTGCGCTTGGGCTTGGGATTGTATTATTTTGTTTTTGTTCTCTGACAAATTCGAACTGTTTTTCACTGTACTTTTCACTAATGTATTCTTGACGCTTTCTTGCTTGGTTTGCAACTGTTTGCTTTCGGTCTCCACTGAAGTGGGAGACAATTGATTGGTATTGACTTGTTGTAATATTATTGGGACCTGAGTCGACTCCACTTGGGTGTGATCGGAATATTGTTGCACTTGACTTTGGTTCTGGTATTGAACTGTCTTCTGTGGGACTATTTTCGAATCTTTCTTTAGCACTTGGTTTGTATTGCTTTTCACTGAAAACGTTTGCACTTGCGACCTTGGTAAAAAGGGTATTCTTATGATTTTTGTTTGAGTCTGGCTTGTCACAGTTGCCGTTGTCTTCTGAGGGTGGTGGTGTTGTGATAAATTCAAATTTCGCTGGTGGTGGGGTTGCACTGTTTGTGTTTCCAACCGAACCAGTTGAGGTTTCGAAGGCCTGGTAAGCAAAAATATTCTTGGTTTCGAATTTTGTTGTGGTATTTGAATTAATGTTCTTTGATTCTTGTTGTTGCTGTTCTGGTTTAGATTCTTCTGACTGTTGTTTGGATTCAACAATTGGTTCTTGCTCGAACTGTTTTCTGTAATACTCATTGAGTTTACCAATGGAATTTCGAATATTTCTGGTTGTTGGGGTTCCTGAATCATCAATATTATGCTTTCTGACTTTTCTGAACTTGTTGTAATCGTTATCGTATGCTGCACCTGTTTCTGTTGTTCCGGTTCTAGTTGCTCTGTTTTCGTTAATTTGGTTGTTGTTGTTGGTTTGGGGCCTTGAGTGGCTTGATTGGATTTCAGTGTTGAATGCCATTTTGATCTTGGCTTTAGGGTTTCAATTGAATTTTTATTCGAAATTCCAACAAAAAGAGTTGTATGTAAAATAACAAACGGACAACAGAAAATTGGGGTGTTTAAAAGAATACAGTACAGTTGAATTATTTATAGATTTATAGCGTCAATATAAATTAGACAAATTATGTGGACAAGTTTTATTTATTACGCATTGTTTTGTTTTTAACAATAAATTGTTTATTTAGGTAATAGAGTTGACATAATGAGTGGAGCAATTGCATTTTGTGGAAGAAAAAATAAATAAAAATACCATATTATTGAAGGTCCTTTAGCAAAAACGATTGTTTTGACATTTAAATAAAAAAATATGTACAATTTCGTGAGAAATGTTTTATGAGTGGATGGATTTAGTAGAAATGCTGGTATTTTTTTGCTTTTTTTTTGGTATTTTTTCTATGGTATGTGTATTTTTATTTGATTTTCTTTTTTCATTTTAGTTTTGTTTTTTTTTTTCTTTTTTTATTATTTTCTTATTTTTTCTTTTTTTATTTTATTTTTTTCTTATTTTTTGTTTTTTTTTATTTTCTTTTTTATTTTTTTTTCTTTTTTTATTTTCTTATTTTTTTTTTTCTTATTTTTTCTTATTTTTTTATTTTTTTGTTTGTTTTATTTTTTTTTTATTTTTTTGTATTTTTTTTTTATTTTATATTTTTTTTCTTTTTTTTCATATTTTACTTCTTTTTTCATTTTTTTGATCGCATTAATTTCAGGGAGTGGATAGTAAGTATTATATGGTGGTCTACCAATTGGTAATTATTATTTTTATTCTATATAAAATATTTGAAAATCTTCAAGTATACTTACTTTTAATACACCGTTGGAAAGAAACAATGAAATTGTAAGGGAACCTCTAAACTTGCTCTTTAAAGAGTCTTAGACGCAACTTCCCTTCAAACTGTAACGAAATAATATAAAAAAATCAATTAATAACAATATTTCCAATTATAATGCATTCTAAATAAAAAAATAATATCCAAAAATAAAAGGTAACCTTGTTTAACATTCTAAAATAGATACTAATTTTTCAATTTAAACTGTGGTTAAACTTTAGTTAACATTGCAACTGACATATTTTAACTATCATTATAATATTGACAATAATGAGACTGAAAACCCCAAATTATATTTTCTATATTTCTTAGAAAATATAAAATGAAATTCCTAGTAAAACTAATAAATTTTTTAATGTACATTATACAATATTGTATTATGTATGTAAGTATTTGTACATGAGTTGTAGAAAATACTTTTGAAAATATAAGTCAATTTACAGTGAATCACACAAGTTATTTTGCAAAGATAACTCAGTTCCATAATGAAGCGATTAATGTTGTTATGCAACTGACAAATATTGAGTATATGTAGTTATGCACATTAACTATGAAAAGCGTGGAAAATTTCCGTGTTTAAATAGTTCTAACTTGTAACAAAAATATTACTTTTTTAATATTTAAAGTACTGCGCTATACTATAGACTAGACAATAGATTAGACTATAGACTAGGCTATAGACTAGATTATAAACTAGATTATAAACTAGGCTATAGACTAGACTATAGACTAGACTATTCTATAGACTAGGCTATAGACTAGGCTATATACTAGGCTATATACTAGACTATAGACTGGACTATAGACTAGACTATAGACTATAGACTAGACTATAGACTAGATTATAGACTAGTCTATAGACTAGACTATAGACTAGACTATAGACTAGACTATAGACTAGACTATAGACTAGACTATAGACTAGACTATAGACTAGACTATAGACTAGACTATAGACTAGACTATAGACTAGACTATAGACTAGTCTATAGACTAGACTATAGACTAGACTATAGACTACACTATAGACTAGACTATAGACTAGTCTATAGACTAGACTAGATTATAGACTAGTCTATAGACTAGACTATAGACTAGACTATAGACTAGTCTATAGACTAGACTAGACTATAGACTAGACTATAGACTAGACTATAGACTAGACTATAGACTAGACTATAGACTAGTCTATACGCTAGACTATAGACTAGACTATAGACTAGTCTATTGACTAGACTGTATACTAGACTATAGACTAGTCTATAGACTAGACTATAGTCTATAGTGTAGCATATAGCCTATTCTATAGCATAGTCTATAGTCTAGCCTAGCCTATAGCGTAGTCTATAGTCTAGTCTATGGTCTAGTCTATAATCTAGCTTATAGAGTAGTTTATAGTCTAGTCTATAGTATAATTTTTAGTCAAGTCTATGACTAGTCTATAGTCTATCCTATAGCCTAGTCTATAGCGTAGTCTATAGTCTATTCTATAGTCTTGTCTATAGTCTAGTCTATAGACTAGTGTATAGTCTAGTCTATCCTATAGCCTAGTCTATGGTTAGTCTAGCTTATGGAGTAGTCTATAGTCAAGACTATATATAGACTAGTCTTTAGTATAGTCGATAGTCTAGCCTATAGCCTAGTCTATAGCGTAGTCTATAGCCTAGTCTAGTCTATTGATTAGTCTATAGTCTAGTCTATAGACTAGTTTATAATCTAGTCTATAGCCTAGTCTAATCTATAGTCTAGCGTAGTACTTTAAATATTAAAAAAGTACCCATTTTGTTACAAGTTAGAACTAATTTTTCAATGTATATTAAATCTTAATTAACACTCAGATAATCAGAACTTCAAATTTGAGCCTGATATCTTTATAAAAATGTTGAATTTCTTAAATTAAAAAAAAAAAATTAAGGATTTCGGCCATAGCTAGGAACTATATAGTTTTTTGCATTTAATAACCAAAAGTAGTACAATATTAAAAATTTTATTTTGATCTCCAGTTTTAGTAATTTAAAAAAGACCAGTCTCAAAACTAGTGCTGTAATAAAATATGTATTTTAAATTGCTCTTAGGCGTATTACTCCAGCATCTGTACAAGTGTACGACTACAATTATTAAACACTGTATTTTGTTAAAATGGCTGACAGATAAAATATAGCATTACTAATGTCAATTATTTTTATTATATTTACTAGTTTGCAAAAACATTTATTTGTCATTTAGAAAGCTTTTAAAAGTATTAAACAAATATGTACTAGAATTACAATTTTATAAAAACACAAGTGTAATAATTAAATAAAGCTTTTAAGGTTTTTCCAAGTTGAAAATATATAATTCCACTTAAATTGTACCAAGTAATTATAGATAATTACAGTTTTCATTTGGTAAAAAAATAGAATTTATAAAAACTTTATACGATAGTATATCTTTTTTTTATCGAAAAACAAACACGACAATATGGCAGCCGGCCAAAATGGCGTCATGAGGTTTTTAGCTTATAGAACAAGTTGTATACAAACGTACAGTACAATAAATTCAAAATGCAAATTCGGCCATTAAACAATAAAATAAAAACACAAGAAATGTTTTGGTTTGAAAACACAAAAAAAAAAACTAAACAGAAAAAGTTCAATATTATTTAGTCTTTATGCAAAATGTTTACACACATACTTAGTATGTTTGTTTGTCTGTTCGACCCTCACAGATTGAAATAAAATGTGATCTCAGAAAAAAAAAATTCAAATTACTTTTTCCATATGTTAGTTAGGAAATTTGAAAGTATGTATTAATAATTTTTTTATAAAATAATGATAAGTTTACTTACAGTTATATAATTTAAGCAATCGCTCTATGTAATTGGGGGTTTTTTTAGAAAACCCACGAAAAAATTATAACTTTACAATCGCGGTTTGAGGAAATTTATCGAAAATTTCCTCTAAACGTTTCAAATATAAAAAGAACTTTTGACTTTATTTAATTGCGTAGTTTTTTTTTTAAACCACAAAAAATTACAAAGAAAAACACACACGTCGTCTATTACGTTTTTGTCTACGTTTCTATGAGTTGTTAAAAAAGATTCACTTTATATTATGATTTTTTCTTTCTTATTTTTTTTAAACAAAATATTTCTTTTCTAAGGTAATTATTCTTTTACATTTAGAATTTGTTAAAAACAAATTCACTTTATTTATTGAAAAATCACTCAAATTTAGGGATATTTCCTTATTTTTGGTGTTATGTTATGAAATTGAAACACTTGGATATCGGCCGAATGCGAATTTAAGACAAACTGTTAATATTGTACTTTTGTCAGCAGCAAACTTTCGTTGTGAAATTCATTTTTCAGTACAAATGTTGTGCACAGTCATTCGATTTGATTGTGTGTATCTGTGTGTTAGCTTTTTACACATACCTACACATTGTTTTGTGTTTTTGTTCAACATGTGGATGATGGTTTCTTCTTGAAAGCTCTGAGATACAACAATAAAATTTGTTATAGAAATAAAATAATAAAAAACCCCATATTTTTTGATTAAAAATACTGTTTACTTTGTTTGTGGATTTGTTCGTTTCTTTTAAAATCTTAAGTGGAAAAAAGAGTTATTTAACATGCTGATCATTTGCCAATGGTTCAATTAATTCAATTTTCAACCCAGAGAGCATAGTATACTTTTCTTAAGAATTGAGCATTGAGTGCTGATCCGAATCTGACATATTCTAAGTTTAGGTTTGGATTTAGCTCAGCTCAATCATTAGAAAATTTGTACTTGAGTTCTTTATTGATGTACATAGTATAATACTTATATATAATACTATATATATATTTCGATACTATTTAGCTCAAGGACGAAACATACCGGGTGAGGAATACATTTTGTCAATTTTACAATATTAACGGTAAAATCCATCCATGTATGTATTAAAGGGAATTTTTTATTTTGTATTTCTAAGAGAATTTTGAGTCTTAAATTCCCAAAGAAGGTCTAAAGTTAAAAAAGGCATAGAATTGATTTATATATACAATTTTCTCATAATAATAATATATTCAATGCGATACCTAGTTAAGTATATAGTGTAAAGTGACATAAATTCTAAATTATTTTACTGAAGTGGAACTTATATCGGGTCATGTATTAAAAGTGGTCAGATTTCTGTATAATCAACATATTTTATAAGTCTGCATAGTTCCGATTATATTCTATTCCAGTAAAAAAATGTATGCGTTTCTGTATAAATCTCTAGCAAATCTAAGCTTAATATAAATTGATTTGTATTTATCGAAATTTTTATTTGGATTCATTAAGAATGTAATAAAATAAAAGTTTTTTTTTTAACTTATAATGTGAAGATAAATTATTAAGTGGCATGATTAAGGAATGTTTGTGTGTTACTAAAATATATTTCGATTTCTAAAATAAGCCTTTCATATTTCTAACAATATCCCAGTATTTTCATTACCTTAATGTACTTCGGAAATGTTTACTAAACCCATAAATCAAAATGAACATTTTTTTAAAACTTAACAACTAAATTGATTTTAATTTGGCGTGATTAATAGAGAAATGAGACTCGTACTTTCCAAAATTTATTGAACACTGCATCACAAATATGATGCTTAGTGATCTCTTTCATCACAAATTATTATTATTTTTTTCTATGAAATTCCAGTTATTGGCATATATGCAAGTTCAATGGAATTTTAAATACATAAGATTTCTGAGATTTTATTGCAAATAAAAAAATGTTTGTTGGGATTTGCAAAAATAAATTTAAATTTCTTTGTTTTTCAATTGTTTGCTAATATTTTTTTCTTTTTTACATATTTATGTATGTACCCTAAGTTTTCTATGTATTTGCGCTGCCATGCTTATTTTATTGGTTAAACATTATTAGAATAGGTGGTACACATTAACTAATAATCTAACTTTCAGTGATAAAGTTGGTATTAAATGTGTGCCTGTAATGTTAATAGATAATTTATATGTTAAAAAATGTCAAATCGATCATATCAACTGATAAAATGTTATAAATAATTAACAATTCAAAGAAAACATTTTTATTCCAAGAAATATGATAAAAAAGTTTGTATGTATTTTAATAATTATTACTGTTAAATAAAAGCTTTTCGTTTAAACATTAGTTATGTGTGATACTAAAAATAACATAAAATATATTGCAAAAATTATAAGTAATTTATTGATAATTTATTGTATTATATAATTTTTAGATTTCTGTCCTGAATCTTATATACCATCCATAAAATCATGCGATTATTCCAATTATGGACCGATCCTTATAGAATTTTACAGAGATTTTTAGTTCTGATAAATGATATATGAGCGTTCAAGAAATTTTCCGGGAAGTACCTTCAAAATGCTTTACTAGTATTTTGAAGTTATGATCTTTTTAAGGGATACCTTATATAACGAGTAGGGTCCATTATGGACCAATCCTCTTTAAACTTAAGATTTTATAGTTAGTATAAATCATGTTTATATCGAATTTCGTTGTTATATTGATCATATTTAGCAAATTATAAATCATATTATAATCAATAATAAACTGGTCCCCACAAAACATGTCAGAGAGATTTTAGTTAATATAAAACCTGCCTATATTGAATTTTGTTGCTATACATATTAGAATTTTGTAGGAAATTAAGAGCCTTACAGTAGTTTTACAAAAACATTTTTTCTCCTATAAAACATGTTTATGTCGAATTTCATCGCTATAAATTACTTTTTTAGCCAATTATAAGCGTTATAGTAATTTTCTGAAGACCTTATATGGGGGCTAGGTGAAATTTTGTAATAACAAACAAACTGCATTAACTTAAAATATGTTGGCAAAAATTTCCGTGGCTAGATCGTTTTAGAATCAAATGAGAACCCAGAATATATACTTTTACTGGTCTTCGACTAATATATGTGTTACAGACGGAATGACAAAATCAATAAACACCCTGTCCTCGGAATAGTAAATATAATTGGCTATAGATAAAGTATATTGTCTGGACATACATTGCCTGCGGAATAGTCTATTGTCCAGACTATGGTTTAGTCTTTTGATTAATCAAAATGTGGACTAGTCCATACATTAGTCTGTGGCATAGTCTGTAGACCAGTGCAGTACGCTAGTCTAAGGACTAGTCTATTGTCTACTCTATTACCCATATATAGTCAATAGACTATAGAAATAATAGACAAGTAATTAAGTATGTACATACTTTTTATTCTAAGAAGTAGACTTTTTGGTAAATTTATGAAAGTACTGCTTCAAAATTTATTTTTTCCACGCCCGATCGTGAACATATATATACATTTCGACCTATTTTATATTGAACTAACCAATCACAATTTTCTGGGATATGTTATAAATTTTAATCGATATTAACTTGATGATTTCTCCCATAAAATCTGAACCACCCTAGTCTATAGTGGCATTTAGGTATATGCTTGAAATTTCCCATCACAGGGGAATGGTGTGTTTTTATAAAAAAAGCTTTGAATACGTACATACATGTTCAAAATACAGGGAAATAAAAATATTGCTGTTGCTGTATGGGTAAATCTATATGTTGTACAAGAAACTTTACAAACACATTCAACTAATTCTTGGAACTGACAAAGCTTTTGTAATTTGTTTTTATTATTGTTTGATTTTATTTTTTTATAATCTTATCGTTTGTTGTGGTTATATTCTTCCATCTCTTTCTTTCCTACACAAATGGATGGCTACTAAAAGAAAAATGTGAACTGCTAATGTTATACATACATACTAAAGTAACTGAGTTTTAAAAAAAAAGTTTTATGAATGAGTCATCAACAAGTTTATAAGTTTCGCATGTAGATATAAACAATTAGAGATATTTTGTGCTGCAACAAAAACGAACAAATGACAATATACACTTTACGTCTCTATACACCTTTTGATCAAACAATAAAATCGCGGGGAAATCTCCAAAAAATCCCCTTTTTTTAATGTGGTCATTGAAAGTATTGTTGTTGTTTGTAGTTTTCAGATACTTTTGAGAATATGTATGTATGTACATATGTTTATTGTATTACATATATATAGGTATTAATTGGGGTTGCCAATCTCAATAATTATTTTACTTTTCGCAACTTATAGGTACTACAAGTCTGATTTGTAGTATAACTATATACATACTACAATGTACGATTTTAGGTATATGTATCCATCAGGGGAGAGTACGCATCCAAAACGTTATTTGCTTAAATACTGTCAGATCCCCCGATCTATTAAAAAGTTATGAGAAACAAATAAGAATGTTACATCCATATATTCGGTTATACAGAATCTTATATAGCCACCATCAAAGCGGTCGAGCTATAAAAAAGTGAAGATTTTTACTTATGCTAAATTGTATTATGCTAAATTGTATTATATGGAATAGGTCAGAATGAACCGAGCTATACAGCATTTAAAAAAGTTATTAATTTTTTGTTTCTTATAGAACATAGGTATTAATCTTGAATTATATTGCTATTCTAAAATTTTTAAGCCAATTATGAACGTTGAAGCCATTTTCTGAAGGGAACTTAATGGCGCAAGTAATTTCAAAAATTTTAAATTTTTCAAAATATTTGGCAACCTTAAAAATTTAATAACAATAAGTCATTAAGTTAATTATATACACTAAGTTTGTATTATAAAAATCCTACGTGTTTGTAAATTTGTATCTACACCTGCTGTGTGCAATTTTTGTGATGTGTCCATTTTTTTGGCAAATGGTAACTGGTACCACCATTATTTTCACTATATAAACAATAACATTACAGAATATATTCAAAAATAATTTTGTTGATAGTTTTTGTTTTGTAAATAACGTAATGATCATTTAGTCAATTTTTTTCAATATGGCCGCTTTACAATATGTCTGTTTATTATTTTTGCACACGATGAGTTGGCGAAATTCCTTACAGCATTTTAAAATGTAAACAAAATCTAAATATTTTTTTATTTGTCAATTGTTTTTGTTTATATCATTACGTTATAGTAAAAAAGAATAGAATAAGAAAATTTAGAAAAATATAAAGTAAATAGGACCTTAATAAGTTATGAGAAACATTTAGAAAATTAATGACAACTTTGTTTTTTCAAATCAAAACTTAAAAAAATGT
This sequence comes from Lucilia sericata, assembly GCF_015586225.1. Taxonomy (NCBI): domain Eukaryota; kingdom Metazoa; phylum Arthropoda; class Insecta; order Diptera; family Calliphoridae; genus Lucilia; species Lucilia sericata. The sequence continues at coordinate 248,578 of NW_023994067.1, forward strand.
CTACTTGTTTCAGTTACATATATGTATGACGTTGTAAACGTCAAAACTAAAATCCAACTTTTCAAGTATATTTGATAAGTAAAAATTTAGTTTAAGTTCATAGCTATTAGAAATAGCTTTAGAAATAGCTTTATAAGCCTTAATGAAATCTTCCAGTTTGGACCCTAGTCCCTAGTCCAACACTGTCTAATTAACTTAATTCAACATTTTAGTTAATAACAACCACATATTAACTTTTTTCCTCCCTACAGACAGAACCACCAGAGAGCAACCATTATTTGTTTTTTGCAATTCATTTATCACTTTACGGTCATTTAGAGATTCCTAGAATTAGTAATTGCATGGGGTACATTCACCAAAATATATTGTAAAAGAAAAAATATAATTATCCCCTAAATAGTGGTTGCGTGTTGTCAAATGACGTTGGTTAAAAGTTTAAAAAAATCAATGGTCATAAAATCGTAGGCGTTAAGTTTATGGATGATTCAATTCAACTTTGTTTTTCTTACACTCAAAAAGATATGGAAAACATATATGTACATATGTATGTACCGCCATATTCATAAAGATATTAATCTTTTATTTATGTTTTATTAAGTACATACATTTTCCATACTAAATTCCTATAATAAACCTATTTTATTAAACATTTTTGAATACGGGAGATATTTTAAAAAACATTTTTTTTCTAATTTTTTTATAAACTAAACTTTTGAAACGATTTCTTAACTATAAACTGATTTTTCTATAAAAGTAGTCATATAAATAGGTGGTAAGGTCAATCTATGAGCGATTGATCGTTATATATTTTGGGAAACAGATTTCATTTCTAATAAAACTAGTTTAATTTAAATTTTAGCGCTATACCAAGATTTTCAAAGCCTCTAATGAATAGATTATAGGAGAGTTTGGGCATTTATAGATTAATCATCATACAATTTGGTGGACAGGTATTGGTTCCTATAAAAATTACTTTTATAGGAACCTTATGTCGAATTTCATTACTATACCGGTATTTATAAGTCAGTTATGGCTGTTTAAACTGCATTCCGGATAGGGCACTTGTATAGGGGCTTTGTTAAATCGTGGACCGATATCCATTTGTAATACCAAACAACTCGCATTAATAAAATATATTTGTGGAACCTAAATTAACCCACATTATAAATTTGTTTCTGGGGTTAGGTTAATATTTCGATGTACAAATTAATATAACCCATTTTTTTGATGGTGGGTATAAATGGTGAATGGTTAAAAGTACATACAAACAGTTTGGATCACCTTTTTTACTACATATTTAAGTTAGAAAACAAAATCTGTATCCAAAACCAAATATGATGTACTAACTACGTGGCCCAATAATAGCTGAACGCAAATAAAATTGTAATACATACATACTACATGATTTTTATTTTAAAAATAATTATTTGTGTAATTAAATCTTAAACTTACCGCGCATCATAATGTTGTTAAACATAGATGACGTTAGATACAATTTCATTGAAACACCTCTACCTCGACGTGTTGTTGCACGACCTTTAATGTTGTTGTTATTGTCAAGGCGTTTAATACGTTTAATAAAATTATTTTTGGTTGTCAACATAAACATTCGTTTATTAAAACAACAAATGTTGCCGATGCCGTGTAAAATGTTTCTGTCACAATGATGCCAACGACCAAGGCACATACGTTTTTGACAAAATAATTGCGATTTTTTTAAAGTCTGTTGTTTACAGTGTAAATGTTGCATAGCACTCGCAATAATGTTGCGATACAAGTTTTGTTCTACGATACTTGTTGCGGTGCAAGTATCTAAACAATTAGATGTTGTTGATGTGTTATTTGCTCTTGCCAACAAAGAAGCAGCAATAACAGCCAACATAATAAAAACACGTAAATTGAAAGTTATTCTTTCTTTTTTTTTTTTGTACTTCTCTATGAAAGAGCGAATTTGGGTATTGTGTACTTTTGAGATACGAAACTAATGCACGTGGAGTTTATGAAACTGGCTTAAATTTTAAAACTTATAATAAACAAAATGCAATGCGTCTTTCGCAGAATTTTTTGTAAGAAAATACAAAATTTTTGCTTTAAAATTTTTAATACTTAATATTTTTTCACTTCTTTTTTAATAACAATTTTCCACAAAATTATATAATTTTATTAATTAATAACGTTCTATGAATATGAAATCTTTATAATATTGTTCAAAAAAAGCCATTAGTTTGCAATTGGTAGCCACAATTTTAAATTATATTATTAGTGATTAAGATGATTTTTTAATTTCATCAATTTATTGTATTATTTGTATAAATTTTACACAAAGAAAATACACACACAAACACATTTAAATACACTTTTTTTAATTTATTTTTTAATTGTTGCTTTTCTTTTTTAGTTTAATTTGACAGCTGATTCCACTATCTCTTTGTTTTTCTTATTTGTATTTTTATTCGCTATTCGAGAACGTTTTATTTTTAATTAGATAGGTATTTTGTTGATTTTCTTTAAGCTTTTGTTTCACCAGCGTAAAATTTTGTTAAACGTTTGTCTTATTAATGAAGTTCACAAATAAACTAAATTTTTATTCCGACACTGTTCCCTTCATGAAATTTTTTTTTTATGTTTCTTTTTGCAAAATCGTGTTTTATTGTTTGTTTTGTTGTTGTTAATATTATTGACGTACTAGTAGTAGACTTACATATGAATATAAATACCGCATTACTACCCTATACTAAAGAGAGATAGAAAACTCAAATGTAAACCTAAGGTTGCCATATTTTCTTAAGATTCACTCACCTCTAACTAAAGAAGAATTAGTGATTAAGTCTTTTCTGTGTTGGAATTATATTATACGTAATAATTTAAAATAATAATTTTACATTAAAAAGTAATTCCTTCAAATCTTTAGACAAATATAATTGATTGTAGTTTAAAAATCTTTTCAAATTTATAACTAATTTGTTAAAATAAATTCCCTCATCCGGTAACATTATTTCAGCTGATGAATAATTTAATAATGTTAGACAATTGAGAGAATATAAACAAGTTGAATGCTCTTTATTTTATTTTTTGTTTTACTTGTGAGATTTACATTTCAAAATTTTGTTAAATTCTTGAACTTGACAGTACTTTTTCAGTCAGAATTAGATAAGTTTTATAATCTATAATTATTTTATTTTTAAAAAAGATTGATAACATTTATTAGACTAATTGCATTCAATCCATAGAAAATAAATTATGTATTTGAAATTGTTATAGATAATAATATTGATTTCAAAACAATATTGAAGAAAACTTTTTTTTATTAATATGACGCTTTTTGAATGACGCACAGCGAAGGTATTTAAAAAATGGAATTTGTTGCAGTTAGTAGATCGAGAAATTCTGAGCTATATACTATTATACTACGTATATACCCTTTTTATGTTTTACTTATAGCTCAGGAATTTTTCTTGACATCATTGTAGTAACTCATGCATTTTTCTTGCATTCCCATTCATAGTCGAAATCATGAGTTCTCACATCGATACTTCCTTCCGACGTTAATGTAATGTAGTAGATTCGATTTTTCAAACTCAAACGCATCGATATTTTATTGAAAAATTATGTTCAGCGATTAGGCAAATTTTGCCTTAATATAAAGAATGAAATATTTCCGGTGGAAATGTGTTTTCAAAAGGATGGCGCTATATGCCATATCTTATTGAACTCCCGAAATCCTCTTGATTTCGTTCTAGATTAGCTGAACGAAGATTCATTTAGCGATCGCTACTCAAATTCCACCATCTTTTTCTTATACCAATTTGTTTTAATAACATCTTTACAGATCTATAGATCTTTTTCAATTTCGAAAAGTTTTTTTTTATACCCTCCACCACCATCAGTGGTGATAGAGGGTAAATATAATTTTGTTATTCCGTGTGTAACACCATGAAATATTCATCTGAGACCCAACAAAGTATATATGTATATTCTGGGGCCTTATCAAAATCTGAGTCAATTTAGCTATGTCCGTCTGTCCGTCTGTCTGTGTAAAACACGCTCACGATAAAACGAAGCAATAGAGTTTAACCAAATTCACCCAAAATGTTCTTCATTTTCCTAAGTTGTTTGGTATTGAAAATGGGCAAAATTTAAAACAACCTCGAAAAAAATAAGCATTTTTTACACATTCTGATGTAATTTTCTCGAAAACTATGCAAGATAATTCCATGAAAATCACCATACATTCGTTTCTACACAAGAGCTTGATCCCTGCTGAAAATTTTCTGAATCGGTCCACAATTTCATATACCTCCCATACAAAAGTACATATTCCCGGAAAATGGGTTTTTTGTTAACAACTTCCGTCACAATGTCGATATCTTCACAAAATTTTACAAATTAAAATCTTATGTCAATAGAATTCATACAAAGGAAAAATTTTCTGGGTCGGTCCATAATTGGACATAGCTCCCATATAAGGTCCCCTCCCGAAAATCACTTAAACGCGCATAACTCATTACTAAATTAAGATATCCATATAAAATTTGGTACAAGTATTACCCATATGCATAGAAATATTACTGTAAAAGTTTTTTCCGATCGGTCCATAATTGGTCATAGCTCCCATATAAGGTCCCCTCCCGAAAATCACTTAAACGCGCATAACTCATTAATAAATTAAGCTATCCATATAATATTTGGTACAAGTATTACCTATATGCATAGAAATATTACTGTGAATTTTTTTTCCGATCGGTCCATAATTGGTCATAGCTCCCATACAAGGTCCCCTCCCGAAAATCACTTAAACGCGCATAACTCATTACTAAATTAAGTTATCCATATAAAATTTAGTACAAGTATTACTCATAGGCAGAGAATTATTACTGAGAAATTTTTTTCCGATCGGTCCATAATTGGCCATAGCTCCCATACAAGGTCCCCTCCCGAAAATCACTTAAACGCACATAACTCATTACAAAATTAAAATATCCATATAAAATTTGGACAAAAATATTACTGTGAAACTTTTTTCCGATCGGTTCATAATTGGTCATAGCTCCCATACAAGGTCCCCTCCCGAAAATCACTTAAACGCACATAACTCATTATAAAGTTAAGATATCCATATAAAATTTGGTACAAGTATTGCTCACATATACAGAAATTTTACTATGAAAGTTCTTTTTGGATCGGTCCATAATTGGTCATAGCTCCCATACAAGGTCCCCTCCCGAAAATCACTTAAACGCGCATAACTCATTACTAAATTAAGATATCCATATAAAATTTGGTACAGGTATTGCTCATATGCACAGAAATATTACTGAGCAATTTTTTTCCGATCGGTCCATAACTGGTCATAGCTCCCATGCAAGGTCCCCTCCCGAAAATCACTTAAACGCATATAACTCATTACTAAATTAAGATATCCATATAAAGTTTGGCAGAAGTATTGCTCATATACAGATAAATATTACTGTGAAATTGTTTTCCTATCGGTCCATAATTTATCATAGCTGCTATACAAGGTCCCTTTCAGAAAAACACTTAAAGGCACATAACTCATTTTACGATCGGTCCATGTTAGGTCATAGCTCTCATACTAGGTCCCCTTCAAAAAAGAAAATGGCGTTTGTAATGTTCAATAAATCTTGGAATTGTAATAGATTTTAGTTGTTTAAATCTTGGGATTTTTCTATTTAAGACATGAGAAAACTTATTTCTACAAATATTTGATCAATTAGAAAAGTATTAACATAAAAGTAGCTGGTGGAGGGTATTTAAGATTCGGCTCAGCCGAATATAGCACTCTAACTTGTTTAATAAATAGGTAAGTAAATTGATAATTCTGGCAACGATACTCAGTATGTTAGCTCATTTATGTATGTCTGCTATTATTGCTAAAGTTGAGTTAACAAGTAAAAAACTATGATTGTATAAGTTTAGAAAATATATTTTTTGCAAAATCATCGTGTGTATTTTGCACAGATACAATACAATATATAAAACAAAAACAAATTTATGTTTGCCCACTTTTTTCAAATCTCTTCACTGATAACTAAAAGAAGTGATTCACTTAAGTGAGGGGGGTTTGATTCGCACGCGTTTCTATTGCCATTCAATATAACGAATACAAACGAATGGTATTCAATTTTACCTTTAAAAATTGTTGTAGCCTCAAAACATTTTCAGAATACATTAACTTAAAAAAAAAAAAATAGTGTAAACTTGAAACCTACATACGAGTACGAACGTCTACAGATAGTATTTCTATAGAAATACACACTTTTTCCTCTTCTGTTGCTGTGCGCAAGTAAAAAGCAAATACAACAAACTTTTTGGGGGCAAATCCAAATGAATGGCTGATGCAAGACTTGAACAGTTTTACAACAGCTGATTTTTGTATTGCACAGGCAATGTCATCAGCTGCATCTGATGCGAGAGGATATTTGAAGAAAAGAACACAAACAACATAATGAAAAGATGCTAAACTTTAGCAAAGTGAAGTTGAGTCTGTTAATGTTGTGTTGAGATGACATTGGTGTTTAGCAACATGTTTATATAAACTTGAATAGAGAGTTACTTCTATAGGACTAACAGCATTGTGCGTTTTTATACCCTACACCACTATACTGGAGGATATTATGCGTTTGTGCTGATGTTTGTAACACCCAAAAATATTGGTTCTGTTATGTTCTTACCTTGGCTAGCAAATAATTTACTATAAACAAGACAAAAACCCTTAAATGTAAAGAAAATTTCAGGAAATTATAAGATAAAATTAAATTTCGTAGGAAAATCGTTCTGAACAAAAATTTTAAACCAAATAGGTACCTATATCACGAAATTAAATTTTTTATCAAGATTTTTCTAATATGTGAGGTTCTTATCTTGGATAGCAAATTTTTCAATAGTCAAGACAAGAACTCCAAATGTAAAGAAAAATTTAGAAAATTTTGAGATGACATAATTTTGTAGTAAAATCGCTCTGAAATTTTTTTCGGAAATTTTGATGAAATGTTGGTCTGTGGTCCACTATGAGTTCATTTTCGAATTCAGCTTAAGTTTCAATCTTGAATGTAAAATTTTCGCAGCTCTAGGCTTCAAGACTCCGACATAATATGTACCACAAATTGCTTAAAATAAAAAATTTAGGGAAATTTTGATGAAATATTGGTCCCAGGACCATTCTGATTTAATTTTTGGATTCATCATGGGAGTTAACCAGAAAATTGAGTTTGGAAAATATGAAATAAAATTTCGTGGAATTTTTGGTTCAAAATGTGTGTGGTGAAATTTTTATGAAATATTGGACCTAGCTCAATTCTGAAACCATTTTCGTATTCAGCATAGATTTTAGTCTTAAATAACAATTTGCAGTTTCCCTCGACCTTCAGATCCCGAAATAATAGTACAAATTGTTCAAAATAAAAGAAATCAGGAATTTTGATTTAGCATGTGAATTACCATAAAGGTGAGTTTCCAGCCAGCAGTTCCCGATACTTTGACATCCCCCATATGAATTAAGTACAAAAATTCGTATATCTGAGAATCTATTAGAGATAGAATCATCAAATTTTGCAAAAACAACTTGGACATCTACGTGAACATTAGTGTTATAAATAGGCGAATAAGCATTAGGGGGCGTGACACCTCAATATGAATAAAATATAAAATTTCATATATCTTGGAAACTATTAGAGATAGAATCACAAAATTTTGCAAGAAGAACTGGACACCTATGTGAACTACAACTGGTAGGAGACCTGTTGTACAAGTAGCTTTAGCATCAATATTAATATTTGGTCGGCTAGAAATACTGGGCGTGGCTCCTTCCACATAAATAAAATACTGAAAGTCGTATATGTGGGAATATATATAAAAACTAGAAAAAAATTATATGGAAATATGGTTTTTAGTGTAGCAAAGCACACTGGGTAAGCTAGTATTTTATAAATTAAGTTGTGTTGGCTCTGTTATAACGTCTCAAAAATATCCAAAAATTGCGGTAAGGATATCTCGAATCCGAGATGAAATGAAGAAAATATCTTTAGTCTTTGGGTTAAAAATTTGTCGGGTGCAGGTTTAATTTCGATTACGAAATTCAACATTAATTTCAAACGATTCTAATTTAAAACTTAATCCATTATATAAAAAAGTACCTTTTCTCATAGAATGTGCCGAATTGTACCTTATAAATAAAGCATGACTATGTTATAATTTATTTTACTGATATTGTGTTTAATGAAAAGAAGAGAACAGCAACTGGGAACACAAGCTGAGATAAACTTAATTAATCTGTAGAGATTTCTGTGTGAAACAATATCTTTAAAATGGGGTGCCATTAATTTTAATTAAGCTCATACACTTATGTTTGAAGATCTCTCTACTCTCTTGGTTTTAGAACATATAGTTAAATTGGTAAAATCTGGCAACGTTTATTATATTAATTTAAAAATTTTATGGTATCAACCAGATTTGTAAACCGCTCTAGCTCACATGTTGAGTCATTCTTGGCTGCCACAAAGTATTATCGACGAGGTACCAGAGTTAGCACAGATCTGTAAAAATCTTATAAAACTGGTTAATGTTGGACAATTTCAATACTATTTCAAAACGTGACGTTTCGTATAGAATACAATAAAGAAAGAAAAATATATATACAATAAAAGATCAAAAAGATACAATAAACAAAATGAGAACAAACTGCAGGAGAGTTATGTTTTTGTTTATCCAAACCGGCCGCACTTTTTCCATTGTTTGGAAGAAAGTCTACTTAAAAATAAGATTAGAATGTAAAAAATAAGTCAGTTTCAATTTAAAGGCGAAGGAGAATGGATTAATAAGAAAACTAAAGAAATAAAAGTAAGATATTAAAAACAAAACTTTGTTTACTTGGCAGTATGTGATTTCATATAAATTTACTTATATTTTTGATAAACAGGCTCTAAATCAACTATGAAGTCTAACATATGGTTAATTTTATTAATTTCTACTTTATCGCTGACTTTGTGCCGGGCAGGAGAAATTAAAAATGTTTTATTATTGCTGGCCGATGATGCTGGCTTTGAGATGGGAGCGTATTTGAACAAATATTGTCAAACCCCCAATTTGGATAATTTGGCCAGAAAAGGTTTACTCTTCAATAATGCTTTTACAACAGTCAGCAGCTGTTCACCAAGTCGGGCCCAAATTCTAACGGGACAGGCTAGCCATGCCAATGGTATGTATGGTTTACATCAAGGTGTACATAATTTCAATGTTATACCGGGTGTGAAATCTTTACCAAATGTCTTAAGGGAAAACTCTAAAGGCTCGGTATTGAGTGGTATTATTGGCAAGAAACATGTGGGTTCGAATGATGATTTTAAATTTGATTTTGAACAAACTGAGGAGCAACATGCCATTAATCAAATTGGTCGAAATATTACCAATATTAAATTGTACACAAGAGAATTTCTGCAAAAGGCCAAAAAGGAAAATAAACCATTCTTTTTAACGGTGGCTTTTCATGATCCTCATAGATGCGGTCATATTACACCACAATATGGTGAGTTTTGCGAAAGATGGGGATCAGGTGAAGAAGGTATGGGCACAATAACCGATTGGAAACCCATTTACTATGATTGGCGCAATTTGCAAGTACCAGCCTATTTACCCGATACTGATGTTGTGCGTCAAGAATTGTCGGCCCAATATATGACCATGTCTCGTTTGGATCAGGGTGTTGGTTTGGTTCTAAGAGAATTGCAAAATATTGGTTATGATGAAAATACTTTAGTGATTTTCACCTCAGATAATGGACCACCATTCCCCTTAGGTCGTACAAATCTGTATGAACACGGTATAAGGTCACCGTTTATTTTGGCTTCGCCCATGAATGAGGACAGACATTTGCAAACTACCGCAGCCATGACCAGTTTATTGGATATTTATCCCACCGTTTTGGAGGCCTTGGGAATAAAACAAGATAATACAACCGAACAAATATATACCAAATCCCTATTGCCTCTTCTGAAGGCAGAACCTCAACCATTAGAAGATGATGCCGTTTTTGGTTCTCATAATTATCATGAAATAACCATGAACTATCCTATGCGTATGATACGTACTAGACGTTATAAACTTATACACAATCTCAATTATTGGTCCTACTTCCCCATAGATCAAGACTTTTACACTTCACCCACATTCCAACAAATTCTAAATGCCACAATAAATCATCAACCATTGGCCTGGTATAAAAACTTACTGTCTTATTATCAACGTCCAGAATGGGAATTGTACGATATCAAAACAGACTCATTGGAACGTTTCAATTTGGTGGATAAACCCAAATATAAAGCGATTTTGAAACAGTTAAAACAGCGTTTATTAAAATGGCAAAATGATACTAACGATCCATGGCGTTGTGCACCACATGCTGTCCTACAGGCTCAGGGTGTTTTTAAAAAGAATCCAGTATGTTTGTCTTTGGCTCATGAAGCTCTAAAGAAACCTTTAACTCACTATGAAAAATATGTGTTACTTTAAGTTTAAATTGAAATTTTTCATAGAATATAGTGAAAAATATAAATTTATTTTAATATTTTTTTTTGAACTATGTATTACAAAATCGAGTTATTATTTTAATAAAAAAATATTTTAAAATTAATAATATTATAAAGGATTTATATTAAATGTATGTATATTGAAGTGTCCCGTGGAATAGCCTTTTTAAAAATCTCATGTAGGAATACCTCTTAATAGATGCGTATTAATGTAATGAACACGAGAAGAATATTTTTTTTTTTGTTAAATGGTCGTCAGTTTTCTACCAGTGATTAAAAACCCTGACATTAGTATAATTAGTATGTCTGTTATTGCTGTTATGCCACGATATCTGGAAAACCTAATGTAATGAATAATATTTGAGATACGGATTCAGCGCTGCTACATCGTTTAGAAAAGTATACTTTGTTTTCTAGATTTAAAACTTGTAGACCTATGTATTCAATCAATCAATCTGTCAAAGTTACAGTTTCCGTAAAATCGTTCTGGGCGTTTTCAGCCCATTTTCAATTCTTCAAATGTGATGGTCTGACCTGCTTTCAGATGCTCACAATAGCGCATCGGATATTTGGTTGATTGGGAGCGTAACATACGAATTCTTTATTCTTATTATGTTACTAAGGAAATTTTCAATTCGATATTCGGTGGTTCCAGCTGAAGCATTTTTTTCCCAAGTCTGTTATACAGATTCCAGGTGGTTCCAGCTGAAGCACTTTTTTCCCAAGTCTGTTATACAGATTGAAAGTGATTGAAAACCCTGACATTAGTATAATTAGTGTGTCTTCGAGCTGTTATTGCTGTTATGCCACGATATCTGGAAAACCTAATGTAATGAATAATATTTGAGATACGGATTCAGCGCTGCTACATCGTTTAGAAAAGTATACTTTGTTTTCTAGATTTAAAACTTGTAGACCTATGTATTCAATCAATCAATCTGTCAAAGTTACAGTTTCCGTAAAATCGTTCTGGGCGTATTCAGTTCATTTTCAATTCTTCAAATGTGATGGTTTGACCGGATTTCGGATATTTGGCTTTGGCTGATTGGGAGCGTAACATACGAATTCTTTATTGTTATTGTGTTACTAAGGAAATTTTCAATTCGATATTCGGTGGTTCCAGCTGAAGCACTTTTTTCCCAAGTCTTTTATACAGATTGAAAAATGTTTAGATTTATATCAACTGCATATTTATCTGTATTTTCAAATAGTGCCTTAAATTATGCAATACAGTTTGATCAAATCATGATTATAACAATTAAGCTTTGAATTCAAACTGAGATTGGCATTTCTCAAATGAAAGAAACATTGACAGCCCCACACAAGTCAGTTCGTGAGATTTGGCTTCCAACATTGTTAAATTATGAAAATTGGCACTTAATTACATTTGAAACAAATCCAATATTTAATTGAAGTTCAATGATTTTACGAGCAATAAATTTACAAAAGAAATTGTAATAAAATGTAGTATTATAAAAGAAGCTTTAAACTGTATTGACTTCAAAATTCAAATTGGTTTGGAAAAACCATCACGCATAAGAAAAAATTTTCGCAATAAATCAAATTAACTTATAAATAGTACTATGGTGGCAATAAAATTACTCATTTTTATCGTTATCCTAGCATCCTTGATGTGTTCAGATATTGTAGATGCAGCCGCTAAAAAGCAACGTCGTAATGTTAAACTTAAAAAGTCTACGCAGAATGGAAAACTAAAGGGTAATTTGAAAGCGGGTAAATTTACAATACTAATTGAAATATAAATATGAAATTTAAATTAAATCTTCTATAACAGGCCCCGCTTCAAAATCGAATCAACGCAATGGCAAAATGAATTATTACAATACACATTTTTGGCCTTCAACATCCACATATTATCGTCCTGCTACCAGTTCACCCTTATTTTTACGCTCGCCCTCAACAACATCATCATCCTCATCTATGTTTTATCCTATGCACTGGTCGAATACCTATATTAATCCATCCTCTTTTATGTCTTCAAATACCTTAAGGCGTACCGATGAATTTCCCTCGTCTCCTGTCCAGTCTCAAGCTCAGTCATCAATGATGTCATTGCCCAGTTCAAGCAGCCCCATGATGTCAATGGGTAATTCTCAAATACCTACTCTCTATGATATGAGTGCATTTACGGGTAATTCTGCTCTGCTGGAACATCCGTTTGGTAATTCTAATCAAAATTTATGGTCGGTTGGTGAAACGGTAGCTCCGACATCGAAATCTAAATTGAATCTATTTAATAGTTTTAATTATAATGATGACGGTGGTCTATTGAGCGGTTTTTTAAATCAATTTTTAAAATAAAACAAATCGTTTTTAAATAAATGGCGAAAATGGTAGTACTTTTTATATATTACTAACTAAGACCAGTTTGGCTTTCGATAAGATACTTTTTGATAATATACAATATCGATTGATTTACATTTTTGACCTTTATGTTGCTAAAACTGCAACATCGTTTTGGGTCACATTATATTAACACACTTATTGTGTGTTCCAAATATAGAATAATTTTAAAATTCTTGTGACTTCCAATATATATGACCAATGGTCAGTATATATTTTATTACAAAACTTATCACAAGATCCCACAAAATTAGCAAACTATTTAACAACACCATTTACATTTTCTTATCAAAATCATTGTCACTAAATATGAAACTTTCAGTTATAAAATTGAAAATTTTATCGAGAATTAGTAAAACGGTTAACTTTCGAAGAAGGATGATATATGTAGTATATAAACATCATATCTGAAAATATACAACTATACAGGGCCTGTTCTGTGCTCCTTTAAATGTATAGTTTTTGATGAGTGAATCACCCTTAGATTGGAATTATCATCGAATGATTCTGAAACTAGGTCCTCTGGACATAATTTCTTAAAATTTACAATTTTCCCATCACTCCCAAAGCCGTATATTTGTCAATAACCTCCATTATGTCGCCTTTATCAAATATCAGACAACGTGAATAATGTAGTGTTAATTATACAGGGCCTGTTCTGCGCTCCTTTAAATGTATAGTTTTTGATGAATGAATCACTATTAGATTGTAATTATCATCGAATGATTCTGAAACTCGGTCCTCTGGACATAATTCCTTAAAATTTACAATTTTCCCATCACTCCCAAAGCCGTATATTTGTCAATAACCTCCATTATGTCGCCTTTATCAAATATCAGACAACGTGAATAATGCAGTGTTAACTCTACAGGGCCTGTTCTGCGCTCCTTTAAATGTATAGTTTTTAATGAGTGAATCACCCTTAGAGTGGAATTATCATCGAATGATTCTGAAACTCAGTCCTCTGGATGTAATTCCTTAAAATTTACAATTTTCCCATCACTCCCAAAGCCGTATATTTGTCAATAACCTCCATTATGTCTCCTATATCAAATATCAGAGAACATGAATAACGTTAAGGGCCCCACATTTACCCAAGCAAATTTTACACACATTGTCCAAAGAAGTCCACCAGATTATAGAGGCAGAAATGAATCTATAAAATTGTAATTGGTCTAAATATCCAGTTGGACTAAGACCACATTTCTGGGCTAAAGTTGTTTTACATTGAGTGCATTGTTAGTTCACATTTTAGTTTACATTTTAGTTCCCGATCAAGGATTATATCAGGTATTTAACAGTCAATTACTGATATTGTCCTGTCCAAAAACTTGTGAACCTGAGAAATAGGACCTTTTCGGCCATACTACATTTGAATTCATGCCCGTTAAAAGTATGAAGACATCGTCAGCTTAACAAACTGGTCTAAATCCTTCATCGGCTAAAACGATGAAAAATTACCTTAGAATTATACAAGGACCCAGAATATACACAATTTTTTTATAGCTATAGGAAATTTAAAAATTATTTAAAAAAACTGAAATCAATTTTCCGCCACAAAACAGTGTAATGGAAATTTTTCATGTTTTCATTTTCAAAAACAAATTTGCGAATATAAACAAATTATTTAAAAATAAACTTAACACAAATATTTGTAACATTTCAGAAATGTTTAAATTAAAACCGTTGGCTTTTTGCCATATGTGATAAAAATATATCACGCGACTGTAAAAAAATCAAAGATCAGACACGTCATGTGTTTTTCTTTAGAAATGATTTCTATACAAATGCAATTTTAAGTAGATGCGTCGAAAATGTTTAAAAACATGATGAGTTTGCAAATTTTTGCTAAAATTGTTGTGTCGAAAATTAAAAAAAAAAAACATGATGAGTTTGCAAATTAAAAACAAAAACATTCGTATAAAAAAAGAATAATTGAAAATTAAAAGAAAAACAAAATTAACTCTAGTTCTTTCCATTTGGACCTATATACATAACCTATATTTCGATGTGTTCAAAAATAGAATAAGAAAATTTATTAATTATATTAATATTGCTTTAATAATTCTACGGTATTTATTTAAATTAAATTTAATGTTTTTAATAATAACTACTTTCTGATGAATATAAAGGATTGAAATTATTTGGTAATATATAAATATCCTCCGGACGACCATTGAAATAATATGGACGTTTTAGAGAAGTCAATTTCGAGTCCTGATGTGAAGACGATGAAGTTGATGCTGTGGGTGACGATGGAGATGATGATGATGAGGACGAAGTTGCAGAGCCAGGATATGGGATATAATTTGATGATGTAGTAGGCGATGGGACATTAAAGTAATTGTGTGAGGGTCTATAAGCATTAGGCGGAGGAGGTGGTGGAGGGCGTGTATTAAAGCTGGATGGTATATTAGCGAACTGCAAAGGATTTTGTACATCATTGGGAGGAGCACTCATTTGATAGATATTAGTGGGTTTACCATTGGCCAAAAAATTTATGGGGACATTGTAAATGGAGGAAAATGGCGGAAAGGGAGGTAACGACTGATACGGTAACATAGTAGGATAACCGGGCATGTTTGCAGAGGTGGAGCTTAAGCCTAGGCTTGGTAAGAACATATATGGTGTAGGTGGTAAACGAACATAATAGATAGGAGAATTGCGTGGATAAGAAGAAGGATGTTGTGTAGCAGCTGGACGTCTGGATGAGCCAGCACCACGTGACATCGAGTCTTCATAGTCATTAGCTAAATGTGGCAGAGTTGAGTAGCTGGGATAAAACATTTCTGGTGACATTATAAACGGATAGGGCACATATACCGGTTGAGGATAACTCATGATGGGCATAAATCGTGGTGTAACAGGAAATGGTGTTGAAAAAGCTTCAAAAGGATTAAAAATATGTGAAAATAACCCAGTCATCGGGGGAGGTGGCAAATTGTTGGTTGCATAAGTTCTGTCATATAAATTCCAAGGATAGGTGGGTGAAGATGGAATTGCTGACATAAATGGTGGCGGCGGTGGTGGTCCTTGGTATGTGTTGACATGCGTTTCTCTCTTTATTTCATTGAGAATTTGATAGGGATCGTTTAAATCATCATCGGTATGAAAATGTTTTAATACCTCTTGCATTACAGCTTCTTTATCATTAACTACATATTGAGCTTGAGGCAAGTGAGCTAATGATGAGGTTGACGACGAAGAAGATGGTATGGCTTGCGTTTCGGTATGCTGATGTCCAGCATTTGAGCTATGTAAAATGCTGTTAGTACTGATGCTGCTACTAATGCCATTAGCTGGGTGTGCCGCTATGCCAGATGGCAATGGTTGCTGAGACTGAAGCTGATTTTGCGTTTGAGTTTGTACATGGTGTGAATGCTGCTGCTGACGTTGTGCAGATGTTACTGTTGCTTGTCCCAATGTTTGCTGATGTTGCTGCCGCAATTGTTGCTGATTGTTGTTCAATTGATCTATATTGGCTGCACTTGTATGTACCACATTGAAATGAAGCAGCAACAAAGCCACAATCAACTGACCATATGCATAATACTTTAGCCACATTATCTTAGTTATTTAGTTGTTTCAGTTGTTTAACTATTTATTCTTTAACTGTTTTTGCTTTATTGCTAAATGAATGAATATTGTTAAAAATGATGTTGTATATTAAAAATGAATTACATTTAATACACTTCTTTTATGAATTTAGGTTTATGAGTCTCTTTATGCAGATTTTTTTCTATCATATGCGATCATATATTTTGTTGCTTTTTTCTTATGTATAAACGTGTATATTATTTATTTGTATTTATGGTAGCCTAGTTTATTTAAGTTTTATTATTATGCCATGTTTTATTTATGTATGTATTCGTTGAGATTCATCTATTTTTAAATGCACTATATAAAAAAGTAGATATGAACGTGTTATGTCAAAGTTTTCAGAAAGTTTTTTCTTTTTTTTTTTTGAAAAACTTTAGCTTAGATATTAAAATGGTATTTGGTAGTTAGTATTTTAATTTTAAACGGATAAGTATTGAAAACTTGGTTCTGTAATTAAGTACTTATTTGATTTATTTACAATGTATTTTAAGTTCAGTTCTAATTCGGTTCTAGTTCAGTTCTAGTTCAGTTCTTGTTAAGTTCTAGTGCTGTTCTAGTTCAGTTCTAGTTCAGTTCTAGTTCAGTTCTAGTTCAGTTCTATTTCAGTTCTAGTTCAGTTCTAGTTCAGTTCTAGTTCAGTTCTAGTTCAGTTCTAGTTCAGTTCTAGTTCAGTTCTAGTTCAGTTCTAGTTCAGTTCTAGTTCAGTTCTAGTTCAGTTCAGTTCTAGTTCAGTTCTAGTTCAGTTCTAGTTCAGTTCTAGTTCAGTTCTAGTTCAGTTCTAGTTCAGTTCTAGTTCAGTTCTAGTTCAGTTCTAGTTCAGTTCTAGTTCAGTTCTAGTTCAGTTCTAGTTCAGTTCTAGTTCAGTTCTAGTTCAGTTCTAGTTCAGTTCTAGTTCAGTTCTAGTTCAGTTCTAGTTCAGTTCTAGTTCAGTTCTAGTTCAGTTCTAGTTCAGTTCTAGTTCAGTTCTAGTTCAGTTCTAGTTCAGTTCTAGTTCAGTTCTAGTTCAGTTCTAGTTCAGTTCTAGTTCAGTTCTAGTTCAGTTCTAGTTCAGTTCTAGTTCAGTTCTAGTTCAGTTCTAGTTCAGTTCTAGTTCAGTTCTAGTTCAGTTCTAGTTCAGTTCTAGTTCAGTTCTAGTTCAGTTCTAGTTCAGTTCTAGTTCAGTTCTAGTTCAGTTCTAGTTCAGTTCTAGTTCAGTTCTAGTTCAGTTCTAGTTCAGTTCTAGTTCAGTTCTAGTTCAGTTCTAGTTCAGTTCTAGTTCAGTTCTAGTTCAGTTCTAGTTCAGTTCTAGTTCAGTTCTAGTTCAGTTCTAGTTCAGTTCAGTTCTAGTTCAGTTCTAGTTCAGTTCTAGTTCAGTTCTAGTTCAGTTCTAGTTCAGTTCTAGTTCAGTTCTAGTTCAGTTCTAGTTCTAGTTCTAGTTCAGCTCTAGTTCAGTTCTAGTTCAGTTCTAGTTCATTTCTAGTTCAGTTCTAGTTCAGTTCTAGTTCAGTTCTAGTACAGTTCTAGTTCAGTTCTAGTTCAGTTCTAGTTCAGTTCTAGTTCAGTTCTAGTTCAGTTCTAGTTCAGTTCTAGTTCAGTTCTAGTTCAGTTCTACTTCAGTTCTAGTTCAGTTCTAGTTCAGTTCTAGTTCAGTTCTAGTTCAGTTCCAGTTCAGTTCTAGTTCAGTTCTAGTTCAGATCTAGTTCAGTTCTAGTTCAGTTCTAGTTCAGTTCTAGTTCAGTTCTAGTTCAGTTCTAGTTCAGTTCTAGTTCAGTTCTAGTTCAGTTCTAGTTCAGTTCTAGTTCAGTTCTAGTTCAGTTCTAGTTCAGTTCTAGTTCAGTTCTAGTTCAGTTCTAGTTCAGTTCTAGTTAGTTCAGTTCTAGTTCAGTTTAGTTCAGTTCTAGTTCAGTTCTAGTTCAGTTCTAGTTCAGTTCTAGTTCAGTTCTAGTTCAGTTCTAGTTCAGTTCTAGTTCAGGTGTAGTTCAGTTCTAGTTCTGTTCTAGTTCAGTTCTAGTTCAGTTCTAGTTCAGTTCTAGTTCAGTTCTAGTTCAGTTCTAGTTCAGTTCTAGTTCAGTTCTAGTTCAGTTCTAGTTCAGTTCTAGTTCAGTTCTAGTTCAGTTCTAGTTCAGTTCTAGTTCAGTTCTAGTTCAGTTCTAGTTCAGTTCTAGTTCAGTTCTAGTTCAGTTCTAGTTCAGTTCTAGTTCAGTTCTAGTTCAGTTCTAGTTCAGTTCTAGTTCAGTTCTAGTTCAGTTCTAGTTCAGTTCTAGTTCAGTTCTAGTTCAGTTCTAGTTCAGTTCTAGTTCAGTTTTAGTTCAGTTCTAGTTCAGTTCTAGTTCAGTTATAGTTAAGTTCTCGTGAACTTTACACGAAACAAATTTTGTTGTTGTGATGTTGTTGATTAACAACATTCTTATATTGACTTTAAATAATGCTTGAAATGTTTTAAGTAAAATACTTCTTAAAAATACCTGCATAATGTTTTTGAAATATCGGGGTATGGATTCTAATTTTTAAATAAGATCATAAATTGTTCAAATCTTGTAATCATATTATCGGGCTCGACATGCGTGAAACTATTAACACCAATATTCACTCTTGGATTTGAAAACTTTTTTAAATTTTATTAAATTACAACATAAATATGTTGTAATCTCTTAATGTGTAAACACCAGTCAATCATTTAATGTAATTTATACATACATATGTTAATAATTATTTATAACGTGATTATCAAACATTTAATCATTTAATTGTCACATTGTTGGCAACTGATGCGTAATTTCTTTTATGTGAAACCTGAATGATTAAAAATAAATGAACAAGTAAGCGCGAAAAGTGAAATTTATTTAATATGATTATATTTATTTGATAAAATATCAACAACAACTCGCATAGAACGAACATGATATTTTAGCGTTATATAATTTATGATGATGATAAAAAATGCATAGCGTTTACAACAAAATATATGAATTGTTGCATATGATACATTTGGCACAGTTTTTAAAACTTTTTTACTCACTTTTAAAATTTTACTTAAGTAGTATTTTTTTTTAATTAATTATTTTAAATAAATTTTTTAATTTATTTTTTATTATTTCAACTTTTTAAAAGAATTTCTTCCTTTTTTGTATTCTTAACACTTCGGCGTATAAATTTCGAATAACTTTAAATTGCAAATGTGGTAATTCTTTATATAGCAAAAATTGAGTTGCAGCTTCTTAAAAATATTTGCAAGTGAGTTTTAGAGTTTACGATGTTGATAGTACGTGTATGAGTATAATCTTATTTCTATTACTTCAATTTTATAACTTCCAACCAACCAACCAACCGACCAACCAGTGCAAAATTAAAGAGTTTCTACATGAGCATGCGCACAATTTTAGTCAAGCTCCCTCTATGACAAAAACACAAGAATAGTCGATTTTTATAGTATTAGTAGAGGAGCACGCATACAAGTAATTTAGCAAAGTTTGCGCATGCGCACCAACTATCAACTAAAACTATCCCAGCAGTTTTACAAGGAATTAAGGGATACAAACAATATTTTTCTTACCAAACTAATAATATTATTAAATTTGTGTAATCAAGAGTGTAGTGCTTTGTGTTCACTTATTATCTGATCTGCTTTTTAGGTTCGGTTTGATTAAAAGGATAATTAAAGCTGCTTTAGTGTGTGTATTATAGTATAATGTTCCTAAACTCAGTTTCCTGCGCATAGTCTCTTCAATCAGTGCTTCTCAAGGATCTTGAAAAACATCGCTTCCAAGATACGGACTTGCTCATTCTCAGAACATCTGAGTTGCATGTTTAAATAACTATGGACAAGCATAAATGGTAAGTAAAATGACTAGTTCATTATCAGAACTGCAGGGTATGTATATATGTTGTTGGTGGTAGTAAATGATGTTAAAAATCTTATTCTTCCATACAACTTTACCAATCCAAGCTAAAGTACTTGAAAACGGAAACAGTAGCAAAAGGCATATCACGAATCAAAATAACTTAAATATGTAGCATCGAAAATCCCTTTGGGGCAATTATGAGAAGTATTTACTTACGTAGAGTAAATAGTAGAAATCAGATAAAAGACTTTTGTTCTTAATTTTATTCAATTTATGTATTTAGAGTTTAATTTGAATTGAACTTATGGTATTGATACCACGAAATTAAATAGAATTTATATGATATCAGTGAAAGTTTTGTTGTTAGTAGTCGAATATAAATTAGATGATGAATATGAATATTGAGTAACTGATTAGTACAGTTTTCTAGATTGTATGTCAATGAACAATCAGTGTCCGACCTAATGCTCCTCGCTTTAAAGTAGCAGAAACCAATTTGATCTAAGATTACTTTTAGTTTACTTTGGTTAAAATTAACTTTATAATTTACACATTTCGAAACTTTTTTTCTTTGTTTAAAATGTTGCCCCTTTGCTTTATTGTTGCAACAATATAATTTTGAGTGCAATAGAGGACGTAGTACATACATATACATTTTATTAATACATCCTTTCGTGTTTGAAAATCAATTTAGGAAATGTGCGTAATAAAACGCCTTGAAAAAAACTCTATGTAGACTATGATTACGGGGCAGACACATCATTATATTCCAGGAATGAAGTATTAAAACAAACAAAAACTACCGTGAGTATAATTAATGCAAATAATATGTTTTACAACCGCAATAACGGTAAGATCATAAAAATGAAACTGATGCGGGAAGCTTGTTACTGATCTCTTGAATTAGTAAGCTAATGATACAAAAATACTATACAAGAGAAGAAAGAAAATTGTTATTTAATTTAGTTAAACTTAAGTTAAAGTTTGTTTGGTATTGAAAATGGGTAATATTTGTATACCATTCAAGTGTTTTGGGACCTATGTAAAATATTTTTTGATTTATTAAAAAAAGAACTTTTAATAAATTCTCAATTTATAGAATATTTGAGCAAAATTTTCTTAGTTTAACATTCCTTTTTAGAAAAATCCCATCAAACTCTTTACATACACGGTAAGTAGTCAAGTAATATTGGATCAAAGTGTAATTACACACATTTTGGGTGAATTACCACTTATTTTTGTTCGACGATGACCAAAAAAAACTGGTTACAAATGTGCTTACATGACTTTCCCGGATTTCAAACCAGCTTTACAGTTATTTTCTGTGTTTATTAGTCTATTTTCTTACTTAATGATCCATTAACAAGTAATTTTGTTGTACTATTTGGAATGGTTTTTACACAAAAATGTAAAAATCATAATTTTTTAAAAAATGTATAATATCGACTGTGGTTAGAACCTCTAAGTAGTTCCTTAGACATATGCTCTAGTCAATTGGCTACAAATCCTTCTGCATACCGTCTGCATTACTTAGAAGGAGTCTAGTAGTTACTTGTTAACTTTGACACATTGTTTTCGAATTTTGTTTTTTACACAACTACTTACTAATTCCTTTGCAGGCGATCGTAGTATGCACTTACCTAACTATTTGTAAGCGAGCGTGGTAAGTACTAACCTTCTATGTCATCAACGTGTGAAAATAATGACTTAAAATGCTATTGTGTAAGCAAATTTTGCATTTTAACTCCTTACTTTTCAATGTAAGTTTTTGATAGGAATCGTTCTTTGACAAAGTATTCTAATCTCTCCAATAATAATCGCCGAAATGGGTTGTTTAATTATGATCATAAAGATCATATCAACAATCATTATACGGATAACACTTATCCATCATCATATCCAACAGTAGCAAATTATACCAATAAAAGTATGTATTGTAACATGTATCTCTTACTCTATCTTTATATTTATTAGGGAGGCCCAAAAATGGAAATTTCTGATGTTTAAAATGAAAAAAAATTTTAAAATGTTTTCGAAATAAAAAAAAAATTGTCAATATTTATGAACTAGCACAAAAATTGATAATATTAAAATATCATAACAATTCTTTGCAACTTTTGAAAATGATATTTTTATACTTTGAACCCCCAACTCACCAATAATTGACAGAAAAGAAAATTTGCAAAAACATTATCTAAGAATGAATTAAACTTTAATTTTCAATGGAAACATTAGTATGTCATTTTCTCTCCATAAAAACGAGGCGAACCACCCTAATGTACATCTTTCTACAAGCAAGATCTAGTGAAAAAACGAAAAACACACCTTGATCTAATCTACTCAACTCAAAGTAATTTAATGTCTAAATGTAACGACAACATGCATTACATTTAATTGTCTTTGCTGAAAATGTTAAATGTAATTTAGAAATTGTCTTGTTTTACAAATTATAAATGACAATATAACATACAGATCAAGAGAAAAGACTAAAACACATAAAGGAAATTTAAGACAAAAAAAAAAAAAAAACTCGTGTGAATTGATAGATACACGATTCTTGATTATGTTAAATTTAACGCCATTCCTTTATCTAAAACAAGAATACTAACTTTGAACAAAAACAGTAAACGAAAAAAAAAATGTAAACAAACATTTTGTCTGTCCGTCGCTAATTTTTACGCATGCCTTTTTATACTATTTATCTCTACATTCTATCGTGGTTTACACTCAGGGAAAATAGTTTGTAACTTGTTTGAAAAAAAGGGACAACATTTCAAGTTACTAAAGCAACAAGTTCTTTCAACAAAATAAAAATAAAACAAGTTAGAGTGCTATATTCGGCTATGCCGAATCTTAAATACCCTGCACCAGCAAGCTACTTTTTATTGAAACCCATTTAACTAATCTAATTTTTAGATAATTTGGCAAAATTTTTGTTTCCGTATTGAGGGTACTAACATTTATGCATATGTCAAACTAATTTTAATTAGGTCGAGGAATCTGTATTAATATACAGTCAGTTTGAAAACATTTTAATATAATGATTAATCTGTACACAGAACATACTGATTTTGAATTTTATCCGGATATAATCATTTAATTACGAATTAAGTGGTATTAAGTGATTTTCAGAAGTATACCTTATATGGGAGCTAAGACAACCTATGGACCGATCCGGAAGAAAATATCCGTAGAATGATTTATATATACAAAATACCCATTTATGTCGAATTTTATCTCGATAACTTTGATTGTTAATGTGCATTTGAGTAATTTTCGGAAATGGTCCTTATATGGGAGTTGTGACCAATTATCAACCGATAAGGAAAAAATTTCGTATAATGATTTATATGCCAAAAAAAAGTGGACCCTCTATAGGAGCCTATATGGTAGCTATGACCAATAATGGACCGATCCGTAAAAAATTTTGTGAAATGATTTGAATGTACACAAAATATATTTTTGTTGAAGTTTATCCCAATAACTTTAGAATTCAATGACATATATGAGTTTAAGTGATTTTCGGAAGTGGACCTTATATGGGAGCTATGACCAATTATAGGCCTATCCGAAAAAAATTTAGTAGAGTAATTCATATTTAGACAAAATATATTTATGTCGAATTTTATCACGTTAGCTTTATTTGACAATGAAATATGTGTTTTTAAGTGATTTTCGGAAGTGGGCCTTATATGGGAGCTATGATCAATAATGGACCGATCCGTAAACAAATTTGTAGAATGATTTGTATGTATACAAAACATATTTGTGTCGAATTTTATTCCGATAGCTTTATAATTCAATGAAATATATGCGTTTAAGTTATTTTCGGAAGGGGACTTTATATGGGAGCTATGACCAATTACGGACCTATCCCGAAAAAAATTCGTAGAGTGATTTATATTTAGACTAAACATATTTGTGTCGAATTTTATTAATATAGCTTTATTTGACAATTAAATATGAGCTTTTAAATGATTTTCGGAAGTGGGCCTTATATGGGAGCTATGACCAATAATGGACCGATCCGTAAAAAATTTGGTAGAATGATTTGCATGTACACAAAACATATTTAATTCGAATTTTATCCCAATAGCTTTATTCATCAATTAAATATGTGCGTTTAGGTGATTTTAGGAAGTGGACCTTATATGGGAGCTATGGTCAATTGTGGACCGACTGAGATTTACGTTGACAGTATGATTTCTGTTCATATTATATTTGCATGTACAAAATTTTGTGTTGATACCGATATATTTGAGGGAGTTATTAACGATAAACTAATTTCAGGGAGTATATACCTTTGAATGGGGGCTATGGGAAATATTGGATCGATTCTAAAGATTTATCAACAAAATTAATCACTGCGATGAAAAAATAATGTGTGACAAAATTCATTGAAATATCTTTGGTAGTTTCTGAGAAAACTTCAAAAGAATTATGGAAAAAACGTAATTTTTTTCGAGGTAGTCCGAAATTTTTACTCATAACTTTTTACGTTGTAAACCGATTTAGCTGATTTTCAATACCAAACTGTTTAGGATAATAATAAATATTTGGGGTGAATTTGGTTGATTGCTTAGTTTTAACGTGAGCGTGTTTTACACAGACAGACAGACGGACATAGCTAAATCGACTCAGAATTTCATAAGGACCCAGAATATATATACTTTGTTGGGTCTTAGATGAATATTTCTTGGTGTTACACACGGAACGACAAACTTATATATACCCTCTATCACCACTGATGGTGGTGGAGGGTATAATTAACGACATTATAAAAATAATCGTTCCTAAAAGCCCAATCAGACTAACTTTTTTTATTGGGTGTTGATGTTAGTAAAATATTTAGTTTTTCCTCTTGACTTGATCAGTTTAAACTGCATTTTGGTTATATGCATTATACAAAAGCACGCGTGTATGCCCATAATGCTATTGGCAAATTCTCTCGTTTTTTAATCTAATTAGCCTTGGTATGTCCTTGTGCACGTGATATGTAAACTTGTATTGTATTGGACATATGGGAGTCTTACCATGGCTAAATTACTCTACAGTTACCGATCTAAAAATAAACATTTTTACACATTCCCTTAGTTACATACATACAAAGAATTTGGGAATGCTGTTTTGTTTACATTTTTACGGATAAATGATCGTATTGCCAAGAATGTTTAGTTTGTTTTTTTCTTGTAACAGAATGTGTTTGTTAGTTGTTCTAAAGTATTCTGAAGAATGTGTAAACATGTTTGAAAAGTTAATAAACTTTGTTTAAGATCGTCCATTGACTAAATAGTTTATAAAAATAAGAAAATATCGTTAGTATTTATTGATAATATTATTAATAAACTAACAAATTTAATAAATTTTTGGAAAAATTTTTGTTTATAATGTAAAATATAAAAATATAATTTGCAAATCGGAGGAAACTGTTTATGTATTTAAACAAACTAATATAAAAGAAGATTTATAACCAATCGAAATATTATTCATAGATCCATAATATAATATGCATATATTCTGGGTCATTGTAATACAGTACAAGATCACTTTAATTAATATAAATAAAGTTTAATAAAAAAACTTACCAAAATACAAATAATTCTGCAAATAAATAAATAAAAATTACAAATTAATAAAAAAATCATAATACAAAAAATGTATTAATTTATTCATATAAACGCCACCCAAAATATGGGTCAAAATAGACACGATCTAAAGCTTAAACATCAATATTTATACACTACTCATCCAAATTGTTATAAATGAATAATCAAGAAATGCTTTGCCATTATAATTATCTACATACATATATGATAAATGATATGGATGATTATTTTTAAACAATGTTTAGTTTGTAGTGACGTTTGTTTATATTTCTAAATGAGTTAAATTCTAATTTTATTACTTAAACATATCGAATGATAAGAATGGTAAAGTGTTTAATTTCAATTTTGAAATTAAAATTTATTATGAAAAAAAAATTCTTTATAAATGTTGCTAGCAACATGTTGTTACTTTCGAACATGTTGCTAAACTGAAAAGACCTTTTAGGTGATGTGCCAGCAACAAGACGAGGTGGCCGAGTGGTTAAGGCGTTGGACTGCTAATCCAATGTGCTCTGCACGCGTGGGTTCGAATCCCATCCTCGTCGAGAACGTTTTTATTTAATTTTTGAATAATTTTCGGTATAAAAAGATGTTTATAAAAAGTACATACATATGTATGAGATTATTAACTAACATCAGGGTGATTTTCGGAAGAGGGCTTTTCATGAAGTTTTTGGTTAGTTAAAAACACATCTTTTTAGTTGAATTTTTCTTAATACTCTCGTTAAAAACTTGTTTATTTTAAATGTCTTCAACAGATAAACCAAAAAAGTGTTTTATGCTCACTAAATATGCTGTAAAATACGAAAAATATTTTCTTAAAATTTATTAATTGTGTTGTAAATATAAAACTGTTAATACGTTTCTATGTTCAATATTGCTAAAAGTACTTTTTGAAGAAAGAAAAAGTACCAAAAATCCTTTCCTACAGATTTTCACTTAATTTTATGTTTCTAGGTTCAATATTATAGAAAATTTAAAAAGTACTTTTTTAAAAAGGACGAAAAAGTACCAAAAACATCCCTTGGTACCAGAGTTACAAATAACACACCATTAGCATATTTAATTATTCAAATAATTTTTAATTTATTATTTTTTCCCATTCCTGATTAATTTCCTACTCACAATTTTCCATCTCTGATTTTGGCAATTACAAAAGAATAAAAAAACTCCTTTTTTATGAAATTTTCAGATTTTGCGATTTTACGAATTGCACAAGTAATTTTTAATCAAATAAAAATATGTATCTATCATATTTTACAAAAACGCCCCTGTTTTTGTTCACTCAACAGTTCAGTATAAAATTCACATAAAAAGCTTTTTTGTCGATAATACAGTTTAAATGTTCTTACCGACATATTGATATTAATATTCATACACCAAGGTCGCCACAGACGAGGTGGCCGAGTGGTTAAGGCGTTGGACTGCTAATCCAATGTGCTCTGCACGCGTGGGTTCGAATCCCATCCTCGTCGAATGGTTATTTTTATTCGAAATTTCTATATTTTTCAATAAATATAAAATTTTTTAATAAATTTGTATTTGTAATTTAAAATTATGTTTTTAATAAAAAATTCTCGACGAGGATGGGATTCGAACCCACGCGTGCAGAGCACATTGGATTAGCAGTCCAACGCCTTAACCACTCGGCCACCTCGTCATATGCTGTGACGTGGCTCAAGTTTTCATTTCTCATTTAAAGCTTTATTAAGTTTTGCACTATTGTTCTCTTTTTGCAACAATAATTGGCAAATAGGTACAGTACTTATTGAAAAATAATTTGTTTAATAAAGTAATAGGTACATAATTAATTGAACAATGTGAAAGAACATCATTCCCAGGTCATGTGGATTAAATAATTAAAAAAAGGCCCGAATTTAACTAGATGTCTGTCAGGAGATTGCTGCCTTTTACATTGATCTTATGATTTATGATATTATATCCTAAATAATTCAGAAATAAACATTGTGATACAAAATATATAATCCCAAAAAAGAACATTTTATAAATTCAGAACTCTCTATCACTTACAAAATTGCATTAAACTCTATTAATTTGGATAATTTTCTGTAGAAAAACAAGTTTTTTCTTATTAATAATCTTCTTATTATTTAAAGTCGGACTAATAGTTTTCGAGATATAGCTCAATAACCATATAACGTTGATATTAGACCAAACATTGTACAGGAGAATTCACAAATAATTCTATAGGTGATTTAAGTACCCATTAATACCATTTTAAAAGCTTCAATTTATTCTTCTAAATCGCCTATTGAAGTACTAAATCTACTTACTATAGTCTAGTCTATAGTCTAGTCTATAGTCTAGTCTATAGTCTAGTCTATAGTCTAGTCTATAGTCTAGTCTATAGTCTAGTCTATAGTCTAGTCTATAGTCTATAGTCTAGTCTATAGCATATACCGGCGGATAGAGAGGCAGATAAAAAAACCACCACTACACACAAACTATTGGCATTTTTTCAATGAAATTGCACTGAAAAAAATATTTGGTTATTTTTAATTTTGAAGATTAAATTGCATTACTGTAAAATGCGAATATTTATAAACAAAATGTAATCAATGTACTTAAGAATGATAATTTCTTCACATAGAAACAACATTTCTACTTAAAATGTACAAAAAAAGTATGAAACAAGATGAACTTATTTACTTTCATTGTTATGCATTCTAGAAAATTATTTAGGGTGTACGTTGTTTTTGTAAATTATGCTCTTGCTTTTGCAAGTTGTTTTTGTTTTTTCAAGTTGTGTTTGCAATTTCTTTAACAAAGCGACATCAACCTGCTTTGTTGAATGCTGCCAAGCAACTAAATAAAATATTTGTATTTTTGATGCTCTTGTTTAGAGGTTCGTATGCGATCGTGTTGTGTACATGTAATTTGCCGAAAATCTTCGTTGTCAGAACAATACTAGCGCCGACGTCTGGTCTATAGTCTAGTCTATAGTCTATAGTCTAGTCTATAGTCTAGTCTATAGTCTATAGTCTAGTCTATAGTCTAGTCTATAGTCTAGTCTATAGTCTATAGTCTAGTCTATAGTCTAGTCTATAGTCTAGTCTATAGTCTATAGTCTAGTCTATAGTCTAGTCTATAGTCTAGTCTATAGTCTAGTCTATAGTCTAGTCTATAGTCTAGTCTATAGTCTAGTCTATAGTCTAGTCTATAGTCTAGTCTATAGTCTAGTCTATAGTCTAGTCTATAGTCTATAGTCTAGTCTATAGTCTAGTCTATAGTCTAGTCTATAGTCTAGTCTATAGTCTAGTCTATAGTCTAGTCTATAGTCTAGTCTATAGTCTAGTCTATAGTCTAGTCTATAGTCTAGTCTATAGTCTAGTCTATAGTCTAGTCTATAGTCTAGTCTATAGTCTAGTCTATAGTCTAGTCTATAGTCTAGTCTATAGTCTAGTCTATAGTCTAGTCTATAGTCTAGTCTATAGTCTAGTCTAAAGTCTAGTCTATAGTCTAGTCTATAGTCTAGTCTATAGTCTAGTCTATAGTCTAGTCTATAGTCTAGTCTATAGTCTAGTCTATAGTCTAGTCTATAGTCTAGTCTATAGTCAAGTCTATAGTCTAGTCCATAGTCTAGTCTATAGTCTAGTCTATAGTCTAGTCTATAGTCTAGTATAGTCTAGTCTATAGTCTAGTCTATAGTCTAGTCTATAGTCTAGTCTATAGTCTAGTCTATAGTCTAGTCTAGTCTAGTCTATAGTCTAGTCTATAGTCTAGTCTATAGTCTAGTCTATAGTCTAGTCTATAGTCTAGTCTATAGTCTAGTCTAGTCTATCTATAGTCTAGTCTATAGTCTAGTCTATAGTCTAGTCTATAGTCTAGTCTATAGTCTAGTCTATAGTCTAGTCTATAGTCTAGTCTAGTCTAGTCTATAGTCTAGTCTATAGTCTAGTCTATAGTCTAGTCTATAGTCTAGTCTATAGTCTAGTCTATAGTCTAGTCTATAGTCTAGTCTATAGTCTAGTCTATAGTCTAGTCTATAGTCTAGTCTATAGTCTAGTCTATAGTCTAGTCTATAGTCTAGTCTAAGTCTAGTCTATAGTCTAGTCTATAGTCTAGTCTATAGTCTAGTCTATAGTCTAGTCTATAGTCTAGTCTATCGTCTAGTCTATAGTCTATAGTCTAGTCTATAGTCTAGTCTATAGTCTAGTCTATAGTCTAGTCTATAGTCTAGTCTATAAGTCTAGTCTATAGTCTAGTCTATAGTCTAGTCTATAGTCTAGTCTATAGTCTAGTCTATAGTCTAGTCTATAGTCTAGTCTATAGTCTAGTCTATAGTCTAGTCTATAGTCTAGTCTATAGTCTAGTCTATAGTCTAGTCTATAGTCTAGTCTATAGTCTAGTCTATAGTCTAGTCTATAGTCTAAGTCTATAGTCTAGTCTATAGTCTAGTCTATAGTCTAGTCTATAGTCTAGTCTATAGTCTAGTCTATAGTCTAGTCTATAGTCTAGTCTAGTCTAGTCTAGTCTAGTCTATAGTCTAGTCTAGTCTATAATTGTAGTCTATAGTCCACTAAATTGCAAGAGGATTGATCCATA
Source organism: Lucilia sericata (assembly GCF_015586225.1). NCBI lineage: Eukaryota > Metazoa > Arthropoda > Insecta > Diptera > Calliphoridae > Lucilia > Lucilia sericata. The sequence continues at coordinate 279,076 of NW_023994067.1, forward strand.
ATATGGAAAAACTAAATTCCGAATAGTGCCATAAACTTGAGAGTTTTAAATGTTCAACATTATTTTTTCTTAGTATGGAAAATTTGACAGTTCAGTTATTATAAAATGTAATAAAAGGGGTTTTAAATTATTGTAACAAAAAAGCTCCTCGACGAGGATGGGATTCGAACCCACGCGTGCAGAGCACATTGGATTAGCAGTCCAACGCCTTAACCACTCGGCCACCTCGTCTATATTAAGTCAGACAACAAATAACTGTTTTGTTATAAAGCAAATTATACAATTATCACAACGTAACCATTATTTTAATGGTAAAACAGTTCAAAAGCTACTTTATGATAATATAGTGAAAATAGTGGTGGAAATGTGAAGTTTTTTTAGATATGATGTTGCCAGGGTAAATTTTATACAATTTATTCAAGTAACGGAATATCCATTTTCAAATATATTTTAAATTCTTAAATATATAAATCGTTTAATTTACAAAATAATAAAATACAAAATAAAATTATATTATTATGAGTTCTGTTTGGTTATGATCTGTTATACTGAAAATGCAATCTGAAATCGAATAACACGTCATCTTAAAGGAATATATTTCGTATTTTGGAAATTAGTAGTAAACTTTTCTTACTTGTAAACTTAAAACTCATAGCAGGTAGATAAATTTACAATATTCTCCATTTTAATATATTTCGTTGCCGTCTATAAAAATACGTTTAAAGCAAAATAACCACAAACAATTGAAAAAATAAATAAAATTTTATAATTTGCCTTTTTACTAGATATTTTGTTTTTACTTATAACTTCTTATAAACACAATAGTCTAATTAATTTTTGTAGTCATGTGGAAGATAATGATAATTGCTACAAATTTTAAAATTTTTTCAAATACACATAATTGTTTGTCTGTTTGTTAATGTAACGAAACAATGAAGAAAATACTCTAAAAAATATTTGCAATGATAGAAAAAGTTTAAAAGAAATTTCTCCACTTAGAAAAATTATTTTTAATCATGTATGTTTTGGGGTTTCATTAATGACTTTATTCACACTTAGTTGATTTAAAGCCACAAATTGTGATTTAGAACAAACTGTTTTGTTTGAATTTATTTATAATATTTTTTGTTTTATTTGCAAATGTTCTTTTTGAAGGATTTGCAAAAAAAAAAATATAAAAATAAATTTAAAAATATGAGAAATAAATAATTGTCATAACCAGCTGTGCAAATTGCTAACGATCTGCAAATATTAATTATGTGTTGGAATCTCTTGTTGTGCTTTATAGCATTGAAATGTTTTTTATTTTATGTATTTAATAAAAAGAAAACATTTTTTTGTTAAATTTATTTTATAAGAACATTTGTTACCACCCATTTAAACTGATTTGTGTGAAAATATTTTATGATTTGTGAAGAGAAAATAGAAAAAATGTTAAAATTGTTGGCGCCTGTGGTAAAACAAATGTTGTTAAAATTAAATATGTTAATGGAGTTAATCGTATTCACCTTTGAAAAAAATAATTCTAATATATTGAAGTATTCTTGTTAGTTTCGGTTCAAAAGTTATTCAATCTCCCTGTGCTCTTCAGTTTTACTACTAATTATGTCATTTACAGTTTGTAAACATATTTACCGTAGGTTTTACAAGAAAGTGTGAACAATATCCGTCAATGAATAGATGCCTCATAAATGCATGGTAATGACTTGTAGTTAACAACTTACTTTGACTACTTCATACCATCAGCATTACTTTTAAGTAGTCTAGTAATGACTGGTATATAACACAATGAGATAAACTTAAATAGAAATACCTGGGAAGTGATACTACACCACTTCAGTGGGGAGGGTATATTGGGTTTGTGCTGATGTTTGTGACGCACAATATAATTGGACTTACACCCACCTTAAAGACATTGGTATAGTCTTAGAATCATTTTCAGAGCTATGTCCGTCCGTGTAAACCTTGTAATCAAACTAAAGGTCGCAATTTTGAAGATAATTCAATGAAATTTGGTACATTATCTTCTATTGTCCCAGGGCTAAGCCTATTGAAAATGGTTAAAATCGGTCCATTATTTCACCTAGCTCTTCCATACAACTGAACCTCCCGAATAGGGATTTCGAGCTCATAATTATGTTTAATATACACGAATCTAGAAAAATGCGAAACAACTAAGTTTTATATTTGTCTTGACGACCCTTGCCGACTTTTGTTTAAGAGGATTTTATGAGGATAGGTCCACATTTTCCCAGCTCAGGTATAAAGCATATTTAAAAAAATTAGTTTTTAACCAATAAATTGCTTAAATATATCGGAGGCGTGTATAATTTAACCTAAATGCTTTAATATGAAAAATAAATCACTTTTTATTCTCTTAACTAGTGTATGGTATTATATGGTCGGCCACGCACGATTACAATTTCTGACTTGTTTTCTAATAGGTATTATCGATATCGGAAGAATCTTTCAAAAATACCCAGCAAAAAATCTTAAACTTTTCGGTAATGAGTAATCTAGATAATGTAGTTATTTAATACATTACCTGGTAATGAGTAATCGTTATCAATAAAATTTTTTTAATGGAATTTGTAGCCAGTTTGTGGTTCGAATCATAGTTGATATCAGTATTTTTTAAAAAGTCGATTTATACTTTTATGCAAAAACTATTCCAAAAAGTACTATAAAATTACTTGTTAATGCAGCTATAAGTAAGCGGAAAGACTAATAAGCCCGGGAAAGTCGGGTAAGTACATTGGTAACTAGTTATTTTTTGAACCTATTACTCACCCCAGAAGTAAGTACCTCCTCATTGCTCCAATATTACTTACCTGCTTACCGGATAAGTAAAGTTTTTCCTGGGTATGACTTTCCAGGTATTTATGTTTGTCGCATAGTGTAATATACTAACATTAGTTGACGCACAATAAAATAACTCAACAGTTATGTTGTAAGACGGCAGTGGACTAACAAACATGAGATCTCAAAATCGTATCCTTACTCAACTGCTTATTGGTAATCGAACGTTGTAATGACTTATCTAACTACATATTTGTAAGCGATCCATATTACTGACGGATATAAGAAATATTTGAAAATATCAATTCTATAAATAAATTATTTTAAAACAAAAATTTTTTCTTTTGACACATACTGTAAATACAAAAACATTGTTATCTACAACCAATTAATTTTAGCACATTATAACTTTCTAGATTTTGACCTTGGCTAATATTAATATCTATATTTCTTAAACTCAAACAAGTAGGCAACAACAATAGGAAAAGAAAATAGTTTAAAAGGAGAATAATGAAAAACATTTTTTTATTATTATTCTCAATGTTTTTTATCATACACCCATACCGATCATCAAATGATTTTTATTACAATTTATTACCTCATACCAATAATACTAATCGCAATCACACTCGAACAAGACAATACAACGATAAAAAGAAAGACAAGTACATTTTAATACATCAAGATAAATATAGATAATAGTGCTGGTGGCTCAGGCAGTGTTGGTCAAGACCTGGTCAATAACCCTAAAAAAAATTACTGCTGAGATTTCTAAAATGCCTACAAGACGTATTAAAGAAAAATAAATAAGACAGGAAAATAATTAAACAAAACAAACGAACGAACAATTCCAATGATCAAATGGATGGAGAAGAAGTGTAAAAAATAGACTAATGCTGTCACTTATAATGACAAAAAAACTATAATAATAATAAACACAGAAAAGCTATTTTAAATGGTTTTAAAATAAATTTTTATGAGTTTTTAAACGACCTTAACATTGATTTCTGTGGGCACTTTTTTCTCTTCTATGATCTTCTGGTGATCAAAACAAAACTTAAAGCAAAAACAATAAAGAGGCGTTTAGGTGGAAGAAAAAAAGTCTATATAAATAATTATTGACTTGGATAAGAAAAGAGTAGCTTTTTTCCTAAGAATTAAATGAAAATAAAATTCAATTGAATGCCTTAGTAGTAGATTAAATGATATTAATCTTTTGAAAATTGTGGTACATCAGTAAAAATTCTAAAGTGGTTTTTATGTTTAAATCTAAGTCATTTGAATATTAATGCTTTTCCCAAAAGATATAACTTTGTAGCCAAGAGTTAAAATAAAACTTTCGTAGAAATTTTTAAAGACTGGCAGTTTGTCACATAATCAGATTAATACTGTTTTTTATTACGCACACTTTATAGAATCTTTGATAAGAAAAGGTTCTCTATTTTTTAATTTAAATATTTTAATATAAGTTTTTCTCCTGAATGAATTTATTTTTATAAATAAGTATTTATTATTTAAGGTTACTCGAAGTATTATATAGTCTATCTATAGATGAGATTAGAGTTTTGATTTTTTATGTTTAAAATTTTAATATTTGCCATAAATTTAAATCGTTAAATATTTAAATATATGTATATCCGTTCCTGTAGTTCCTTAAATATGCGCACAATGGAAAAAAGTCATTAAAACCTATAATTACTTTAATTTTTACTTTACTTTTTAGTTTTTAAAGGGAACCAAGCCGGGCAGGCATGCAGCTTATCTCATCAGTCCATTTTCATTAAAAATCGGTTCTTGTAAATGTAATCTAAAATCGATTGCAGTTTTTTTAATGGACTTGAGAAACTAGTTAAATCTGAGATCAAATAGATTTTATATTAAAGTCCTCTTAATATGACTTTAATTGAAAAATATTAATAATTTCCTGCAATAACGAAAATTCCGGGCAAAGCCGGGTACAACTACTACAATATTCAATCGATTAATTGCACAATTAATTGCTTGAATAGAAAAGGATGTACTCGGAGCTACTTCAGCCTTTAAATGTATGTAAGAGTTCCGACTCTGAAGATAGATAGATAGATAGATAGATAGATAGATAGATAGATAGATAGATAGATAGATAGATAGATAGATAGATAGATAGATAGATAGATAGATAGATAGATAGATAGATAGATAGATAGATAGATAGATAGATAGATAGATCGATGATATATCTCGCTCGCTCGCTCGATCGCTGCTCGCTCGCTCGCTCGCTAGCTCGCTCGCTGCTCGCTCGCTGCTCTCTCGCTCGCTCGCTCGCTCGCTCTCTCGCTCGCTCGCTCGCTCTATCGCTCGCTCGCTCGCTCGCTCGCTCGCTCGCTCGCTCGCTGCTCGCTCGCTCGCTCGCTCGCTCGCTCGCTCCTCGCTCGCTCGCTCGCTCTCTCGCTGCTCGCTCGCTCGCTCGCTCGCTCGCTCGCTCGCTCGCTCGCTCTCTCGCTCCTCGCTGCTCGCTCGCTCTCCTCGCTCGCTCGCTCTCGCTCGCTCGCTCGCTCGCTCGCTCGCTCGCTCGCCGCTCGCTCGCTCGCTCGCTCGCTCGCTCGCTCTCTCGCTCGCTCGCTCGCTCGCTCGCTCGCTCGCTCGCTCGCTCGCTCGCTCGCCTGCTCGCTTCGATCGCTCGCTGTCGCTCGATCGCTCGCGCGCTCGATCGATAGCTCTTCGCTCGTCGCATCGCTCGATAGCTCGCTCTCTCGATCGCTTCCTCGCTCCTCGCTCGCTCAGTCGCTCGCTCGATCGCTCCCCCTCGCTGCTAGCTGCTGCTCGCCGCTCCGATCGCTCGATCTGCTGATCGTCTGATCGATCGCTCGATAGCCGATGTAGATCGCTCGCTGATTATTCGATAGTACTAGATAGATAGATGCTCGCTGATAATATACTCCATTTACTATGCTCCATAATCTGGTGGACTTCTTTGGACAGAAAGTTGAATATCAAATTATTACAGGGAGTTCAGTACATGATGCTGGTGCCATGAGTACTACGTCAACCAAGGATCTGCTAGATATTCCACCCATCGAAATATATCAAAGGCGTTTATAGGAAAAGTCATCAATGTATTCTGGAATAAATCGATTTAAACAAAAATTTAATGCCCTAACAAATAGTAGAAAATAAATTTCTTAATTTTAGAGATGATATGAATGAACTTTTCTACCAAATTCACATTAAATAACAAATATTCTTAATTATCAATACCAGTAGCAGGTTAAACATTAGTTTAAAATAAAATATCATGGCATAACATAATTTGTCAAATAATTGCTTATGTATGTACGTCTTTAAAACAGTGAGTGGTTGAACAAAAATTTTGTTGTCATAATATGATGACTACAAAAGCCATGGGAACTTGGCACCATGGGTGGTGTTAAAGAGTTAAAGTATCTGAATTATTAAAATACTTATATAGACTTTTAAGTTGATGTGAAATACATTAGTCAACAATGAATTGTTTTAAATTTAGATTTTGTGATTTTCGTGTCCAATTAATAATAATAAAATACAAATTTTCTTGTTACATTAAGTGATCTTTCCCGGCTGGCTACAAAACTGATCTAAAAATATATTCATATATATATTTTTTTTTCTCTTCATTATTCTCTTTAGTTTTGTGTTACATAATAACTTCCGTAAAGTGTTGCAAAAATCTACAATTAGGGTTCTGTATGAGAGTGAGTATGTAATTAAAGACACATCAAAAAATTGTGTGCATGCATTTGCTAAACAGTCCCCATGTGGCAATACATTGATAGTGGCAAGTAGCTGCCAAATGCTGAAAAATTCCATTCAGTTGTTGCTACAGGTGAATGGAGGAACTTTACAATTTAATTGAAGAGAAATAATGTTTATGTCATTTCATTAACAAGAATCTTGTTTATTTAATGATTTCTATTTTTATTTTTATTTTGAATCGTACTTTTGCTGCTAAATAAAATGTTAATTATGGTAATTTGCAACTTCAAATGAATGAGAAATATAAAAGTCTTTAAGAAAAAAAAAAAAAAAAAAACGAATCAAAGTTGATGTGACAAGACAAGTTTAAAGGATTTTAGGTTTAAGTAAGATATTAAATATACTTTCATGTTGAAATTGTTTTTTATCGTATAAATATATTACTTTTAAAATATTCATCTTAAATATTAAAAAAAAAAAAGATTTATGATTTCATATAATGATTATAGGAATATTAATATTTGAACATTTTAAAGCAGTTTTTAATTACATGTATACACTATATTGGAAAGTACGTTCACACTTATCAAATATCAACATTTTGACTATTGATTTCGACATTAACTTCAAAATTTTGCAGATAATTCAATAAAGGACTAGCCCTATTAAAATCGGATCATTATTTCACAACCTAATAGAGCATTAATGCTCATAATTATGTTAAATATATACATATGTAGGAAAGTATAATCGGACATGACCGACCATATGATATCCTACACCATGAGTATATTTTAAAAATTATTTATTTTTCATGAAGCAACTTTAGTATTGAATTTTACCTTAATTGATTTATTGGGAGTTGTTTATATAAAAGTAAGTTATGCTAAATTTAATTGCTATACTAATGGTCGTAAGTCAATTTTGGACGTTTAAGGCATTTTATAAAGGGGGGGCAAGGGTCAAATATGAGCCGATCATTACAGAAATCAACAGTGTAAGCACAAGAGAGCTTATATAAAACTTAGTTGTACCGATTTTTAGAGAGATGCTAGTATATTTGACGTAGTTATGGCATAAAAAGCCCAAATCGGGAGATCCAGTTGTCTGGGCGCTATTTGAAATAATGGACCGCTTTCAACCATTTTCGGACCCTGTGCCGAAAAACACTCTTTTTATCAAAATATCTTGAAAATTGTAGCCTGTACATTGCGCACATGGTTTACATGGACAGCCAGCCAGCCGGACGGATGGAAATGTCTTAATCGACGCAGAAAGTGATTCTGAGTCGATAGGTATACTTCAGGTGAGCGTGGGATCAATATTTTCCCACTATAGTGGTGAACGATATAAAAATCTAGTTCATAAAATAACTTCAACCATAAACACAGTGTCCGAAAATGGTTGAAATCGGTCCATTATTTCAACTAGCGCCCATACAACTGGAGCTCCCGATTTGGGCTTTTTTGCCATAACTACGTCAAATATACTAGTATCTCTCCAAAAATCGGCACAACTAAGTTTTATATAAGCACAAGAGACACTGTTGATTTTTGTAATGATCGGCTCATATTTGACCCTTGCCCCCATACAAACCCCCCTTTATAAAATGCCTTAACGTCCAAAATTGACTTACGACATTAGTATAGCAATTAAATTTAGCATAACTTACTTTTATATAAAAATATATCCCTCCTCCAAATTTTATGAGGATTGGTCCATGTTTGACCCCAACTCCCACATAAAGCCAATTTTAGAAAATTAGTTTTTCATCAATAAATTTCTTAAATATATCGGAATTAAGGTAAAATTCAATACTAAAGTTGCTTCATGAAAAATTAATAATTTTTAAAATATACTCATGGTGTAGGATATCATATGGTCGGTCATGTCCGACTATACTTTCCTACATATGTATATATTTAACATAATTATTAGCATTAATGCTCGATTAGGTTGTAAAATAATGAACCGATTTTAATAGGGCTAGTCCTTCATTGAATTATCTGCAAAATTTTTAAGTTAATGTCGAAATCAATAGAATTTCGGTATAAATAAATTCATAAATTTTTTTGAGGATCGGTCCATTTGACCATTTTTATCAATGAAGAAGAAACACGTGTTTGACAAAAATGACTAACTTTGACCCACTCTAGTGTCTTTGACCGATCTTGTGGAAAATTTGTGACTAAACAAACCTGTGGCACTAGTAAAGGGGCGGATAACAGGTCCCATTTATGACTATACCCCAAATACGATTTATGCTATCTAATTACGATTAAATCTCACATTTAAGTTAATACAAATATATATAATGTAATGCAATGTTTTTTTTAAATACTTTTCAGATAAGTGTTTTTTGACATTAAATGATCGGAGAAATTTGTTATAACTTTTACAATTTTTTATTCTATGACTTTTTTATTTCCATATTCGGAATCAGCGCACCAAATAACACTGTCTGTGTTATTAATATCGTAACGAAATTACGTAAACAAGTTTTGTAGAAATTTAAACCTTTCAAAACTATCGGACAATAATTGACGCTAATATCCCCTACATACTCTCCTAGGTAGGGTTCTATAGTTGAAACGAAAAGTCGACTTTTCGACTTTTTGCATTTAGTTAAAAGTCGACTTTTCGACTTTTTCCATTTTATGAAAAGTCAATTTTTCGACTTTTTGAACTTTTTCATTTATTTAAAAGTCGACTTTTAGACTTTTCGACTTTTAGTATTTTATAAATGGTCGACTTTTCGACTTTTTCCGACTTTTCGACTTTTTTCGAATTTTCGACTTTTTTCGACTTTTCGACTTTTCGACTTTCCGACTTTTCGACTTTTTGATTTTTTACCACTTTTTGACTATTTTCGATTTATTTCGACTTTTTTCGACTTTTTTCGACTATTTTCGACTATTTTTTTACTTTTTTCGAGTTTTTCCGACTATTTTAGAGTTTTTGACCTCTTTTCCACTTTTTTAAAATTTTCGACTCTTTTCGACTTTTCGACTTTTTTCGACTTTTCGACTTTTTCCGACTTTTCGACTTTTTCCGACTTTTCGACTTTCTTCGACTTTTTTCGACTTATCGACTTTTTTCGACTTTTCAACTTTTTTCGACTTTTTTCGACTTTCCGATTTTTTGACTTTTCGACTTTTATTTACAAAGTCGAGTTATCGACTTTTTTGGAACAAAATAGTCGACTTCGACTTTTCGACTTTTTTCGACAAAAAGTCGATTGTTCGATTATTCGAAAGTCGATTTATAGAACCCTACTCCTAGGAGTCTTTTAGAACATCAGTTTATTGTTAATTAATAATTACAATATATGTATATGGTATTATTAAGCTACAATGTGGTCAAGCAAGCGATTATATTTATAGTTGTAAATGTAACAATTATCTTGGGGGCGTTGGATATAATTTGTAAATTCTTATTTGACTTACAATCGAATTATTCAACCCAATCGCCAATCAACATTTCACATGAAATATTTTCCCTTTTCGCTTTTTTCGTTCACTAACTTTTTTGTCGTGAAAAAAAATTCCCCTGTTTTAAAATTTGTTGATGGAATTTTGTAAACATTGAACAGCTGTTGCCTACAAAATCAACTATTGTGAATGAATTGTTCCCAATAAGTTCACGATAGCAATTTTCCCTTCGAGAGGAATGAAAATTTCAAGGGAACAAACTTTGTCTTTGTTCTAATATCTCCTCTATTAAAAATAGCAAAATATCTGTTCAGTAATATAAAAGTTATAACTGAATAATAACTTAATTTATTTTCCTAAAGGCGACACTGTGCGATCTATAGTAGTGACTTAACAGATCAACATCCTGTAATGACACACTACTGCACATTGAACCTCTTATAATTGTTTCACAATGTTTAATTGCAATTATCTTAAACAAATAATCGCAAGTTTAAAATGGTTCATTGTTTTTTTAGTTTTTAGCAAAATCATTTTACACCCAATTAACCTTTTTTAAACACTTTCACAAAGTGCAAATATTGTAAAATTTGTTGTGTTATTTTCCTCTCTACATACTTGTTTTTGTTGGTGTATTCATTTCATTGATTGCAACTTTTATTTCTTCATTTCAATTTGGGTTCTCTCCTCAAATCAATTTAATGATTTATTTTTATATTTTGTTTTTGTTTATTTATGTGAATGCATTCTGTATTACTTTCCATCAAGATGAATTCAATGCACTTTAAACAGGCAAAAAAATTATATCTATATAAAAATATGTGTAGAATGGTAAAACAAATAAATGAAAGTATTAATCTACTTAAATTTTTTTAATTGTTAATGAATTTGGTAAATATACAATAAATTGTTTAAAGTACTGGCAGCGATGTATTTAGCAAAGATATAAATACTACAAAACACAGTGCTACTTCTTGCCATTAAGGTTTGTAATACTTTCAGATTATAAAAATGCATTTTGGAGATAAAGATGAAGAAATATAAGTGCAAACAGTAAAGCTTCTTAAAATTATTCATTAATATTTAATTGTATAAATAAAATTTCTTCATTATTAAACATAATTATAAATTCTTTATAATTTTAAACTTAATTTAAAAGATAATATTTTAATTATTTCAAAAGCCTGTATAAAAACCAATTGTAATTGTTTATAAATTGTTTACTTAGAAAAAATTATGCGTTAGTTGATTTAGTTTGGAAAGTATTTACAACAAGTTAATTTTTTGATTTCATTGCATACCATCAATCATTCCACTTAACTAAATTTTGTATTAACGCTTTCATATTTATGTCATGGCAAAAAAAAAACTGAATTAATTTTCACAATTTCTTACAATCAAATACCACAAAAAATTTTTAAATTTTTTGTTTTAATTTGTGGTTTAGTAGGACACCCTTAGGGTCGGTCTGCCAACATCAATTTATATTAAAAATAAAAATTGTTTGCCAAATTAATATGAAAATGTTGAATGTTAATTAGAGTAGAAGATACATAACTCTAGGGATTAGTGCACGCAATCTATTTAACAAATATTTAACGAACAAAAAACAAATCAATGTAGACAGATGAAATGTGTAAAAGAAATTTGAAATAAAAATTAAATCACCTAAAATACACAACTCATTTATTTTCAGCAAATTAAAAAAAAAAAATATTTTCAACAACAAATATTTTCTTTTTTTTTAATTTGTTCAATTATAAAAAGAAAAGCTTCATCATACCTACATATCAAATGCGTTAAATATGATACATGGGGCATAAAGTATTGATATTGAAACCATGATTATGAAATCAAATTGCAATGAAATGAAAATGTTTAATGAAAAGGAATTCAACATAAAGAAAAGTCATAAAATTATGAAATTTTAAAGGCAATGATCTTTTAAAACAGTGATAAAAATATGGGTAATTTCGTATCAAATCTCAAAAAATCTATTTGGTTAGTAAGCCAGATATAAATCAGCTCGATCGGTTAAGAAAAATTTTAAATTTGTTTTTTTGAAATCAACGAAGAAACAGCTACCTGAACTCCTTTAGTCAATTTTTGCTAGGACCAATAGGTGAAAAGTTACACTCATGAGTTACACTGTATGACCAAAATGTTCAACCTTGACCCCCTCTAAGTCCTGCAGTTCTTGACCGATAGAGCTGAATTTGTTTATGTCTGGCCTAATATCCAATAGTACTAACCTTGTTGCAAATTTTATCCAAATCGGAAGACATCGATTTAAAATTTGGGTCACCTGACACGAAATTGCCCATATATGTATGTTTTATAGAAATTTCTTTCTCTCCAATAAGGTGAGCGGAATTTTTAACCGTTTTAAGGCTTTATATTCCGCTTTAAAGATGGCAGATACGGCATCAATCTATATATAGCCTGATTCATCATCGATTCATTAACAAAGGTACCTTTAGTACCTTTTTGGTCCTTTACAACTTGTTAATTAGTAAACATATATCTTGGATATAGCTATCAATATTATCAGACACCTATTTTTATACCCACCATCAAAAAAGATATTTTATATTGCTGCAGTAGGTTGGGTAATGAAAATGGGCAATATCGGTTCACGATTTCGCCTAGCCCCCATATAAGGTCTTTAACGCTCATAACTGTCTAAAAGAAGCATATATAGCAATGAAATTCGACATGAACATATTTTATAAAAATCTACATAGCTTTGTAAAATTTTATAAGGATCGGTCCATAATTGACCCTACACCCCATATAAGGTCCCCTTCAGAAAATGACTTTAACGCTCATAACTGTCTAAAAGAAGCATCTATAGCGATGAAATACGACATGAACATATTTTATAAGAACCAAAATCGCTTTGTAAAATTTTATAAGGATTGGTCCATAATTGACCCTACCCCCCACATAAGGTCCCCTTCAGAAAATGACTTTAACGCTCATAACTGTCTAAAAGAAGCATATATATATCGATGAAATTCGACATGAACATATTTTATAGGAAACTTAATCGCTTTGTAAAATTTTGTAAGGATCGGTCCATAATTGACCCTACCCCCATATAAGGTCCCCTTCAGAAAATGACTTTTATGCCCATTATAGACTTAAAAATGCGAGTATAGCGATGAAATTCTGCATGAATAAGTTTTGTGCTAGGCAAAATTTCTCTACCAAATTCTATGAGGATCGGTCACTAAATAAGTTTCGTTCGAGCCAAAATCGTTCTACCAAATTTTATGAGGATCGATTCATAATTGACCCTACCCCCCATATATGCTCATTACTGACTTAAAAGTCGAGTACAGCGATGAATTTCAACATAAACAATACCTGTATGAACGAAGAATGTTCTACAAAATTTTACGAGGAACGAGCGCCATTATTGATATGATCGGAATTCGGAAAAGACTTATTAAAGGCCTTCTTCCAAATATTACCCTAATGTTCATATTAATATGTATGTAAATGATGGTAAAATTCTACATATATGTAATAAATGAGAAAATTGTTTTGATACTAACAAAAGCATCGATTCTTAAATATTAAAGTTTATTTTTAAGGAATCATTCTTTTACGGCAATGATTTGATGGTGGGTATATTAGATTCGACACAGCCGAATATAACACTCTTACTTGTTTAAATTCCATCCTTATTCGGGGTAAATGGTAGAAAACTGTATTTTTGGTACATGGTACTGCATTTTTGGTACATTTCCTATTTATTAATATACATATTTAATTATTTTTTAAAACTAAATATTTGCTATTTCATTGGAGAGAAAAAAAGTACCAAAAAGGGGCAAAACGACAAAACTTAGTTTTTTTATTCAAACTCATGGAGTCATTTTTTAAAAAAATAAGGCAAATAGTCAATTTACCCACACAAAATAAGTTATCATACGAGTACTACGGCCTATGTAGGACCAAATTCGGGTAAATTCTTTGGTACTTTTTGAAAACATAATTTTTCTTGAGCAAATGAATACAGACTTCTATCATTCGAGTTTTATTTCTGATATATAGGTTTTTGCAAACTTTATTCTTGAAAAAGTCTATTCCAGGACGAAAAGGCGAAAATGGTACTATTTTTATTAGTACTTTCCACAATGAAAGAAATTGTTCCACTATTACATCAAATAGTACTTTTTGCATTTTCTTTAATATTAGTTGGTTTATCATGGTATCATTACCATGGTATTATTACCAAGTGAAATATCTATCACAGAACTGATTCAGATTTTACAATCATAGTAACAGTAAAATTTTATATTTTATAAAAAAGCATCAATAATCTTCGAATATAAAATCCCTAAAAAATACCCTTAAATCAAATTAAAAATTTACAATATAATAAAAATTTAATAAAAATATAAGCCTTAGGTAAATATAATTAATAAAACCACATGTTAACACATACTCTCAGCAAATAACTAAACATATGTTAACGGACTTTAACAATCTTTATATGAAAGCAGTTAGTTAATCACAAGACAAGACGTTTAGCCAGACGAACGGAAAACGTCTTGAAACAGTAGCATGAGTTACAAACAACTACACCATAGTAGTAGTAGTAGTAGACTGATGTAATTTGAAATCTTTGTAATTTTTTCATTTTCAAAACGCCATAAAAAAAAACATACAAAACGCTTGAACTTGCCCTTATGGATTACAATGTTAGCAAAGCATCGCTGACCACAAATAATATTCATACTCATGAGTGTAAGATACAAAAAAATAAATAAGAAATTCCAAACCAAAAGATCGACTTACCTTGAATTGAAAAGTTGAAATGTTTTCCATTGATGATGGATAATGGTGAGAAGTTGTCATGTTTTGCAAAATGCTGCTGTAAATAAAATAAAGAAATAAATTATGTTTTATTTTTATTTATACATATATTTATGTAAGTATCTAATTGTATACAAATATTAATAAGAACAAAACCCAATTTTTATATGTATTGTAATTTAAGCTTTTAAAGACCGGAAGATTTTTTTGCGCTAGCCTGATTGCAAACATTTTATTTCTCTAAAATTACATAAATTCTGAGTCATAAATGTTTGAAATATATAATAATAAGGTTGTAAATAATATGTATTACATGGGCTTATTTAAATTGTAATAATTTTTTTTTGTTTTATTTATTATTTTAATAAAAAACAAGCTGGAAAGTAGAATTGGTCATACCCGACCCTTTACCGAAGGGCCTATTATTTATTTTAATCTAAATACATATATGAGGAATTTCGTGTCAAGCGACCCAATTTTAAAAATCGATGTCTTCCGATTTGGATGAAATTTGCACCAAGGTTAGTACTATGTAGAGTTTGGGAATTCCCGGACTTTTCAATTTCCCGGGAAACGGGAATGAAAAAATTCAATTTATATAAAACTTAATTTATAACTATAATAACAACATTTTTAACAAAAACAGACTTTTTTTATAAATTTAGCGATATCTAAAATATCCCTCTTTTGAGAACAAATCAAACCATTTCTTTAATTTTGCCAACGGAATATTTTAAACATAATTATTTAAATCAAGCCTGTAGGTACATGATCTTAATATTCGCGGCAACATAGAAATATTCTTCCACTAAACTATTATACTACTACTTCCCTATTATTTAGACAATACAAGTATGATCTGTCCTTGTCTTTGTTTGGATCCCTCTGAATAGGGGCTTTTATGGAAATGAACAGGCAGATGAGTTTGCTAGAACGGTATCAGCTCTTGATATCTCCAACGCCGTTTCAGTAAAACTTTGTTAGGTATTATAAAGAGCAGTATCCACACATTCTTTCTTCAGAATGTTGAAGATAGATGGGAGGCATTGTGGCCTTTTTTCAATGACACGTTATAACCTGAATTATGCGATTTATAGCAGTAATAACAAGATACTGGGTGCTAGGCAGATATGCAAATCGGCTTGAGCTACCCTGCAATGAGTACAGTCGCAGTTGCAGGGAAAAGGAAGAAACTGTCTTCAATCTTCTCTGTGAATGTCCTGCTCTAGCCGCTAAGAGAAACTGTTGTTTGGCAGTTACTTCATAGCCAACCTTGGTGAGATAGTTTGCATACCATAGGACTACTAAACAGATCATATACTCCATAGGCAGAGTAATACTTAAGTATTAAATTAATAAGATTCATTAATAATTTATAGAATTAGTTAAATATAAGAAAAGATCAATTTTTCCTTTATTTTGTGGAAAATGTCCAGCTACTGAGATTTCCACAAACGTTGGCTTTAGAAAATCATTCATGTCAAAATGTTTTGTTCTGTTTGTACTTGATTCACGTTAAGCTTTTATATAGATTAATTGATAGTTTGTAATTAAGGATTTTTAATTTCCTTCTGCACCATTAATGATGTTTTGTAATTTGTCTTTAAAAAAATCTACGATAAATTATAAAATCGCTTATTTTTCCAAAATATGTTACAAATGCGTTTACTTAAAATTTCCCGTTTTCCCGGGAATGATTAAAAAATTTCCGGGGAAATCCCGACAAACTTTTCCCGATAATTCCCGGACGGGATTTCCCGAACCCCAAACTCTAGTACTATGGGACAGAAGGCCAGACAGCTATATCGGTCAAGAACTGCCGGACTTAAAGGGGGTCAAAGTTGGACATTTTGGTCAAACAGTGTTTTATTCAAATGAGTGTAACTTTTCACCTGTTAGTCCTAGAAAAAATTGTTCAAAGGAGTTCAGATAGCTATTTTCTTGGCCATTTTTTTCTAGGACCAATAGGGGAAAAGTTACACTCATTTGAATAAAACCCTGTATGTCCAAAACGTCCAACTTTGACCACCTGTAAGTCCGGCAGATCTTGACCAATAGCGCTGAAAATTTATGTCTAGTTTACTATCCAATACATATTACCTTGGTGCAAATTTCATCAAAATCGGAAGACATCGATTTTTAAAGTTGGGTCACTTGACATGAAATGACCCATATATATATATACTTTATAGGAAGTCTATACATCTAAAATTAGACAGAATGTATTAAATGTGGTACTGTGCTATGACTTGACTTTCGAAATGGTACCTAATTAACAAAAATTTTAGAATAAGCTTCTATACACAGAGGGAAAAAGAAATATACACGCCTGGTACCAAATTGACATCAAAATGTTTATAATTTTTCAATACCATGTGTATATACATACGTACGACAACACTATGTAATGTTGACAACATTGCAACAATTATACACATCCGTTGTCTAAATGTTAACAAACGTGGTAAGCTCACTATTGGCAACGGATTGTTTGTCAATAGTGAGCTTACCAATTTAGATTTTGACAACGAATTGTTGCAATGTTGACAACGTTGCGTTGTCAACATTAAATAGTGTTGTCGTACGTATGTATGTACTTTGACAACGGATGTTATTGAAAAATTATAAAATCTTTGATGTCAATTTGGTAACAGGCGTGTATATTTATTTTTCCCTCTATGTAGAGATCTTATATTTAGATCCTTGGACAAATTTCTTTATATTTTTCCCATCAGCGTTTCTGAGGAATGTTCTATTTTAAATAACATCGCTTCTAATATATTGAATCTAATTTACACGAAAACCTGGTATAGTAGATAAATTGGTTTATATTTGTATAGTTGTGCTCTTAAGTCGGTGTGTCCACTAATACAACGGACTATCTTAAACTTTGACATAAGTATTAACTGATATAAATATATTAGAAAATAAGTAAGATTATTAGTCCTTCCAATAAATTGGTTTTATATACTTTCACAATTTTATTTTTACCCACTAAAAAGTTAAAGTATTCCTAAAAACAACTTGTATTTGCAAAATTAAAAAAATATATATATTTAAGTATCTAACTTTGTTGCCAACTGCAAGTTTAAAAATTTCTAAGTTGCCTTTTAATGACATATAAGTGATGATGATGCAAATCCTACATGGATTCTCAGCTAAGCTCAACTAGGAATCATTTTCCCTTCAGAGTAATAAACATTTCAACGTCATCATTAACACGATCAATATGCTAAACGGAATAAATGCCATTCAAAATAAAATATTTACATAAGTATGTGTATTCACAAATACATTAAAGAAAAACTTACATACATACATACATACATACACCAGCAGCAATAGTAGTAAAATAAAATCAAATGAAACTCTTACAATTGATATAAAATACCATAAAGTAGATATCAGATTTAAGTAGTAAGTACCAACAAAAAAACGAAACAAAAAAACAATTAAACACACATGCAACAAACAACACCTTACACCATGCTACAGATTAGCAGATGCTGATGATGATTTTTTATACTCAACAGTAGTTGTTAAAAGCATAAAAAAAATAATGTTGCTGCTGCTACTTCTTGGTAAATACTACTAATAAATTTTATATTTGATTATTGCTGTGGCTTGGTGCTAATGTTGCTGCTAATGCTGTTGCTACAGCTACTGTGATTTTCTATGTGTGTAAGTGAATTTTGATGTTTTTTTGTTTCTTAATGTTGGTTAAACCCCACTCAGTTAACATCTTTTGTTTTAGTTGCTTTGCTTTTGAAAACACATATTTTTTGTGTGTGTTTGCTTATGATTTTTTAAAAGAAATACAAAATTATTTTGCCGCAAGATCTCATTTATTTGCGGCCGCTCAAGGTGTTCACATCTCAAGACATAACAAACAAAACAAATAGTAAAGAAAAAAATAAATTAATTATAACAAATTGTCGTGTAATTGTTATAGAAATAAACGATTTAAATTTATAACGAGATGTTTTAAGCGCGAGTGAATTTTTAGCATTAAATAAAACGAAAGAAGGATTTTAACTAATAAAATAATAATATTAACAAAAATTAATTCCACATAAAAAATAATTAAAAATATATAAAGTGAGTGTTGCTAAAAAAGTTAAAATAATAGTATTTAATTTAATATAAGATGTTAATGCCTTTAGAATCAAAAGACTTAGGCAACATACTTGTATATTGCAAACGACCTTCAAAGTTTGTTGCTTAAGTCTTTTGTTTTTGTATTGGCGTCTAAATGATAAGAGGATGTGTAGGCTAAGTGCATTTGTGCAGTTGGTTGAATAAAAGAAACCCTTTTAATGGAATACTTTAAAGTTTGTTTCTTAAGTCTTTTGTTTTATTATATTTATTTGAAGAAAATAAACTTTGTTTTCTATAATATCATATTCTTTTTATATT
The DNA here is from genome assembly GCF_015586225.1 of Lucilia sericata. Taxonomy (NCBI): domain Eukaryota; kingdom Metazoa; phylum Arthropoda; class Insecta; order Diptera; family Calliphoridae; genus Lucilia; species Lucilia sericata. The sequence continues at coordinate 298,260 of NW_023994067.1, forward strand.
TTTATTTGTACTTGAACCTTTAATCCATGGACTTTTTATAGTTTTATGGTTTATTTACTTATCTGTCTCTCTCTCTCTCTTTCTCCACATTTTAAGTAATAATAGTTATAATGGCTTTTTAAGACTCTTAAAATCAGTTCCTTTTATGCGTGATCATACTTAGGTATAATATCTTAATGACTTTACATAATATTTAATAGTATTTTAAATGCTTGCATATTTATGTATGTATTATAAATAGATGTTGATATGTACATATGTGTGCTTTTAATAGCATATATCTTGATATAATAATTAGCAAGAAAAAATATATATACAAAAGTTGTAAATATTAGTTCTATAATTAATTTTTAATGGCCTTTGAGAAAGGGTTCTTAACTAAAAATTTTATTTGCTTTTATGTCAAGTCATATATTTTCTTTTGAATATAATGAACCAGGTTTAGATATTAAAAGTAAATGTAAAAAATCCTTTCACGCTTTATATCTTTAAAGTAATTGGTAAAAATCTGCTGTAACACGCACATCCTATACACAAAAATTACTCGCAATTAAAAAAGTGCCTCAAACATAGTTTAATTTTGAACTAGATAACGCCAAATTTAATTATTTTCAATATTTTACGAGTTATTTGCTATATTAGCCTTTTGGGGATGTAAAGAAATTCCTTTAAAGATAGCAAATTAGTGATGTCTATCTGTCAATTTTAAGGTATGTTCAATAATTAAAAAATGTTAATAATTATTACTTATTTATCAATTAACACCTATTAGCTATTGAACTCTATCTAAGATCCAAGAGGTGACAAAAACTTAATTGTGAATTCCAAATGAATTCCAAAAGCTAAATTTTGCGACCGTTTGCAATCCCGATAATTTTAAATGTTTTGGTTCAAACTTCTGATTAAATGTCTTTTAAATTTTAAAGATATCATAAATCTTGACAATGTGGTCGATAATTTCATGACCACGCCCACTTACTTGCTGGTTTTGATTATTGTGTTTTCCGAATTCTTTTTTCATCACTGTTTAAAACAAAATATTATTAAAATCAGCTTTATGCTTAAAAATCACTGTTTAAAACAAAATATTATTAAAATCAGCTTTATGCTTAAAAAATATGACTAACATATTTTTATTGACCACGCCCACTTTGCACTATACTATAATGAGAATAAACTTTTTATATAAAAAGTAGGCGTGGGCATGATATAATCGTCCCTTGTTGTTCTAACTCCGTTTGTGAACATATGTACTTAATATGAAGTCTTTACTTGCGCTATTTCGTGGGAGATATTGACCTATTTTTTTAATATTTGATTCTCCTATTTATTATTCATATTATAACTTTTAACAGATTTCTGTGTTTTATATCCTATTTACTATCAAAATCCAAAAAAGTAATTTTCCACTTCAGAGCCGTGACGCCACCAGTTAACGTAGTCCTATTACGATATTTTTTCAAATTTAAGTCGAGAGGTAGACACGGTCAATACTGACAACTTCTTCAAAATTATAGAATAGTATATTTGAGACATAAGCATACAATCAAGAGGACTTAAAGAACAAAATATGAGAAATTTGTGGGTAACACGACAATTTGTGATAATTTTTGTTATTGTAGATATAATTGTCCAACTCACAATCGATGTTGTATAGGTGTATGTCGTAATATTTTTTTTATTGTTTTGTTTAAAAAAATGTATTTCAACAATTTTTATGACATACAATCATACAACGATACGACATCGATTGTGAATTGGACAATTGTGTTTATTGAAATTAATATACAATTTGGATCATTCAAATCTAAATACAACAACATCACTGTTATATCATCGTATTTTTTGCAATATTTTATTGTTGCGGAATTTTGCCCATAACTTCGTAATCTGGGGTCTTCAGAAAATTTATTTCAACTAGCTTAATAACTTCCGCTATCTTATAAAACAAGTATTGTTACGGATTATTCAAATCTTACTAAAAAAAATGTGTAAATGAAAATTTCCTATAATAATTATTGATATAAAAACACTTTATATTAAACAAAAAGTATATGTAAATCCCCTTAATAATAATAAATATACCATACAATTAGTTTCTTTTAAACTGAACTTGACATTTTGTGGAATTTTAATTAAAAGTTATTTGCACACTTTTCATGGAATAAAACTAAAATGGAATAAAAAGATAACCTTGCAATCAAAATCCCAGGAATAATTATAATTTCAAACACTTGCAATTTTTACGAGTCATTTTAAAATATTTGTTTGACAGCTAAACAAAACATCAAACAGAAGTACATAATCATAATACAAATGAAAAATAATTATAAAATTACAATAAATACTTAGTTATTCAGTTTTGAATATTACCTCATCATGCTTTGCTTAGTTTTTTAAATAATCAATATCTAGAATACAATTATTTGGGGAATTCTAGTTTAATTTGTAAAATAAATAAATATGTTCTAATTAAAAATATTCAAGTAATTTGTACAAATTGTTTGTAAATAATTTGTTTGCTGAAGAATTAAATTTCATAAGAAATTAATATAATTGTCGAAATTACGTTGTTATTATTTCACACCAAGTAGCAGAGAATGTGTATTTTAACAAGTACATATGTAGACAGAAGATTAACAAATGGGAAGAATACCTTACCTAAAATAGATTAAAAGCTTGCAAAAAAGTAATTGTACATTAACCCAGCAAAAACTCGGTAATGGCATGTACTAACATAACCATAGTTTTTAGGTGTGAAAATTATAATTTAAAATAAAATATGTACCTAAGTAGTAGTGTTGTGAGTACGACTACGAACTAACGAGGCCCAGGTTCGTATTATGTGAACTTTTTTGCGCGTAAAACAAAACAACTTTTTATATCCCTATTTGTAATTACTTATTTAACTATTTATTTGTCAGCGAGCGTGGTAACTACTTACTTGAAATTCTAATGAATAAGTAGTGAAAAGTCTACTTTTTTTTAGCTCTTTAATGTAAGTTTGTGCTGGGATATTTAGAAAATAACATTATGACAAGATGACTGATTGATTCATCATCGCACAGCCTAAACGTATAAAGCTAAAAAGTTAAAATTTTGACAGATCATTGCTCTCAAAACCTCATATCTCCTAAAAAAGGCACAACAAAACTTTAATACTTATCGTTTTACAATCAAAAACGAATGGACAGGCGACTGGTACTTTTTTTTTAAATTCGGTCCTTTTAGCTAGTATACGGGTAAAACTATATGAATATAAATTGAGTACTTTTTAGGTGTGAAAATAGTACATATTTTTGGTACATTTTTCACAAAACATACTGTCTTATCAATTGACTTATACATATGAATAGTTAACGATGCATTTTGTAATAAGTACCAAATGGGACTAAAAAGGGGAAATTTAATTTTATTCTAACTCATTGAGCTAATTTTGATAAAATATGAAGAATTGGTATATTAAGTGACACTAATGGGGTGTTATTTGTAACTGCGGTACAAGGACTATTTTTTTGGTACTTTTACGTTCTTCAACTGGTACCTTTTTGAGTTTTCTATAATATGGAACATAGAAACATGAAATTAAGTATGTAGAGACGGTAGTAAATCAAAATATTGGTCATACCCCCCACAAAAGTATATATTTTCCGGGCCCTTTCTAGGGACAATCTAGCCATGTCCGTCCGTATGTTCATCTGTCTGTTGAAATCACGATACTGATCACAATAAAGGAGCTAAAGAGTTAAAATTTTGTACAATTATTCTCTATTGATAAGGTTTGTTTGGTATTGAGCATTATCGATCCACAAATTTCATAAGAACATATATCTCTTAAAAAATTGTATAGTGATCGTTTCATAATTGACCCTACCCCCACATAAGATCCCCTTCAGAAAATGATTTTAAAACTCAAAACTGACTTTATAATAGCAGTACAATGACGAAATTCGACCCTTTATAAGAACAAAAATCTCTTACATGCATTTTATAGGGATCGGTTTATAATTGACCCTGCCCCCCATATATGATCCCATTTAGAAATTGACTTTAAAGCTCATAACTGGCTTAATAAGAGCAGTATAAAGACGAAATTCGACACAAACTAGTTTTATAAAAACACAAATCTTTCTATAAAATTTTATGAGGATTGGTTCATAATTGACCCTCAGTATAAGGTCGCCTTAATAAAACGACTTTAACGCTTAACTGACTTAATAATAGCAATATAGTGACGAAACAATTTTATAATCACAAAGCTTACACACAGTTATTGATGCCAAATAGGCTTAAAAATACCGAATTTCCACAATCCTTAAATATTTTAGGCTCTTTTAAAGAAAATTCGCAAATCCATACTCTAAAGTTTATTTAACTAATATTTGGTGAAAAACTTCTAACATCAAGACTTGGTTATCCTTCTCTTGTCATTTTACGTCAACATACTTTTTATGCTCCGTTAAATTCTTTTTTTCTCCCCTACAAATCTTACACTAATCCGTTGTCATATTTTTAATTAAATTGTTTTTTTTTTAAATAGAAATTTTATACCACATACAAACTCTAAACAAAACGATCACTATGTAATTATTGTAATGAAGAATGATAATCAGAATTTTAAATATCATATTTCAAAAGATTCATTTTTTTAATAACTAAAAGTTTAACAGATTTTAATTAAGATTTTTAATGTTTTTTCTTCATACATTAAAAATTAATGAAAACTATAAATAATTGTTTCCCTATTTTTACCTTTGCTGTAAAGTATTTTATATAAAAAATGAACAAATTTAAAAAAATCTTAATCAGCAAATATTTTATGGCAAATATTAATTTAAATTTGTAATTTATGAGAGACGTTGTGGTGTGTTGGAACGACCGATTATTAATGGTATGTAAGTGTGTAAAAGGGGAGAACAAACTTTATGTTAAAGAAGGGGCCATAACAAATTGAAATGTTTTTTTTTTTTACTATGACCCACATTTAAGTAATTAAAGTTATCCAACGGATTACAATACTTTATTTTTAATGGAATTATATTGGAATGTTATGGCTTATATCTGTGTTATCCAAGTGTCTTAGGGACCGATTTACATATATATATATGAATTATCTTCTGAAAGCAGGATGTGATGCTGATGGTGGATTTGGAAACTTAGTAAAATATGTTAATATATCCTAAAACTGGCGCACTGTTTGTGATAAGTAATGATAAGAAAGAAATTACAGTAATATATAAAATTACTTGGTTGATAATTTCAAAAGGTCTTAAAATCGGTAAATATATAATATAGTTAAATATAGAATCGGGCTTTAAAGAAATTTATCACTCTTTTATAATTCTGTAGAGTTCGATCCATAAATAACCTAAGCCTTCATAAAAGGCTCTATTCCGCAAATAACTCTAATGCTCATACTTGTTAGTATTTCATAAGAATCCAGAAGATAGATATTTTAATAAAATTTCAATATTTTAAAAAGATTTCTATAGTTAATAAAAAATTTGTATAATAACATTCCATCACATACATATTTTTAAGTACTTTACAATGTCATTTACCTAAGCTACGGGTAACATGTATGATACCAAAATCTTAAGGCTATTTTTTTATTATTTCTGTTATACGCAGAACTATATATAGAACACCACAGTTCGTTCATCGGCATGTAAGAGAAATCTTTTTAAAAAGAACTTTTATAATTGAAAATAATAAAAAATGGTTAAGGTTCAATGAAGCAAATTAAAAATTTGCATAAATTAAAGCGACAATATATGAACAAGTAAAATTATTAATAACCTCCGGCAATATTACACATATAAATTGAGGCATTATTTGTTTAAAAACTTAAACAGCTCAAAGGTTTTAGACCACAAAAATCTGAACAGAAGCATTAATAAGAGAGTGACAGCATTAAAGCAAATGAATATTTACAAAAAAGTAAACACTTAAAAGCACTGCTTAAGGGTTATACGAAAAGAGAAAAAAACCACGACCACCAAGTAGCTTTCATATTCATATTTTTTGTTTTTGCAACAAATTTAAAGAAAAACAACCAAAAAACAATCAACAGCTGTGAATAGAAATAAACTCAAATAAACATACATACAATATAATCAGCGGTTAAATGATCGTTGTTAAACGATCGTATGTGTTTAAACTTTTCATTAATTAATCACTCATTAACTTAAGTAGACGCAAAAAATATAAAGAAACAAATATGTACGTTGAAATACGATATGATATGTTGACGATTACATTTTAAAGATAAAGATACAAAAAAATATGTATATTCATTGAATAAATAAACCAAACGAACGAATATCATGGGTATAAACCATACATGGGAGTAGTTAATTATATCGACTAATTAATTGACGATTTCATTAGCATTACATTGAAAAAAATTATAATTATTTTTTTTTTTTCATTAGCATTATTTTGTCTAATGGTAATGGTTTTAATGAAACGATTTCATTAGTAATTATTTAAAAATAAATTTTCATTACCATTATTCAATGGATTTTAAAAATGTTCGAACATTAGTTCGAATTTCGAAATTAATTTCGAATATCCGAACATTATAATGTATTGTCATTAGGTGAAATCATGTATGCCAAATTTCAGCACATTCGGACTAGAAGAACTAGTTTTAACAGCTTTAAAAATTTTTCGAACACGAGTTCGAATTTTCGAAATTTTTTTTTTTAGGTTTTATGACACAGAGATTAATTTAAAAACATAAAAAAAATTTCGAAAATAACTTCGAATTTTCGAACTTAATTTCGAATATTCGAACATATTATTGTATTGTCATCAGATGTACTTATGACTGCAAAATTTCAGCCAATTTGGGCTACGGGAACTGGTTTTAAAAGCTTTCAAACCTCGAATCTTCGAAAAATTTCCTTAATATATTTTTCGACAATTATAAATACTAATTAAATTCGTTTTTGAAAATTCATTATCAAATTCATTACCATTATCAAAAAAAGTTATAATGAAAAAAATATAATTTTCATTAAATGGTACTTAAAATATTTTTCATTACAATTTTTTCTATAAATGGTAATGAAATTTTAATGCTTAATGAAAAATTCCCATGTATGGTATAAACATACATATATATTGGCGCTGATTGTTATTTTAAAGGCGTCTTAAGGCGGGCGTTGACTGTTGTTTAAGATGAAATGAGCGAGGGAGAGAGAAAGAAATATAAGATGCCCATGCGCGTGCGAATTTAAGCAATTTTTTCACTAGAAAAAAAATATATAATTAATGAGATCTAACATGCTAAAGATGTCTCAGATATTTAATTTATTCGAAGAAAAGAGTTTAATGCTTGGCTGCACTTCAACAAACTTTATTAATTTTAAATCAATCATTTACTTTATTTGTTGGTAGAGGTGAGAACGAATTGTATCTTTAAATGTTTTTAAATCGTGCAATGTTGCAACAATGTGTAGAAACTGTTATTGGGTTATTATTAGATTTTTCATTGAAAATATTTGGCATAAAAATGTGTCAGATAAAAACAATAAGTAGAAGAGCTTTACGTGAACAGCATTAACAAACACAGGGAGAGCTTATGAGACGACTCGCCACCGTCTCTACGAGCTTCTTACACGCCGTTGACAAGTTTTGTACATGGTTTCTGCCGGTCTTCGTAAAAGCGCTGCCCCGTTGCTTAACATAAGAGGTGCAAAAACATACTTCCGTTTAAAACCATGCAGATGGGATGGCCTGTGTTGATTCGTCAACAGCACCCAGAGACGGTAATCGGTAGACCGAAAAACGAATCCATCAAATATGCTGATTACTTACAGAAAACACATTGTGGTAAATCTGGTATAAACAGAGTAAACCCTATCATTCATGCGATACACTCATTAAAAAAACATCCGATACACTCGCTCTAGGTATACGGATGGGCGAGGCCCGCATACCCCTTCATTCACTCCGTATCATACACACTTGACACTTGTACTTATGCCGAATTATAGAATTTACCCTGTATCAGTCTTTTAACCAACATTCTCTTCCCACAAGTTTCGGGTTAAACCACAGCCACCACGTGGATGCGGGACAAAACAAGTTCGAAAGTCTGCTCTTTGGAATACCGGTTTCCCTGGTACCAGATTATAAGGCTCCTTGGTCCGACGCCAGGTCAAATCATTCAAGTAAAGACTCTACCAGTTTATAATCTCGGCAGACTAAAGGTATTAGTAGCTCCTCTTTTCCCCCAGATTGCAATAACACCAAGATGAGGAAGATCATCAAGGTAACATGCCCCGGGTGGTGTTAACAATATTCCAAATACAAAGATCATGTATCCAAAAGGCAATTAATCGAAAGGGTCTTTATAGTATTGTTTTAGTTAAGTTATATATAAGCCGACTAAAAGCTTATTACTTTGGGTCCAATCAGGGGACATTCTTGAATCATTCTCGTTTTCTTGTAGAGAGATTTGTTGCTTTTCTCATGAGGCTTTATTTCGGAAATTTGGAGCAAACGATCATTTTATCAGTATTTTTTGGGGATCGTGACTCCAAAGTTCAATGTAGGAAGTAAACGTTAAGGGATAAGGGAATCAAATGATCTCATTTTTCTCTGGCGATCATGACTAAAAATATATATGTAAATAGCTCGATCTTTACCGAAAATCGGTGACTATTTATCATTATCAAAGATTATTTGTTTCTCTATAGATCCCAACAAGGTTCATAAATGAGATAGGATAGATATAGGTAGCTCATTTAAATAATGGAAAGTGTTAACATTGACTCAATGACCACAAAATTTAAAATTCGTGTAATTTAACGCCCAATTAATGATTGCGTTTTTTTATTATATTTATTTATTATTTTTTTTCTCAGTTCAATTCGTTTGACTTAATGAAACAAATCAAAATTATTTATGCGTAGTAATTAATCATTAATTTCTTTGTTTTTTTTTTCTCTATATATTTACACATATCTGTTGTCGATTTTATTTGAATATGAATTTTTAATAATATTTTTTATTTTTTATTTTTTTCTTTTAAATGTTGAAATAAAACAACTGTTTTTCAAAAATATCTTATTGGGTGGGTGATTAACTGACACACTTTTATTATAATTGAGCAGTCGGAGTCGGTAGTTTTGTGATTTTTTTGGTGCGAATAGTGAAATGACGATTTCGCAAGTGTCAAATTTATTTCATTTTTTTTCTTTTGAATAATAAAGTTGTTATGTTCGACTGTTGGTAGATTGTCAAGAAGTTTAATTAATGTGTTTACCGCATTTTTGAATAGAAATACTTTCAATTCGGTAAGCAATAAAAGAAAATAGGTTAAGGCTTTAAAAACACTATCGAAATTGATTATTAAGTAATAGTACAATAGATATTACATTATTTAAAAATATTTAATATTTAATAACAATGAATGGTAGGCAATTGTTATTTAGTAGAATAATATATAACAACATCTCATCTCATTTACTTATGAAATTTTATTTATTTTAATTATAATTCCACTGAATATTTTCTTTTATTTTATATTTCAGCATGTTGTACACGCGACAGTCTATCACTTTATGTTTAATATCATTCCTAACAATTCTTGCCACACCTGCCTTTCTAGTCAAAGCCTATATTATTGATACGACTGCATCAACTGCCCAATCAACACCCTCTTCCTATTTGGGTTCAAAAGTTCTATTTCAAAGTCCTAGTGTCGAAAATATTTACAAAGAAATGATTGTGTCATCGAAACCTTTAAATTTACGCAAATATTCAACACGTCCCAAAACTAAGAAGACTAAAAAAGATTCACGAATCTATTATATACCCATACCACCACTGCCATATCGTTTTCTACCCGGCATCGGTTACGATTATCAACCTATGAAAATTAAACCTTTACTAGTGGAACCAGAGGTGGCTGTGACTACAGAGGATTATTCGGGTTATAAAATTCCAAATCCTTATAAACATTATCAACAACAATTACAAATGTCCTACTTTAAACCATTGATGGCAATGCAGCAGCAGCAGCAACAACAAAATTATCAAATACCCACAACACAGGCACCAGTTCGAAAACCACCAGTAGCAGAGAGTAAAGTATTTCGTCTAGATCGTGACGATTATTATTTTAATGGTCGGCCATTTAGATTGCAAGTGGCGCATGCTGGTCCAAAATACAATTTAACACCGCAAAATTTAAAATCATCATTTTATTTCGATAAAAATATTATTTATTAAGTTATACTTTATAGTTTAAAAATAAATGTAAATTAAAAGATAAAGCTATTTAAGGTGTTTTTCTTTTTCCTTAAGAGTACAATTTTTCAGTCAAATAAGGAGGGCATGGGGTATCAAATGTTCAATTAATAAATACGTCATTGAGAGCACAAAAGTAGATCCATATTATTGGCGAAAGAAACGGAACTCAAGTGTTATACTTGCAAAATATTTATTGAAAATAACCTAGTCTTCGAATTTTTAAAGAAAAAATATTAAGAGAGTCACCCGATAAAAATTGAATCTGATGTACAGTTCCTCTACTTACCAAATCTGATCTCTACTTTAGTTTTTCGAGATATCGTCTGCTAAATTTTGAAAACTTCATTTAAGCTTTACTTTAAGATATCTAGAACAGAGAAGAACATATAACACAAATATTTTAGAGTCGACTGATTGGACTTTCAGTTGTCATAAATTCTATAAGGTCTAAACGGTGGGACCAAGTTTCTTAAAATTGTAATAGTGAATTCTTGTATGTCTGGAAGGATATATAGGCTACTATTTATTTCGAAGTTTTAAGTAGGCGAGGTGTCACGCCTACCTGCAAAATACATACATACATACTACATATATCAGAAACTGCAACAGTTAGAGCCCTCAAACTTTGTATAGACAACTTTGACATCTACATATATGTACGAATGAGCGTTTGTGAACAAAACTGGGAAAAATTATTTAGTATATCTGATAAAATTATAGTATATCTGAGAGTAAGAGTTCTAAAATTTTCTAGGATCCACTTTATTATCAAATTGAATATTTTAAAGAATTCACGTCCGTTGTAAATATTTGGCTAATAAATTTTCAGATAGTGGCCTCCGGTAGGTTAGTGGTTAGTGTTCTAGTCTCGGAGGTGGTGGGTTCGATTCCCATCTGAGGCACTGGTTAAGAAGCGCACAACATGTTCGATAGAGGCCTAGGTGTATTTCTTCCTCCTTTCAAACTAACTAAATAATAGGATTAGCAATGCGGCACCTTCCATATGAATTAAATACAAATATATATATATATATATATGGAAAACCGTTAGAGCTAGAATATTCAGATTTTGCACGGGCAACATAGAAATCCATATAAACGATTTGGGAAACACATGGTCGGACCAGCAATAGTAGGCGTGGCACCTCCCATACGAAAAAAACAAAAAATCTTATATATGGGAAACTATTAGAGCTAGAATCCTCAAATTTTTCAAGAATAACTTTAACATCCATTCGAATATTTGGGTAATAAATTGGCGCATAAGCAATATAGACGTATATCTAGGAAACCATAGGAATATTTGGAAGAACTTGGTGAACTTGCTATAGTAGGCATTGCAATCCTTTAGAAGAGTATACTTTTGTCTCTGGGTAAAAAAATATTTAGAATGTCTTCCTTTCTAAGATCACATCTTACGAAAATTATATGTACATATATATATATTTTTATTTATTTTTATGTATTTTTATATAGAGCTTAAATATCTCTTTACTTAGGTAAAAGGATTCCCCTACCGAACTGAATCATCCTATGATATAGGCAGTTAATAGGGCGTGATGTGACAAAAATAGACTTTACGGTGGAAATGCCCATATATGTATATTCTACAAAGATCCTAATCTAATTTTAGTCTACAAATGCTAATTTTATTAATCAATGAAAGTAAAATATTACAATATGAAACAGTTTAAAGGAATTTAAAATTGATTTTATGTTATGTTCATAAACATAAAATTTTCCCAAATCTAATACAGAATATTCAAATGAATCACTTATCATTTAATATAGATTTATATATTTCTGTTTAGAATTAAATTTAAATCGCATTAATCATGATCGATTTGATCAAAGCTGACCCTAATTTGGTTAATTATTAAAAATACAGATGTTTGTTTGATTTAATGTTGATTAAAAGATTATAAAAAACGTAAGATAACTATAAACCGGGCAATAGTTGACATATTCAACAGCCATAAAATGGTAATTAACATGTTAGGAAAACAAATGAATATTAATTTTTGGCAAAAATAAAAAAAAAGTTCCAACTAAGTGTTAAGGTGTTATTAGTTAATACATTGCTTTAAGGCTTGAGCTTAAAAAACATATTTTTACAAGGATTTGAAAACTTAATTATAAAGTAAAGGGAACAGTTGGTTAAACTATAGAAGTGTGTACAAAAGGGTTGACATATACATAATTTTAAAATTAATAAAGAAGGGTATTAAAGCTTCATTTATGCAAATTATTTAACTATCATTTCATCTGTTTTATAACACAAAATTAATTATGAAGTGTTTTTTAAACGTATCGCTTGAATAACATTATACCTAATTAATAATATATTTGATAGATCTCTTAGTTGACATTTATTGTTAACAAAACAGAGTTGTTAATATTAGCAAATTGTATTGTGTTTTTCTGGAACACTTTCACTCCCACAAAAATTATATAATATTAATAAACATATGTATTTATCAACATAATGGCTAACCAAGGAAACTAATGGATGGATGTCAAGGAAACAATTGTTATTTAAAAACAAATTTCTTTACTATTGATTAAATTTTCCTCCATAGGAATTATAATTCGTTTTCTTCAAATTACAATAGTGGCAACGTTTTAAATGGAAAAGAATAATTTTGAACACTAAAATGTTTCAAAAGCTTTAAAAATTAACTAAACAAAACAATCAAATAAATTAATTTATTTTTAATAAAAAAATACCCAATAAAAACAATGGATAATGAAATTAAATTACCCACGGTCGACGATATAATCGTGGTGCCAACACTCAAACCTTTATGTGAATGCAATTCTACTACAACAAAAACACCAAAACAAGAACGTTCAACAACTCAATCCTCGAACGAAGAAGATTGTCAAACTCAAACCCAAAAAGCAGTGGAAGAAGACGAAGAAATTGTTGATATTGAAAATGTTACAGTAAAATTTCGTTTAAAAGGCAATCAAACTATAGCACAAATTTATCCCAACTGTATGACTATAGCTGAAGTGAAAACCGATATTGCTAGACGTTTTGAAATCGAACCAGAATTGTTGATACTCAAACAAGGTCAGCAGATACTATCGGATTTATGTTCTATACGAGAAACTGATAATGATGAATATGGTATACATGAATATCATTTGGAATTAAGTGTTAAATTAAAGCCACTTAAAATAGAGGATCAAACAAATGGGAGAAGTAATGGAGAAGAGTCGGCTAGACAACCTAAATTAGATTTAAATGTTTATTACAGGTGTAGAAGCGATTTATTTGGTGTAGTAATACTTCTATTAACATTTCGTGTTTTATTTTTTTTTATCATAGCAAATATCGTTTACCGGATTTTATCACGGTTTATATACCAGCCGAAGATTCTCGCAATGGCAAGGCCAAAAATATAGTTGTCGAAATACAGAATCGTTCGATTGTCAAACCATTTTTATGTGGTTATATTAACAAGAGCACGGGCATTGAATATTTGGATGCTTTCACTCAGACGGGACCATTTATAAATAAATGCAAATACCAAAACTATGCTAGCCGAGATACGCAAACTCGTGAACTCAAACCGAAATCAGTTGTAAGTATTTATTTATATTTTGAGAATAAGTTCTCAGGAATATTTTATAGTTCCACAACTACTTCTAAAACTTATGTATATTAAGAAGTACTGGATTTGAATGTTAATTGCTGATTAAAGGGTTTCGAAACGTAGTCAACACTCATATGCAAAAGTCAGGCTTGGCTTAAAGGAAATCCTCTAAGTCGACCAATATCTTCATATAGGGACCTTTAAAAACTTAGGAAAATATTGAGTTTTCAATGGTACCAGTAAAGTTGAAGTGTGTTAATGGTCTCCTCCTAAATATAAACTGTTGAGTTTTAATGGTCTCCACCAGAGTGTAAACGGTTTGAGTATATGGTCTTCACCAGTCAACACATAACCTCAATTCGAGGTAAAACGACAGCACGAGATTGATACCGATAATATATAACTGCACAGTTATCAAAAGTAATACATCACACAAGTGCAAGTGAGACGCAAATCCGTAGAAATCCATACAACAAACACAAGCCCGGTCGTTCTTAAATAATAATGGCGATGATGCGAATTACGATGATGCGAATTACGACATTGCCAATGGCAATGCAATTGCTTCTTTAGGTGATTGGATTTGACAACTGCATTGAAAATCCACTTGATATCTTTCGGGTTATTTATTCAACTGGTACCAACCGCATCCCTACTGATATAAACGTCGTGTTCTGGATATTTCGAATCCAAAATCATTTGCTATCTGGAATTGTATAGACTCATTTTTAGAGTATTTTATGGACCTATGTAATACAAGTTATAGGCATTTGCAGGTTTTAAAAATTGTTCCATGTCTGCAATACTATGCGGATTGTGTACTTAATAATGTGTTGGTATTACTTAATGGATCATATACTCAAATAAAAGATTCGTATTATGAATCTACTAAAAATCAATTATAATTTTTTTACTTTAAGGATACAATGCATGATCAAATGTCACAATGTTGGCTTGATGGTAACAATGTACGTTATTGGTCTGAGGCCACCGATTATTATATAACAGCTGGTAAATATACTACACATGCCCAGCAAGAAAGACGCATAAATAGGTTGGGAAAAATATGTTTAATACAGCGTAATTTTCGGCGTTGGAAGTGGATGAAATGGATGAAGCAATGTGCCCAGGAATACAGGTAATATGAGCATATCTTGAACAAATAAACCTTTACATTTGTTTCCAAAGATACGAAAGTTCACAGATCGAAGATTTTGATTGAAGATTTTTAGGGAGAAATATTTGAATTTATATAATTTTACAGACGTCTAGTAGCAAATCGTTTGGTCGAAGAGCAGGTCTTTCAAGAAAACCAACAAAAATGTATAAAACGTGAGCAAAGAGCAAAACAATTTCCACGAACAAAAGATGATTTTGATTTGTTGTATGGCGAGGTGCAAAAATGGAAAATGGCTGAAATGAAACGTATTGCCAGCATGTATGAGGGAGCATCACGTATAGCGGAAATAAATATATTATTGGATAAAGAAATCACCCTATTAAGCGGCATAGATCGTCAAAGACAATTAGTGTTTGAGGCCATGAAAGATTTTCGTCAGGAACAATTACTTAAGAAAATGGGGGAACCCATTAAATGGATTGGTTATGGAGGTGGGTTAAATATATATATATATATAAAATTTTTAAAATATTTTCAATTATACTATGTATTAATTTAGATACCGTGGTGCATTTGGATTTGTTGCGCACTCAACGTGTACGCTTTTTAACGGAAATCTATAAAGATTTACAGAAACCTTTACCTAAAGACAAACGTTTGGATTTAATAAATAAAGTTCGTGAAATCTTGTTAAATGAACAGGATTTTCCCGATTTTGGTGAGGTGTGTATGTTATTGTTGTAATAAGTCCGTTAAACGATATTAAATTTTGTAATTAATTGCTTTTCATTTTCTTTATTTTAAAGCTTTATGATTTATTTGATCGCGAACGAAATCTGCTGGTGTATACTAAATATTGCGATGTGGAAGTTTTGCGCAAACGTCAAAATATTTTATTTGTAGAGCTGATAAAATTTGATAGGGAGACTAAGGCTCGCAGTAAGTGAAAAATAGGAAATATTGTATTGGTTCCACATACGTGTAGTCCTATGGAATCGACTCTCGTTCTATGGAACGGTTCCTTTATAGATGTTCTATGTTCGAATTTCATATTAAAAAAACAATTGATGAATTATAATTGTCTCAATTACTTGTACATTAGAGTGGGTCGGTCTCTATGGACAAAAAAAAAGTTGTGTCAGTCACCCCCTAGGATTAAAGATATGTTAAAAACATTTTTTTGCCACGCCTAGAAATACCGCCCTTTTTGTTTTTTATATATTACGTCGTCATTTTAAGTCCGATCGTCACATATGATATATCAATATTTATGGCTTGGCTGTAGCTACATTTCACCCTTAGACGATTTTTAAATTAGACGTAACAATCTATGCCCGACTTCTGATATCTCGGATCCTTCCCCAAAATCTGAAATTGTGGCTATACAATAATAAAGAGCTTTTAGTTATATGAAATATAGGCTTTTGAAATGCTCACTTTTATGCATAAATAGCTATTTTGTAGATATTTAAAAATGTTCATATATTCATTATCAACCTTTCTCACAACAAATAATTAATTTGCCAGGAAAAACCGTCGAAAACATTTTTTTTGAAAATGAATTATAAAAATGTTATTTTTTCAGTTACAAACCCTTCCAGATCCTACTTCCTATTAAAAAAGAGGAAAGTGTATTATAACCTACAGCACTATAGTGGTTTAACTTTGTCCATAATGCGATGCAAATAGGCTGATATATTTAATTTTACCCAAGGACGAAGTTGTTTGAAAATGGATTAAATCGGTCCATTATTCCCCTAGCCCTCATACAACCGTACTCCCCGAATACTGCTTTGGAGCTCTTAATAATGGCTTCAAGGTCGTTAATTCCCTCTTAAACACTACAATTAGGATGTAATTCTGCATATCTATCTCTTATAAGAACATAAAACATTCCACCAAATTTTTATAGGATCGGTCCATAATTGATCCTAGCTCCCATATATAGTCTCTTTCAAAAAATCAGTTTTTCATCGATAAGTTGCTCAAATAGTATATCGTCACCTAAAACGCTAGGGCCGTTTCATTTATTGTTGAATAAAATTGTGGACAATTAAGTCAAATTTTGAAGGGGGCTTTGTATAGGGGTTATGGTCAAATGAGACCCTATAACTATAAAATTCATGTTGGTCATCAAGGCTAGTATAGAACTTGGTTTTGTAGGTTTTTGTCGAGATACGAGTATATTAGACATAATTATGAACTTAAGAGCCCTATTCGGCGAGTTCAGTTGTATGGGGGCTAGGTGAAATAATAGACCGATGTTAACCATTTGTAATAGATTTCGTTTTCGATATCATAGAAGATCGTGTGCCAAATTTCATTGAATTATGATCAAAATTGCGACCTGTAGTTTGATTACAAGGTTTACAAGCCCTATTCGGAGGTTCAGTTGTATGGGGGCTAGGTGAAATAATGGACCGATCTTAACCATTTTCAATAGGCTTCGTCCCTGTGAGAATAGAACCAAATTTCATTGAATTATCTTTAAAATTGCGACCTGTAGTTTGATTACAAGGATTACATGGACGGACTGACGGACGGAAATAGCTAAATCGACTCAGAAAATTATTCTAAGCCGATTGGTATACTTTAAGATGGGTATAGGTCCAATATTATTGTGCGTTACAAACATCAGCACAAACCCAATATACCCTCCCCACTAAAGTGGCGTAGGGTATAAAAATAAATCATATTTTAGTTATGCTCATATCTGGTATCATATGGCCGGCCATTCCCGATTATTCGTTTTTTATTAGTTTTTATTATTTAAAGAACTTATTTAAAAATATGTAACTATTTAAAAGAATCATAAAATAAATTTATCACATTTTATAAAAATTAGTATAAACATTTTTAAAAATTGTTAAAAAAAGAAACATGCAAGTAGTTGTATGGAAAAAAACATGAACAACATTTTTGTAAAACTTAGCATAACACTTTAATTTTTCATCGATTTTTATAAAATAAAATGTTTAATTTTTATGTACCTACGTGATTTTGTTATTAAAGGCTGAATAAAATGATATTTCTTTTGTTTAGATAGGGGTAGGATGCAATTTTTGTATTGTAAATTAATTTTAAAAAAATTGTTTTCGACCATATCCCTAGCAAATTAATTGTTTGTAGTTTGAACTACACAGGTATTTTTAAATACCTGTAAAATAGCTCTTTATGCATAAAAGTGAGCATTTTAAAAGCATATATTCTATGTAATTCAATGTACTTTATTCCAGTATAGCCACAATTTTCGATTTTGGGGAAGGATCCGAGATATCAGAAGTCGCGCAAAGAATATGACGTCGAAATAAAAAATTGCATAAGAGTGAAATATAGCTAAAGTCAAACCATAAATATTGATATATGATATGTTATGATCGGACTTAAAATGGCGGCGTAATATATAGAAAACAAAAAGGGCGGTATTTCTAGGCGTGGCAAAAAAATATTTTTTATATTTTCGGAAATGTTATTAACATATCTTTAATCGTAGGGGGTGACTGACTCAACTTTTTTTTTCGACCCACTCTATTGTACATAAATCAATATTATTCTAATCTAAACTATAGACTAGATTATAAATTCAACTATAAACTAGACTATAGGCTGGACTATAGGCTGGACGATAGACTAGATAATAGACTAACCTATAGACTACAGTCTAGGGATGCCAAACGGGACTGGCTTTTACAAATCCCGGGATTCGGGATTTTGAAAATTGCAATCCCGGGATATTTCGGGATCCCGGGATTTTTCGGGATCCCGGGATTTTTCGGTATTTCGGGATTTTACGGGATTTCGGGATTACATGAATTTAATTATTTTATATATGAAAATCTTTAAATCATCATATTTGTAAAGAAAATTGTTTAATTTTGTGGAAATTTAACAGACAGAAGATATATTTAAATTAAAACAATCCAACTAATTCCAATTTTTAAATAAAAACTTTCAGAATTGCATATTTTCTGAAACTTTTTAAATACATACTTACTTCCTAAATGTGGCCTCCGGTAGGTTAGTGGTTAGTGTTCTAGTCTGGTAGACCGGAGGTGGTGGGTTCGATTCCCACCTGATGCACTGGTTAAGGAGCGCACAACAGGCCCGATAGAGGCCTAGGTGTATTTCTTCGGATTTGATGTATATACATCCTCCTTTCAAACTAACTAACTAATTAACTACTTCCTAAATAAAAATAAATATCAAGTTCCGAAATTAGACATAAGCACTTTTTAAAACCTCATACTGTTCCATGTGAACTAATAATTATAACAGATACCAATTCAATTATTCGAACATCAATTTAGAACCTATTCTTTGAAAAATATTTGGAATTTTACTCAAAATACATATTAGTTTTGGAACATATTATTATATTCGTAGTATTAATTTAAAATTTTAGGTGCATTCAGAACAAGGTAATTTACCTTAACCGGTATCATTCAGATTTGTAGAAAGTTAGAAATGTAAAATCCTCTAGTATTGAAAAATAAAGTTTGTATTCGACTGCGCCGAAATTAAATACCCACCATCAAAATATTGTAATGTATTGATATTAATATCAGCATCAATGTGATTTTCAGAGGAGGTCTAATTAGGTTTTTTTGTGTCAATTTTGGTCCAAATTTGCAGCCCAAATAGAATGAGTCTTCTAACTCGTGTTTTCAGCTTACAGACACAGAATGTGTATACTTTTTGGGTCGGTCTACGACCAACATTGCAATGTGCTAACAAGTAAAAAGTTATAGTTGGGCGAAGCCTACCATATAATACCCTACACCAGTTATAAAAATAAAATGTGATTTATTGTTCATAATAAAGCATCTAAGTTGAATTGTACCTTGCCTCAGATATAATTTAGCTATTTTTTGTTGAATAAAATTGTGTACATTTAAGTCATATTTCGAAGGGGGCTTTGCATAGGGGCTAGGGTCAAATGAGGCCGCATCATCAAAAAATACATCAGGGTCATGAAGGCTAGTATAGAACTTGGTTTTGCAGCTTTTTGTCGAGTTACGAGTATATTGAACATAATTATGAACTTAAAAACCCTATTTGGGGGGTTCAGTTGTGTGGGGGCTAGGTCAAATATTGGACCGATGTTATCCATTTTCAATAGGATCCGTCTCTAGTACAATAGAAGATCATGCAAAATTTCATTGAATTATCTTCAAATTTGCTGTAGTTTGATTACAAGGTTTACACGGACGGACGGACAGACGGACGGACATAGCTAAATCGACTCAGAAAATGATTCTGAGCCGATTGGTATACTTTAAGGTATAGGACCAATATTATTGTGTGTAACAAACATCAGCACAAACCCAATATACCCTCCCCACTAAAGTGGTGTAAGGTATAAAAACGAAGTGAATAAATAAATTTATATGTGCTATGTGTATGGACTCATACCACTTTAAAAAATAAAAGGTTCAAATATGTATAAAATTAGCTCTGCGGAATTTTGTTTTGCATGAGTCAAAAATAAAATAAGATCGTAATTTTCAAATTAATGAAAATTATGGCTCAAAAAAAGAAAATAAAAACAGTTTTTTGAAACAAATCCTAATCCCGAAAAAATCCCGGGATTTATTTTCCAAATCCCGGGATTCGGGATTTGCCAATCCCGAAAAATCCCGGGATTTTCGGGATCGGGATTTCGGGATTGGCATCCCTACTACAGTCTAGACTAAACTATAAACTAGATAATAGACTAAACTATAGAATAGACTATAACTAAACTATAGACTAGATAATAGACTAAACTATAGAATAGACTATATACTAAACTATAGACTATACAAAACTATAGCATAGACTGTAATCTAGACTGTAGAGTAGACTATAGATTAGACTATATAGTAGACTATAAACGAGTCTATAGACTAGACTAAGCTATAGACTAGTCTATAGACTAGACTATGGACTACACTATAGACAAGTCTATAGACTAGACTATAAACTAGACTATAGACAAGTCTATAGACTAGACTATAAACTAGACTATAGACTAGTCTATAGACTAGACTATATAGACTAGACTATATAGACTAGACTATAGACTAGACTATAAACTAGACTATAAACTAGTCTATAGACTAGACTATAGACTAGACTATAGACTAGACTGTAGACTAGACTATAGACTAGACTATAGACTAGACTATAGACTAGACTATAGACTAGACTATAGACTAGACTATAGACTAGACTATAGACTAGACTATAGACTAGACTATAGACTAGACTATAGACTAGACTATAGACTAGACTATAGACTAGACTATAGACTAGACTATAGACTATAGACTAGACTATAGACTAGACTATAGACTAGACTATAGACTAGACTATAGACTAGACTATAGACTAGACTATAGACTAGACTATAGACTAGACTATAGACTAGACTATAGACTAGACTATAGACTAGACTATAGACTAGACTATAGACTAGACTATAGACTAGACTATAGACTAGACTATAGACTAGACTATAGACTAGACTATAGACTAGACTATAGACTAGACTATAGACTAGACTATAGACTAGACTATAGACTAGACTATAGACTAGACTATAGACTAGACTATAGACTAGACTATAGACTAGACTATAGACTAGACTATAGACTAGACTATAGACTAGACTATAGACTAGACTATAGACTAGACTATAGACTAGACTATAGACTAGACTATAGACTAGACTATAGACTAGACTATAGACTAGACTATAGACTAGACTATAGACTAGACTATAGACTAGACTATAGACTAGACTATAGACTAGACTATAGACTAGACTATAGAGACTATAGACTAGACTATAGACTAGACTATAGACTAGACTATATAGACTGGACTTTAGACTAGACTATATACACTAGACTATAAACTAGACTATATAGACTAGACTATAGACTAGACTATAGACTAGACTATAGACTAGACTATAGACTAGACTATATAGACTGGACTTTAGACTAGACTATATACACTAAACTATAAACTAGACTATATAGACTAGACTATAGACTAGACTATATAGACTAGACTATATAGACTAGACTATAGACTAGACTATAGACTAGACTATAGAGTAGACTATAGACTCGACTATAGACCCAAAAGATAAAATAATGAAAATTTGTGATCACTATTATTTCCCTATCAAACTTCGAAGGAAAATTAGAGGGCCTAGAGCCAAAGAGTTAAAAAATCTGTGACCCTTTTATTTTCTGCCGAAAATCAAATCACATGTTTTTTGAATGAAAACATAAAATTAAATTTTTCAAGGAATCTAGGGGCAAAAACATTAGCTTTATTGATTATAACGTGGACTTTTTGTTGATTAAAATAAAGCAACGTTTTTTAATTTTTTATATTTTCAAGAACAAGGAAATCGAATGTGTATGGTTTGTAAACAAGTAAAACCTTATTCACAATTTGCCATACGCACCAGACAATATCAAGTGGATACTTGTAAGAAATGTTACTATCTCAAGGTAAAAATGAAATGATAAAAATCTTTTCTAGTGTTAAAATTAAAAAACCATTACTTTCCTAGGAGGCCTGTACTGAAAATCTTGTTTATACTGCAATTTTACGTAGTATACAACGCGAAGAACGTAAAAAGAAATGCAATGGTTCATTTGCATTTATAATGCAAGTGGATGATGTGCGCCATATAGTGGAACAAATATGGCATGGTCATTCTATTTTGAGTAAATGTGAAAATTTAACAAAGCTAAGGTAATGATTTTTTTTGAAATTTAAATTATTTCAATTTAATTTTTTATTACAAACCAATAGATTGCCACGCTGGAACAAAAATGAGGAATGGTCTCCCTGGAATTGTATTTGTTTAACCGAAACCGAAACTATTAATCACAATAGAGTAGATGATTTAGAAAAGGTATACGATCTTAAAATACGTTTAGAAGTGGGAAATCGTCATATGTTGGCCAAAAATGCTTTTCACAATTTGGCCGCAGTTTCAGTAGAATTTACAGAAACTGGTAAATGGTGGAACACGGGTTTGAATAAACAACGTCTAGTACGCTTAGAACATTTAAGCTCAAACAAGGAAGCTGTAAAAGCTAAAAATCAACAAAGAGTCTAATGAGCGTAACAAAAAAATGGGTAAAATTCTTTGGTTGAAAATTATAAAAAAACAACTTTTAATATTTTCAAAAATAAAATTAAATTTATTTAATAAAAACAAAAAAATTATTTGCATGCTTTTCTTTATAAAAAAAATATTCTTCTTATTTTTGACGCCAAAAAAAAGCATACAAATACATTTAGCATTAAATTAATTAAAAATACAAATTTAAACTAAATTTTTTAGTTAAATTATGGTAGTAGTTAATTAGTTCGTTTGGAGAGGGTGATACTTATGACTTTAAGTTAACAACAGCTTCTTTTTTTTTGTATTATCTTTACCAATTATTTAAAATTTTAAACTAAAATGTATATTGTATTTTTTGTTTGGTTTTATTTTCATTTTGTATTAGTACTAATGAGCGCTTTAAATTTACTTTCCAAATACTGCACTCTTTTTAATAACTTATCACTCGTGTTGAATTCATTGTACGGCACGGGTATCACTTTGTAACCACTCTTCTCTAGCAAATCGAAACTTAGCGATGTTATGCCACTAGCTGATCTATGGGTGCCATGGCAAATGTCATGATAATCGACCACCATTAAAGCAATTCTTTGAAATTGTAAAAATTGAAATGAATATTTAAATAAATATAGATATGATATTATTTAGAACCTTATAGGTGTAACTTGAATAAAAAATGTCTACAATCAGATATTTAGGAGTAAAATTTTTTTTGAGATCAATTGGAATTTGATTAAATATTTTAGAAATATGTAGATGATCTATTTTTTATTCTTGTTACTTGTTTTGTTGGTCCTAATTACTTACTTAATTCCATTGGCATGTTCTTTATCTAGGGGCAAAGGATTACGTTTAGCATCAAAAACACAATTGGCATCTGTAAGTATTTTTTTATTTTTGTTGTTGTTCTTTTAATTAAATTTATTTTCTTTTTAATTATTAAACAAACACTTCAAAATGAAAATATGAACACATAACATGTAACAATTTATAACAAATGAAAGCGCAAATGAAGTAAACAATTTTAAAGATATTTAGGAAATGATTAAAAACTAAAATGAAGCAATTTTAGAGACAAACAAATAAAGATGAGTTAGTTACAACAAGGAAACATTTGATGAGCAATATTTAATTTATATAGGTATAGGACAAATGTTTTAATAAAAATGATTGTATAGAATAAGTTTTATGCAATGAATAAAATGTAAGAGATATTTAAAATGTTATAAACCAAACAATTTCCTTAAAACCTCTTTATTCCATGATTAGTTATTATTCAAACAAATATTTTCGCCACCACATCTATTCGAAATTTTTTTTAAAACATCATATTTTAAAAACAAAGAATTTGAAAAAAAACATATTTTTATATTACCTTTACTTTTGTATTACATAAAATCAATTATTTTTTATTTCTAAACTAACTAAACTAATTTTAAATAAAGATTAAAGAAATCAAATCGAAAATTCTTCTAATTTCTATGAAAGTTCGTTCAATGTTTCTTCAACTCAAATATAGTTTAAAATTTCATATGTACCGATACATTATACTTAAACTATAACTTTGTGAGCCTCTCTGTATATATTTTTTACTAAATGTTTCCTAAAATTCACTTTTAATTTACAAATTAACCATTTTTATGAAATAAACGATCTTGTGATCTTTTGGTAATTAAACGTTCTTGTATAAACTAAAAGCAAATAAGCATTAATTTTTATATTGAAACTTATATTTATGTACTTATTTACAATTAACTATTAAAAATGATTACGAAAATAATAAAATTATAAAGCATGCGATAAACCGAAACACAAAAAAAGAAAATTAAACAAACAAAGACTTACCAATCAAGAATCCCATTTTACTATCAACCAGACTGTTGACATGATTGTTAGCCGGCAAAAGACTCTTTAATGCGTCCTTTAAACCATTAACTAGAACTTGTTTCGATTTCGGATGTGCCATAGGCACATCATATACTACACTATCGCTGGCAATTATAGGTCCCTTATAGTCTGTTGCCATTAGTTGGGCATAACTGTTTAAGTTTAATAACTTCATTTTTGAGGTAGCCGTTAGACCATTCTTATCAGATTGTAGTTTCTCTACAAATGTTTGGGTTAGAACACTTTCCAAGTGTTTATTATCACACAGACCCAACATGGTTAGAGCCCAAACATGATTAAGCCAATCAACATGTTTGGTAAAATCTTGTTGAACAATTGTCTTGACAAGTTTTTGGCGAACATCATCAATATTGGCGCTTTTAAAATTTAAAATGGCAGATGTTAAGAAGAGAGCACTGAGGTCTTGGGGGCGGCAGATATCACTGTGTTTTAAAGTCCATTGAGTAAGTGATTCCAAAATGTCTGAAATCATAAAAGTGAGTAAATAAACACAAGCAACATGTTATTAGCAGTCACAACTCACCCAAATCTCTATATTTTAAAATACCCAAACTTGTAAGTATTGAACCAACTACTGCTGATTTATCTGTATTTTTAGGTAGAGCTACTTGTATATCAGCACATACTTTGGCAGCCAAAACAGAATCTTGGAAGTTTAAGGTGGCCATGGCAAAGAAGATATCAGCACACTGTTTTAAATCCAACGGTTCAGAAGCACTGCTAATATTAAAAGCCAAGGAGCGCAACAAAGGGGTACTACGGCGTTTACGAGCAGCCAGAGTACTCATTACTTTTACCATTTGTGGCAAACTAATGCTAGCAATTAATTTTGCTGCCTCATCATCACCAGCAACACCTAATACAGTATTGAGATCATCGGTTCTAAAGCCAGAAATACGTTTTGGACCATTACCGTTGCCGTTACCATTGCCATTTTTAACAGTACGTCCTAGCATGCGGCAGACTTTCAAAAAACGTGAATCATTTTCAAACTCATTTAATTTTACGCGTTCTATTGTGCTCCATTCAGCCAAAATTGAGACAATTCTAAGAGCATGCTTGCGGGTTAAAGGAGTATTGCCTTCGGCGACAGACAAAAGACCGTTTATTGTCTTAGCATTAGTAATGCGTTCATCGATGTTGCCATTACCAGTTGCTGCTGTTTTATTAGACGTACCAGACGCCGACTCATCTTTTAGATTTTCAAAGGCAGCAGCTACCAAAGAATCTGTAAAAGTTTTAAAGTTATAAATATTTGCTGAACAATTACTCTAATTTAAACCCACGTTTCTGTTTCTTTGCGTTATCTACTACGTTCTGGCTGCTTACATCTTTGGTCTCCTTGCCGGCATTTCCCGATGCACTTTGGGCAGAATTTGAAGTGCTTGCTGCCGCCGCTTCTACCGCAGCTGCATTTGATGAGGATGCTCTCATAACATGGCTAGTGCCAAATGCGGCTCTTCTGAACACCTGTGTGGCCGTATTTGCGTAAAATCTTAAACCCAACATCTTTATCTGTCTTTTAACTTTAACAAATCCGAATTATCGCCGCTGGAATAGGGAGAAAAGTTTACATAACCTTTTTGTTTTGGTAATAATTTTCACTTAATATCTAAGAGATTTTTGAAGTATTTTATTAATAAATTTATTCTTCGTCATAGATTGTTAGACTTGAACTTCATTTATTTCTTTTTTGTTAGAGATTTAATTGAAAAACTTGATAAAAACTTTACTTTTTCCTCAAAATTTAATAATAAAAATTCTCCACACGGGGTTGTTAAAAATGACGGCAGACAACTGGTCGGCTGTCAGATTGACATGTTTTTATAAAGTCGATAATACGGTGCTATTAGAACAGTGTTGCTTGCAAGTGTCAGTTAGAAAAATTATTTTTGAATATTTATAGCATTTCATTACAATTTTATTTTATTGGAAAGAAATGTTTTATGAAATTTAATTGATAATATGTGTCATATATTATTTAAAACAAAGCTGGCAATAGTTTCGAAATGGTATTTCCGCTTATTTTGAGTTACAACATTATAAGAAAATATAATAATAAAATTATTATAAAATAAACTTATCAAATGAAGAAATTCAGATGAAGCAGTAACAAGACGTTGTCCTGCTGCGAATACAATTTAAATGTAACGACGGTTTTATAGGTATCTAGGATTCATGAAACACGTGTGCAATCTTGCACATTTGCACAAATGGCTATCTGTATTATTTAGAAGTGAAAATTTGGTTTAAAATTATCAGTTCAAATAGGCAATCAAACGCATCAGTGTTGTGGAAGTAAAATCCCATACAATTTGTGACAAATTCAATGTAAAGTCGAAAATGCACAGATTGCACAGTTTGCGAGGCTTTTGAACGTTTATATGAAAACCCTTATTATTATTATTTTTCAATTTTAGAAACTTTAATTTTACAAAACCCATACTCTAAACAACAAAAATATTGTAGTTGTTGTCCAAACGCTCTCATCTTTCTTATTACATCATGCAAATTTTTTATTCCCCATATAAACTGAAAGAAGACTTCACAAATAAATAAAAACATAATTTACATTAATAACTTTTTTATACCTTGAAAGTAGTTTAAAATATTTGGGGATTTAATGAATTCATTTGACATTATATCATTCGTTAAAAGTGAACACACGGTGCACAAAAACTACATATGTATTACGTACAAGCAATTTTGTTAATTTTGTTTAAATATTAACGCTTCCGGTAAGAAATCACTATTACCAAAAATCCGACATAAAAATCCAATTGGACTACAACTCTGTTCTACCCTTTTTTACAACCATTCAATTTTATTAACTATATTTAAACTACAACCAAGTGCCTGCCAACCAGAGACCCGCGCCGCATGCACACTGATTCTAATTTATTTGCGGAATTTTCAGAGGTAGTCTCGTTTTTTTGCTCATATATCCGTTATTTACGAACCGATTTTGAAAATTTGGATGCCGAAGATATCTGGGTTCTTCAGAAAATTGATTTCAACAGACGGACGGACATGGCTTAATCGACTCCGCTATTTATAAGGATCCAGAATTAATAATAAATTATATTATAAAAATTACAAACGGAATGACAAACTTATATATACCATACGCATGAAGGTGAACGGTATAAAAATTAAGAGTTCTCGTGAGTTTAAAAATAAATCTCGTGAAAATGAATTGCATAACGAGAGAAATACAAAAATAGTATTCACGAATACAAAAATTTCCTACTCTAGTCGACAATCCTAATTTTTAAAATATTTACCTCTGAAATCCCACTTTTTAATCTCTCGGATTCCGTTTTTAATTAAAATCGTTGAAAATTTAGTTGAAAACTTAGCCGGTCGATTTTAAGCCGCCGCCGACATTTTAGTGACAGCTGCCGACGTTAATATTTGTCGGCGAAGGGTTCTACTGCCAACTTCACTTGTAAAAAATTTTTTGACGACAGCAATTTTTCGTCAATCATTTTTATTCTACAAATAGTTTTGCATTTTTTGTAAATTTCATTTAATTTTTTAAGATTACGTTTTTGTTGCAACCTAAATATAGAAAACAAGTATTAAATACAAATCAATTTAAAGCAATTAACAACGAGTAAAACCTAAAACGTGTGCAGTGAACCAAAACTACCGAAATTAAAATAAAAAAGTCTTGCAATTTTTTCCTATCAGTTCCAAAACTTGTGTCATATATTCGATTGTGTGTGAAATAAAACGAAGTGAACGATAAGTGAAATAACAAAACAAGAAATAAATTCCGTAACACAGTTGAAAACAGTTTCAAAATAGGTGAAAAAATGGTAGATAAATTTATAAATATGTGGAAAGTGCGTGAATTGGCTGACAAAGTGTAAGTGAACAAAAAAAAAACACTACTAAACAATATATTTTTGGAAAAATTTCTTTACAAAGGGTTTTAGAAGGGGAGTTTCCCACTACTCATTAAACGGCATCCATAATATGTGTGGCTAGTAAATCAAATTAACAAATATGTGTCATAAATTTGGTCAAGGTAACGAACGACACAACAATAGCAACAACTGCAGACAACAGAGACAAGAACTTAAACGATACACACCCCTACCAAACTAAGTACCATAAAATACATACCTAGTACATGGAAGTCTCGCGAGACAAGTACTATTTTAAAAAGAAATAATGAAAAATAAAGCTCTTTTCTAATGTATCTTTGTAGATATTTTTATACCCTACGTCAGTATAGTGGGTGTTATGCGTTTTGTGTAAAAGGACTACATAGATCTAACAGATTTGATATGCGATCTTCAACAAGATCTGTTGATTGAATTTAATCCATTATTATGTGTAGACAATCTTGCAAAAAAAGTACATTTAACATTAATACTTTTTATATATCTCAGAAATCAGTTTAACTTTCATTATTCGTACAATATATTAGTCATAACTCTTACACAAGTATCACTTTTTATCAATTAAACTTTTCTCATAGAAAATAACTATTAAAATTGATTATTATTAATGTAACGTATCATATAGCCGGCCATAACCAACTTTAGTAACTCTTTTACTTGTCTTATTATTTTTTTTCTTGTACATTCATGCTTTTTTATATTTTTATGTTATTTTATGTTTAGTACACTTGCACTGGGTATCTCTAGTTGTTATTGTTGTTGTTAATTTGTTTTTAGCCTTGCACTGCATCTAGTAGTAGTTGTTGTTATAGTACTGTCCAACAACATCATCAGACGACAAACAAACCAAAAACTAAATATTTAACTCAACAACCACTGATGAGAAAATAGTTAATTACTGGTTTTTGTTTTCCCACCTTGTATATTTTATGTACATATGTACATACTACATATATATGTATGTATATGTATACCTATCTTGTATCTGTATTTCAATTAGATTTTTACTTTTCTCTAATATTTGACGCGTGCAAATATCCAATTGCTTATACTATTGACCATCCAACACGACAGCAAGTGTTTGCACACTTGTACACGGAATAGCTTTCTAACCACCTGTTTCTTATATTACGCCATTTAAGGAATTTATCCATAAATTTCATAGAAAATAGATGTTTAGTAGAAAATTTCCTAATAATTGCCAATAAATAGTTTGGCATTGATTACACTGTTCGACAAATTAAGAAAATTATTTACTTTAATTATAGCGAAATGTTTTTTCTCATTAAAAAAGTATGCTATATAGAAAATAAATTACTTTCAGATCTAAAGCAAATTAAAATAAATTTTAAATGAAAAACAATATGAAATCATCTCAAATATTGTGTATATTTTTTAACAAAATAATGCTCATAGCAAAAAGTAAAACAAACAAAAAAATCAATAAAATTAGTTCTTGCTTTCAAATAAGTTTTAAGTAGTGGTTTACCTTGAAATTATGGCAGAGTGTTAATGCCCTGTATCACTCTCAATTTATATTTTTTTTATATAAAAAATGCATTAATAAATACCAATTTTATTAAAATAAATGGAAATGCTTTTAAAAACAGCCCCTTTTCATTCATCGTTATATCTTATTCTAAAAATAGGAAACATTCTTATTAAATAATTTTGAAAAGTAGATATAGTCGTTCAAGTCCCACAGTATAATAAACTTTATTACTATTAAGAGTAATTAAAAAAAATCAATGTAAATATGTATGATTTTTCGTTTGATATTGAGCATTTTGATAATGAGCATTTTTCATTTCAAATTCCGAAACCCCAAATAAAATTTAATTTTTCAGAAAAGCACAAATGATAATGAGAATTTTCATATTGTTACAGCTGTAACTACACAACAATTTAGTTTGGGGTTCAGCATCAATGTTCAGTCCTAAAAATTGTGCTACTTCTACTGGTTGTGTTCATAAATCTATGGGACAGAGTAAAGTAGGATTCGCTCAGCAGTTGGGTGATGTGTATCATGTAGACATTGACCACAAGTTGGACATTCGTTAGGGACGGTACTGTCTATGCATATTGCTCCATCCCGATCTAAGTTGTGCCAGAACTCCGCAATAGATGCTTCCATAAATGAATCTAATGGATCCTGCACATAACTACTTATGTTCTTCTCGTATATAGAATGTCCTTTCTGGCAGGCCTCGGTGGATGACTCCGCCGGTGACATCCCAGGAGGAACTGTTTAGTTTACATGGCGTTATGTACCTTGATTGGGACAATTATCATTTCAAATTTAGATTTTCTTAATTTCAAATGAAAAATCTCAATTTTAACTGGACTTTCTTGAAATTCAAAGGACATTTTTTTATTTTTAAATGGAAAATTTAATCTTTAATAGAAAAATCTCTATTTCAATTAAGACATTCACAATTTTAAATGATTTTTTCTAAATTTAAAATGAAAAATCTCATTTTAATTTAAAATGGCGTAGAGATTTATTTTATGCAACGATTCATGTATTTATATATAAAGATTTTTGGGTTGGTGGGTGCTCAATATAATATTGGATTAACATGCAATACTTTTTTTAAAGGTATATGTTTTTAATTAATAACTATTAAACAATAATATTCATATGTATGCGAAGGAAACTACATTTAAAAAATAAGTACAACCTTTTCTTTCTAGAATTCTTGTTCAGATAAGATTTTATTTATATCATGACAATAAACTTAATAGAATCTATATAATGAATTGAAATGTACATATGTTTTACTAAAAACCAAAATACAAATATTACGATTATTAAACGAAACAGAAATATTGTATAATATGTCAAACACTACAACACCGTAGCGTGTCTCTAAAACAAGATAAATAAATCATTAAATGCTTTCGAATATAATATAACAATAAGAATAATACAGTAATAATAAAAAAGTGAAGTGTAAATAAGAAAATAATACTTTTAAATAAAAAATATAAAAAAATCTAATTATCTATATACAACAACACTTATCAGTTGATGAAAAGAAAACATTTAAAAAAAAAATGATAAATATTTTTTTCTTGTTCAATTCATTTTAACTAAACAAGTTATTTTTAAACAAATACAAACGCTTGAATTGTTGTTAGACTATTAAAAACTCATCATATTGACATTTAAATTAAAAAAAAAAACTAAAAAAATACTTTTACTTTAAATTATAATTCTTGTATTTATAATAATGTCAAAAAAATAAATTAAATATTTATAAACATCATAACATGTCGTACTTTAAAGTTTTCAGTATACCAACTGTGCTGGAAGTTTAATTAATATTTTAAAAATTAACGAAATTTTTGCTGTAAAATTCAGTTACGGAAATAAACTGTAGTTTATTTCCGTCATGCTGGAATGATTAAGGCGGGAAGTAGAGGGAGTTGTTTTATATTTTATTAAACCGCTTGTTTTATTGGGTTTTGTGTTTTCGTTTCAAGTTTGTGTTTTATTTGTATTTCTTTCATTCTTTGTTTTTCATTATTTATTACGATATTAATTGGGATGAGGTTTTTTGTTGGCTAAAGACAACGATTGAAAATGAATAATTTGTTAAATACTCGTCAAACTCATTACTAATACTACTCTAAATAGTAACAATTTTATTATAAACTTTTACTACTTAATATATACTACTCTATTTGTGTTTATAAGCCATAAGAGCTTAACTCGATAATCATATTTTCAATAAAGAATTGTATTAAACATGGTGAGGATAGAGATTTTTGTTAGTATCCCAACAAAAACATATGTATGTACATTGATTGGTAATGAGTTAAAAATCTATAAAAACTACTTTTCACAATTCAACAAAAACGTTGAGGATATAAAATTTTAATATTCATACATGAAATACTTTTAATTATATTTTCATTGAAGATAAGTTATTGATCTAATTTCAAAAATAACCCATATTCTTCCAATGACGAGTTTATGTAAATTACATAGTTTTTTCGCCCAAAAACTTTTAAGTACTTGGATATGTTATTTGCAGTGACTTTTCTACACCTTCTTCCTTACTTGTGGGAATTTTGACATAAGTTTGTCTTTCATTTTGTAATTCCAATACAATTTTCCGACTGTATAAAGTTTATGACAAGTGAACCCACTTTTGAAACCGATGCCTTCCAATCGGGATGATATTTGCATGAATGTTAGTCCTATTTAATAGTAGCTTAGACATAATTTTTCAACAAGAACACTCTGAGTTACAGTGGGTCAAAATTTTACCTTTTTGCAAAACATGTGTTTCTTCTCATCTTTGTTCTTATCTAAATTTTTTCCAAATATATGTATGTATTCCGAATCCTTATAGATATCTGAGTCTATCAAACCTGGTTTGTCTTACCGTCTGACTGTTTGAATGTTGTTATCAATTTCGGAAAGCCCTAGATTCCAAAAAAACCATTTCAATGGAAACACGTAATTTACCTCTTTCACTTACAAATAAGTAATGAAATAAGTCACTACATGTAGGGAGTTCAAAAGTAATTTTGTTTTGGAAAATTCCAAATAACTACTTAGGTATATGAATTTATGTCTTAAATATACTGCAGACAGTATAGATGTATACTACTGCAGAAGTTATTGAAAAGTAATTTGTTGTGTAAGTACAAGTCATTACCAAGTTTTTGTGGAATAATATGGTAGAAGACTTAACTCAGTTCGTTCTTAAGTAAACTTAAGCAGTTATGACTTATGACCACAGCCATTATACTATATTGTTACTATTAGTTTTAGTTGTTGTTGTGGCTTTGTTGTTGTTGTTTATTTAAAGTGTGAGAAACATTAATTTAATGGGTATTGCACAGTGAAATTTATATATTTACATACATAGTATACATAGTAAACAAACATTGTGTAGGAAGTTATTTGTTGGTAAATATATAGTAGAAGAATATAACGTTATGAACACGTATTCTTTTAAAAAACTAAAATATATTTGTATGTACTTTTATAAAATGAAAGTAAGTCAATGGGTTTGAGTAAGAAATATTATCATCTTTAATGTTAATATTATTGAGATATAATTGTTCAAAGTTATGTAGCAACATTTTGATTTTATCACAATTTTAAGAGATATTTTCATTTCAATGGACTTCGATCGTGTGAAATATTTATTTACCCTTTCAATAAAAGCAATTTTGTTATTGTATTTATAAAATAAACCCCAGGACTAATAATCAATGTTCTCTTATAAAAGATAAACTAGAACACATAAGTTTATTTTAATAACAAGACCTTATGATTTAGAGATTATTTAAACAGCTTTAAATATCGAACATAATATGCCATTGTCATCAACTTTATTCGTATCTTTTAAAAATATAATGAGCTAAACAATTTTTTGTAAATGCATACATAATTATGGTGAAGAAATTGCAAAATTAATTCCAATCACCATAATATCTTACTCGTAATATATTTTTGAACAAAAATTATTTATATAATCTATTATCATTATAGCACAAATGTAGTTATGAATTATACCGAAATCGAGGGCAAAGTAAGAGAAGCCACTAACGATGACCCGTGGGGTCCAACGGGGCCTTTAATGCAAGAATTGGCTCATGCAACGTTTTCCTATGAAACATTTCCCGAAGTAATGTCAATGTTATGGAAACGTATGCTAACAGACAACAAAACTAATTGGCGTAGAACGTATAAGGTAATTTTACAAAATCTTTTAAGGCAAATAAAAAATAAACATAACTTTTTTTCTTTTAGAGTTTACTATTGCTAAATTATTTGGTACGCAATGGTTCTGAACGAGTGGTCACCTCATCAAGGGAACATATTTACGATTTGCGTTCATTGGAAAATTACACTTTTACAGATGAAGGCGGCAAAGATCAGGGCATTAATGTTAGACATAAGGTAATTAGATTTGTATTTTAATAAAACAATTGTTTAGTGTTTTTAAGAAAAACTAAATTTTTTCTTAAAGGTAAGAGAACTTATAGACTTTATACAAGATGACGATCGTTTACGTGAGGAACGTAAAAAGGCTAAGAAAAATAAAGATAAATATATTGGCATGAGCAGTGATGCCATGGGTATGCGCAGCAGCGGTGGCGGCTATAGTGGTGGCGGTGGTGGCTACAATGATGGTGGCTGGAGAACTTCACGTAGTGATCATGGTGATAATTGGTGTAAGTTAATTTTCAAATTGAAAATTAAAATTCTTTGTAAATTTACAATAATTATTTTAACTATTAAACAGATTCCGATTCACGTTCCGCGGATCGTTATGAAGACGATGATGCTCAATATGAGGGTGAAAAGGAATTCTCAGATAGTGATTCACCGAGTCCTAGGTAAATTATAAAAAAACTCAAATAATAATATATAAATTTTTATACAAATCATCGAAATTACAGAAGAAACTATCGTTACAATGACCGAGCCAGTCCTGCAGACATTGCGACCGAGGTCAAGCCATCGGGCAATATAAACATGAACATACGTCCTAAATCAGCATCGTCAACATCATCGATAACCATGTCAACGGGTCCAGTTACAAAGCAACCAAGCCAACACAAACCATCGGTCGGTAGTAAAAAAATCGATATGGGTGCTGCTGCTAATTTTGGCAAAACATCGACTGTACCATCGAATGCGGCCGGCATACATTCACCCACCCATCGCGATACACCTGGTGAAGGCAATAATGATTTAATAGGCTATTCCCCCATTAACAATAATACCATGGGCATATCATCGTCACACGAAAGCAATACTACAAATTCAACAACCACCAACGTTAATAACAACAACGCGCTCGACAGTCTATTTAAGACCTGCTCGCCTAAAAGTGAAAAGACTCTTAATAGCGCTGCTATCAATGATGATTTGGATGACTTTAATCCAAGAGCTGCTGAGCAGCAGCAAAATGAATTTGGCGATTTTGCCTCTGCATTCGGTGGTGTCTCAGCTGAGCCTCCCTCGGCTAGTCTAACAGGCATCGCTGCATCTACAAACGATGATTTCGCTGATTTTTCTGCATTCCAAGGTAGTTCCAGTACAAGCAATAGTGCAGCTTTAACATCCAGTATGGGAGGTTTGGAAGGTAATTTGTTGACTACAGCTACACCAGCCAATGACGCATTTGATTTGTTTAATTCCTCTCCGGCTGCTGTTCATTCCACAAATACTACAACAACTCTGGGTGCTACCACAGCTACAGATCTTCTGGCTGGTCTAGGAGATCTATCGATACATCAAAGTATGCCAATGGGTAAGTTTCATCAATTAAATTTTATCATACATTTGTTAATATATTTTTTTAGTAGTTTAAGCCTTCTTTTTTAGTTATTTGTTAAAAATAACAAGAATGCAATGCTTTTGTTATTGTTATTAAACAGTTTTGTACAAAAAAAAATGTAATATACATAATATTTGTTTAAAGATACCAAAACTTATAAACCAAAAAATTCTACTAGGTTTTATAATGAAAATGTGGGAAATTGTGATATATTTACAAAAAGATCAAAATTTCTAAATTGTATGTAGCGTGAAAGAAAATTCTAGAGAGTGCATGTAAACTAAATATAAGAAACGTTTCCAATATACATAATAATTAGTAGAGTTTGAGAGTAAAACAATGAATAAAATTCAAGTATTTATGTAGATTTTGTAAAACATTAAACTGGTTTTACAATAATTACAAAAAAGACAATAATTTAATGGAAACAAATGCCAATTGGAATCCTTCAATTTTTCACTTTCAGCCGATGATGATGGTAACAATGGTGACAAATTTCCCGATAAGCTAAGGCATGAATTACAAAATGTCATACAACAATTAAACGCAATAAAATCCATAAAATCCGCCCAGGATGTGCTGAAGGTTAAGGCAATTTTGCAACAACTATGGATTAAAGATTGTCTGCCAGGTTTTACTACAGCCGAAAAGATATGTAATTTGGATAAAGATCAACTACCATGGCATTTGATAGCTACACATGAATATGCAGATCTATTACAAGCTATTGGTCAAATATTAAACACAGATTGGCCAGGAAAAGAGTTGAATGGGGAGGAGAAGATTATTTTCAATATCTTCAAAATGGATTACAACTTTGATTTTATTATGGAATCATGGTCGTGTTTAATACACAAATTACCTCAATTTCCTCAAAGCATTATGGCTATTTTTGAATTTCTTTTGGAAGATGATAATTTCTTATCTATAACCCTTTTGCAAATATGCAAGGAAAAGGCTTGTTTATTGCATAAATTTAAAGCTACTCTAAACGCTTTACCCGAACCCCAGTTGGAACAATTTAACATAAAAGTCAAGGAGTTTATACAATTGCTAATGTCCTTACCCACACGCTTAGCTAATGCTGTTATGGGTAATGTCAACGATGCCTTTAAGTCCGATAATTATTGCAAAAATATAATGCAACATTTGCTCAAAGCCATATGGTTTTTGGTTCACATTGATGACCATGATAAAGAAAATTTTGATTTGAAATTTCTCTCAGAACTATTAAGTCGTTTAGTTGTAGACTTTTGCAGTAATACAGAAAACGATTCGGATCTTTTAAAATTTTTAGAAATTATGCAAGAATTTTGCCATTACACCAAACCACGAAAACTCATACAACAAATATTCTATTTAATGGATGATAGTAATACCTCGATTTACCGTTTGGCTTTATGCATGATTAAGGGCTCTTTAGATGTTTACAAACTTTTGGGCGATTGTGTTAAAAACAATAACCTCTGGCAATTTTGTTTTCTACACAAATTAGCCATGCAGAGAATACCTGGCCAAGAGTCAGCATTAATTGCCTTAGTGAGCTATGTTGCCTCAGTAGATGCTGCCTTGTTAAGGCAACTTTTCGAGAACCTGCTTAATATTTGGGCTAAACGTATATGTTTACAAAAATTGTCACAAAGCGAGCACTTAAACCTCTCTAAACTTTTAATTATAACTGGAAAATATTACTATTTAGATGCTAAAAATAAAAACCAAGAGGATCAAGATTTAAAGCGTTTATTACACGAAGGTCTACGTCATCATTTAGAATGCTCTGATACTTTGCAACGTCATATTGGCATGAAAGCGGTAGAATTAATATTTAATTTTATAACGGGACCCAATGCTCAAGAGGAAGAACACTTGAAATTTGATTATAGCAGCATTTTAGAAACTCCTAAAGGAATAACCATTAAACAAATTGATGATTTAGCAAAAAGCTTACAAACAAACAAGAACATGCCAGAAAGTAAGGATCCTAAGCATTTAGAATTATTATTGGAAGCTTTTATGAAACACGAAACCACTGAAGCTTTAATTACAAACTCTAAAAAGTCTCCACAGACCATAAATGTTGATAAAGCCAACGAAATTGAAAATTTCGAATTAAGCCCGCCTCCCACAAAGTCACCCAAAATGGATTTAGATTCTGATGACGACGATGATTTACAGCCCTACAATATGTCTAATGATACTCCGCAAATTTTGGATAAAAGTCCCAAATTTTTATTGGACTTGTTGGCCACCCTCTCCACGAAATGTGAAAATTATGAACATTTTGAAGCTGCACTATCAACAGCAGAAAACCTAATACGTTCTCAATTGCCTAAATCTGATGCTCGTTTGGCAGTAGATTTAATGCAACTCTTTCTAACTTTGGATATGCAGTTCTACTATGAAAACTTTGAAGAAACCAAATTTAAGTGTTGTATCGCCATCTGTGCTACACATCCGGCAGAATGTGCCGAATATATATGTCGACAATTTCATACTGATAATTCCTGTTACAATGCCAATTTACGCATCTTAATGTTACAAATTTTAGCGGGAACCGTTAAGGAATTAACAGAATCTTTCGAAATGGAAACCCCAAAGGAAGAAACTGTTGCAGTTAATAACCCTTCCATACATTTGCGTAAATTTCAATTTGATAATGAACAACGGAAACGTTTGGCCGAAGCCCAAAAAACTATACGCTTAAGATTGCGTGATAAAACTAAGAGATATTTCAACAAAAATAAAACCGCCTACAGTTCGAAAACAAATCGTTTTCATCCAGTAGTGGGTACGTTTTTCTTTCCCCTAGTTAGAGGAGAACGAACTAAACAAATGCTGTATGTTAAATATGATCGCATAGCTCATGATATCGATACAATGCTATTAGTTAATTTTCTACACACTCTATCCATTATTGTAATGGGAGCACAAAATTGTCCCATACTTCCAACGATGGCAAGAGAAATTTTCGATTTGTGCTTGTTTATACGTTTTAGTGCCGAGCCACGTGTACGTTTATCTTGCCTAGAACTATTGGGTATTACCTTAGTCACCACACCGGATTATGTGCTGATTGAACAGTTTAATGATCGTCTCTTAGAGTTGAGATATTGGCTGGAAGACATTATTAAATCACCTTTAGTTGGTGGAGAATCATCAGAGGAATGTCGTGATTTAGCTGCACAAATTCTAAACACTTGTTATAAGATAATGAATCCCAACGATATGGAAGAATAAAGTGCTTTTTTAAATTGTGGCTTGAATTCTTGAATTTTTTTTTTTAATTTTAAAAATTTATGAAATAAAATTTCAATTTATATGTAGTTGATAAAATATATTGCAACGTGTGTTATTATTTTTTTTATATAGAAGGTGTTCTTAAATAAAAACTAAAGTACTAAATTTTTTCAAAAGTTAAACAGTTTTCCATCGAGAAATATCTCCGTTATTTATAAACCGTTTTATTCTGATTTTCCATAGATTGTGTTATTTGAATAAAAGATTTGTTCTTCGAAAACTATTTGTTAATTAAACAAAACTTATAGTTATCATTAAGGAAGGCCTAAATGCGTAATTAAAACAGAAAACATCTACAGTTTTATATTTTAATACGAAGATAATGTTTCTAACAATAGTGTTTAGATCTTTCTCAACATAATGTAAATTTCAAAAACAAAATTTTTAATACTTTTTAAATGCACTTTTTTATTTATTGAAACAATTTTAAATATTTATTGATTTATTTTTTAATTAATTTATTTTTGCTTATACCAAATACAAACAAACAAACAATAAAAGCATTTCTCAACATACCGGGAATAGTACCACCGCGGACCCATTAGGTAAACTTGAACATAATAACTGCTTCAAACAAACAGTGCACGTAATTTTGATTTCAAACAAAGGAAATACTCAAACAAACAGCACATTCTAAAATATCACTGTAATTAGTTTTAGAAGAGTCTTTCCTTAATTAAGAAAACAAAAAAAAAACATTAATTTTTCCTTTTTTTTACTGCTTCAGCTCAGCCAGCACTTATAAGATAAAAAAGACACTACTGTTTTAAGCTTTAGTATCATATTTTGCTATATGAATGTATGTATTAAATAGAGCCTATTAAACTATCTTTGCAAATTCACTTCATACTGCCTAAATTTGTATGTATGTATTACATATTATTATTGTTATGCAAAAGTATAAATTTTATTTTTCCTAAAAACTACCACTTTCTTTAAACTTTTCTTAAATGTTATTTTTTAATTTACAC
This sequence comes from Lucilia sericata, assembly GCF_015586225.1. NCBI lineage: Eukaryota > Metazoa > Arthropoda > Insecta > Diptera > Calliphoridae > Lucilia > Lucilia sericata. Next base: position 338,779 of record NW_023994067.1, read on the forward strand.
TATTTTGTATGATTTCTTTTATATACTATTTTTAGACAATATACTTCCACCAATTGCCTCAACAGGTAATACTCTTTTACAACCCGTCAGTGCTAATAATAATACACAACAATCATCATTAAACAACGCCGATGGAACTACATCAACTAACAATAATAGTGCGTCTACACAAGTCGGTGCTACCTGGGCTGATAATTTAAAAGCGGGCAATTTGAAACTTGACCTAGATAATTTATTATCTGGCAAGACAAATAAAACGAATGCACCGGCACCCTCCATGAATGCGCTAAAAGTGCAAAGTCCCAATGTAACAACACAACAAATCACAAATATCCAACAAGTGCCACTGTCTATACAAACGCCTGTTATGGGCAATTTTGCTGCATTTGGTGCCCAAACGACTACTCCACGCATTTCTCCCGGTTTGGGTAGTGCTGCTTTAGTTGGTGGTGGCGCCCCCACATTTTTCAATACAACATCACCAAACATTCCATCACAACCACAACAACAATCACAATTTGCTAATTTTAATCAAATGAGTAACATGATGCAACCACAAAAGGGATTTGTTAACAATAACAATAATAACAACAATAATTTGCAATCCTTTGATTTGTTTCAATGATATCTAGTGGCTTAAACTTTTTCTTTTCATTTTTTTCCGTATTAATAACTTGTTTTTTTTTATTAATTTAAATTGCAAATGCAAAAAAAATATATATTATAGTTATTATTGTTTTTTCCATGTATTTTTTTATAATATAAATTTAACTTTAAAATTCCTCTTTATTTTGCAATCTTTACTATGTTCCCAATCAATTTATTTAGCAAATATATAATTTACAATTACAAAAATATAATATATATATAAATAATACATATTATGAATGAATTATTATTATTATATTAGTATTAATATACAAAAAAAAAATGATTTTTTAAACAATTTAATATAAAGTGAAATTGTTGGTTTTTTTATTCGTTTTAGATTCGCTTTTTAAACTAATATTTTTAATAGAAATTTTGATTTTTCTAGTAATTTTCAGTTGAGTAAATCTTAGATATGTTTTTTAGAGGTCATCTTTATATAAAATTTACTTTCATTCAGTGGAATTTTAGAAAAATATTTTTGTCATTAAATGATCGGAATTTCAGTTATTAAGATATGCATTTTAACTGACATAAGAACGAAAGGAATTTGATACCTATATATGAATTATTACTTTACGCTGGACAAAAATACGACTAATAAGTACATTATATCGCCTCACTTTGTATGGAAATTGTGTGTCTCAATATTTACCTTCCTTTGTTTTATGATGATTTCCAAAATAGTCTTGTCGTTCGCGAATCGAACCGATTTCAATATATTTAGGTCTATAAAACATGTGTCCTACAAATGTTTTTTTATATAAATGTCAATTTAGATGAGAAATATTTTAACGTCTACTATCTGAAGCTGGTTTAATTTTTCAATGCTGTGATTTATTTAAAAGTTATTTAAAAAAAAAGTTATTCACCCTTATACTGCATTTCGATTTCGTTTCAGCATTCAGTTACGCTACGATCGAAAATAGGTATTCTAACAAAAAATGAAATCGTAAGAAAAAGAAGAAGCAATTCCATTTTATTTCAATGTTTAACGATTGTGTGTATTTTGTAAGTTGTTATTTTAGTGAAGAAGCTTCGAATCGAATTGCAGAATACCAATGTTGGCAAACGGAAAAAATTTCGATTCGAATTGAAATGCAGAATAGGGGTGACTAAACATTTAAAGCCATTTATCTCGAAACGAATTTTTTGGAACAATGCCAGTCTTGTATAAACTCTTATATTCTGCAATTCAATTCGAATCGATTTGACACTACGTCGCTAAAACATACAAAACGTAGCTACGATTGTAATGCAGTAAACACAACAATCGTAAAACATTTAAATGAAATGGATTTGTTTCTTCCTTTTTTTCCATTCTTTTTTTTTTTTGGTGGAATGCCTCTTTTCAATCGTTGGTGAAATGAAATGGAAAGGCCGAATAGCAGTAATACGCTAACGGTCGTTGTGTAACTAAATGCTTAAAAACAATCGAGTTTTAGAATAGGAAAAATAACTAAAAATATGTTTTTTTTTTATCGTTAACATAATGGAAATATTCCAGGAATTACATTTAAACAAAGGTTTTTTGAAGCCGATTAAAATTGGATACGATTAATAATACTACTTATTTGTCGTCGACAACAACGTCTAATTAATAGACTAAATGAAACATTACTTAGAATTTGTATTCTTATCCAAGATGCATGATATCGTACGATATCGTAGTTCAAGATTTGATAAATAAAAATTATGAATGAAGACATAGGAATGAGTTTATTTTGGAAAATTATTCATGAATTTTAATTTTAAAAATTTTGTTAAACAAATTAAAAACATTTTTGTAAATAAGATTTATTTAGAGCTTTTAATCAACAGTAAATTTGTAATTCGGACTAAGTAGTGTTAATAGATGTGTCTGTAACAATTGAGGTGTAAGTTAAACTCGGTATCTTCCTTCCATCATGATAAATACTACAATAGTTACTGAAAACCCGACAGATCTACGTACATTTTGCTTAGGTAAAAATCCGATCAATAAAGGCCGACAGTCTTATACAGGCAAGCAACATGGTGTTATAACTGTGACACGGTGCTCGCTAATTATTTCTAATTAAATTTTAAATTCAACATATTTAGAAGAAGCCTTTGTTGTTATTTTATTAAATTAAATTTGTTTTTATTTTCCTAATTGTATAAAATTATACTACTATAAATTATCAAATATAATTTCTATACATTTCCCTAATGTACGAGTATACTAAGAGTTTTTAAACCGATAAACATATTTGAATTTATCATGAATTATTCTTAAAAGATAAAATAAACATTAAAATGAAATCATGTCATAGACAAAGAAAAAATGTAAAGATCGAAATAATTAAAATAAATTAAATTGTCAGTTAAGTGATTCGAATTTGATGAAGTCCCTGATTTATTTTAATAATGTAACATATAATGCATATTTTATTAATGGTAATTTTTGAAAATATTATCATATAATTAAATTAATATTACAATATACATATTTACAAATAATAAAAAATAACAATTAAAACAATATTACTACGTAGTCATTTGTAATTAATTAGTAATTTAAAATAATATGTAATTGTAGTTATGTATGTGTATAAATCAAGGTTGTAAATGTGTTTTAAAATACTATGGTTTAATTTAAAAGACTCACTTTTACTTGTGGGCAGGTTTAATGAAAATATGTAAGTTTCACTAATAAAATCGAAATTAATGAATAGATTTATATATGTTTAAATAAATGATATATCAACCTATTATACTAAAAACTATTCAAACAGAAATTTGTACTAGATAATTGTTTGTATTTGGCATCTTTAATATTTTTTTTTAGCTACGAGCGTAATGCTGAATACACAAATTTGTAAAGCATTTAGTTTGAATACCTTATTTTCGATCGAAAAAAGCTCATCGATAACTTTTGTTCGGTTTAAAATTAAGTAGCAGAGTCTAATATTATAGTACCCAGTTCCAATAAAATTGTATCTCAAAATCGTGTCCTGTTTGATGAGGAGTCTTCTTTTCTATATAATTATCCATCATTTTCCAATAAATTATACGGCAAAGAGACTGTTAAGCGGTTATTACAAGATATCCGCAAAATATTCAATTACTCGGTGATATGCTGAGTTGAATCACTAGTTATTCAAAGATTTTTAATATATATATTTTTTTTTAATTTTTAACATTTAGTGGTGTTTGGCTCTTACTAAATATTTAAGTTGATATTACATAAAATCATTATTTTAAATTGTAATTATTTTATGAATAATTATTTTTGTAAAAAATACTATTAAAAATTTAATCCATTTGTGTTTAAATGTTTTATTAATTTTATGTTCGCACAAGTTGAAGTATGTGCAATATTTAATAAATTTATCTTTACAAATTAGTATTGAAATATAAAACATTTGTAGTTTTATTATAATGTAAGTATGTATGTATATAGAAATCTATCATTTGTTCCAATTTCCCGTTAAAAAATCGATATCGCTAATAATTTTCATAAAAGTAAATATATTTCTAGCCTAAAATTTCCTAAAAAGTGGATATGTATACCGCTGGTTCAAAATTTCTTAAAGTAATAACAAACGTTCACTACTAGTTCAACATTTCCTTAAGAAAAAGACGACCCATTAATATAAACTTAATATCATAACTTCAATTGCTCAACTTTACACCAAAGTGAGACAAAAGGTATTTTCCTACTCGAAAAAGATAAAATGAATACCAATTAATACAAAATTGTGTTTTTGTAATTTTTTATTATGTAATATTTTAATGTTTATTCTAAAATCTAACATGTAAATGCTTAGCAATATGAAAAATTATAAAGCCAATATCTACAGTATATTTTTTATAGAAAGTAGTTGTAATTCAGTAATAAAATGTTTGTGGTTTTATATGGGAGGGGGCTAGGGTAGGTTAAACTTAAATCTAAGTAAAAATTAATAAAAAGAAGAAAATTTGATTGCATTGATTAAAGAGCAAAACAATTATTCATTATCTTTGTTCTTGTTCTTCTTCTTTTTCTTCTTCTTCTTGGATTCACCATCAGCTCCGTTTTCTTCTGCCGCAGCAGGTGGTGCAACTTCCTCCGAGTTGGTATCTTCTGCTTGGACTGCTGTGCCATTGCCATTAGCTTCTTCATGCTTGCGTTTCTTATTTTTCTTATCCTTCTTCTTTTTAGCAGATTGGGCTTCTTTAGGTTGTTCTTTCGAGGCAATTTCAATGGCCTCTTTCATCACTTCAATGTTTTTACGAGGAACTTCACCCGATTCGTAGAACTTCAAACGTTCTTCGACTTGTTGTTTAAGAGTTTCACCAAATACGGCAGTAGGCTGTTCCAAGAAGCAATCAATACGTGAAGCAATCGAACACTTGTTGGCCAAGAAACGTGAGATGCGACCCTTATTTTTCAAACCAGCACGACCAATGAACGAGGAATGGTAGAGAAGACCATATTTGGGAGTATTGGAACGAGTTTTAAGGGCACGGAAGAGAGCTTTTTCAGCACCCAAAATTTGTACAGTGGAAGCTGGATATTTGGCCAAATTTGTTAAACTGCCAGCATGGGAAATCAAACGAGCACCAACTTGATCACCAATCAATGACTGTAAATTAGGAGCCACACATTCCATTTTATTGTGAAGATAAGTGGCCAACTTCTTACGGTATTCGGAGAGTTTTACCACACGCTCAGCAAACATTTCAATGTTCATAAGATCAACAATTGAAATATCCATACCCATTGACATTTTGGCAGCATCAATAATAGCTTGAGCCTTGGCTGAATCCATAACAATTTCTTCCAATTCTTCGAGTTTATCTTGTGTCAAAGTTTTACGGTCCTTAATAAATTTAGCGGATTTAGCAAACATATAGTTGTCTGGAACAATTTTGACCAACTCTGGGAAATGGTAAGAATACCATTCTCTGATACGCATAGAGAATGTGTTAACATCTTTGTCCAATTGATCCAAAAGTGCAATGGACTGAATGATCATGTTATCAGAACGATGAACATTGAACTTGACCTTGGCACGAGAGTAACTGTGACCCAAACCTAATTGTGCAATACCAGCGGATTTGTCGGTGAAACCTTAAGGTTATAAGAAATAAAATTTATATTTAAGACATCTATGCAGAAAGGTAATTTATAGGGTTTGGTTTTCTTTGCAAATAACAAAAATTTAAAAAATAGTTTGATCATATTAAATACAATTTTTTTTGTATATTAAAAATCACACTTAAAATACTTTATTGAAAACCAATTTAGTTTTTTATTTTTACTAACAACTCAACTTACCTTTAACTAATTTATGAAAATGGAAACGAACACCACGAATAATTTCAGGTACAACACCAGTTTGACTGCACTGTACGCCGATAGCTTCAGTAATGGCCGCACCCAACTTAGCATCAGCAATGCCCAACAGGCACTTCTTTTTCTTCAGTTTCGCGAAGAAATCATCCAAAAATACCATCAAATCTTGAGGTACAATACCTTCGGAAATAGCATTGATATTTTCTAAAGCAGAAATGGCTGTCTTGAATGGCGAAAAACCAGCCAATTTCACAAGAGAATTGAATTTAGCCAAATCTGTCACCGAAGACTCCACTTGTGGCAAGAACATGGAGACCTCTTCGAATTCCTTGACGGAGAACAAAGCGAACCCAGCCGCATGTTCGTACAAAACGTATAGTTGAGACTGTAATTGAGACAACGAAATATTCATAAGCTGGGACTGATTTGTAGTGAAAAGGTAACTCCATGATAAATGGTGGAGCTCCATATTTATAGGTTAAATTTTGTTTACAAATTTTTTGTTTATTTTTTAAATTCTTCATGTTTATACTGTTTTTTATGAAGTTTTCTTTACTTACCATATTTTTTTAATAAAATACGTCTAATTTTTTATTGAAAAATATTTTTTTTCTTTTACACTTCACTTATCAGCCACAATTTTTTTCCACGTGCGCGTTTAAAAAGAAATATTCAATGTGTGTTTGACACAAACCTCGTTGTTTTCATGTGTCAAATGTTCAATTTAGTTTATACAGTACCTGTCAAATTTATAATACACTGTAAAAAATACACGTAAAATGTTATTCTTCGGGAATTAATATACAAAATGAAACATATTTTATTATTCCCGAAAATGAACAATTTTGTACGAAAATATATTTTGAAACTAAATTGTAAACTTAAATCGAAACAAACATCTATATAAATAAAAGTAATGTTTGTTCGTAATCGAAAAACTCAGAAACTACGGCACATAATGGTATGAATTTTTAAAAATATGTTTTAGAAATAAATCTCTATTGAGTAACTTAATTTACCTTTTGTACAAAATCTACCAATATATATGTTGAGGTGAACTAAGCAAAACTAACAAAATCCATTTGTTTTATATTTTCTAAATGTGTATATATATTCTTAATAATATACCAAAAACGAATTTTTAAAATGTCTAAAACCTTTTAAGAAATTTATAAAATCCACTATTTTAACAGTGTAAACACGTTTAATTTTAATTCATCAACATTTTATTTATACAGTACACTACTTTACAGCACCACACAAACACCATCATATGACTGAACATGTGTTGTTCTGTAAAAAATGGGAAATTTTTGCGGGGAAATTGCGAATCGAATATAATCAAGGTGCAATGATAAATTACTAAATAAACGTCAAATCAATAAAATTGAGAAACAATAAAAGCAAGGAAAAAACTTTGAAGTAGAAGACAACAAAGAAAGAAAAAATAAGTAGTTTTTCATCACCAAGGTGGAAGTGCTAGACAAAATATATTTTTTGGTTTGAATTCTCATGAATTTTTCTTTTTTTAATAAAAACAAAAAAACTTAATGAACTATTCTTAAAGAAGAGCTTGAAATCATATATTACATAGAGTTTTACACAGATATTTAGAGGAAAATTTATTATTTCGCTTTGAAAAAGAAAAACACACATTCAAATTAATAAATTCGTCACATCAGCTAAAAATAAAAATTTTACCGTCTACTCTACAACATCTTGATCATCGTCGTCTTCACCACTACCACAACTACTTGGAGGTCTACATATAGTGTTGCTCTGTTTTTATTGTTTGGTCTTTGCCTTATAGTCAGTCCGACAAACAGTCAGTTATTCATTTATACAGACATATTCTTTCATCTACCAAAATTTGCCAATATTCTGTAAGAGAAAAAAAAAACAGAAAACTTCTAAGTTTTTTCACCTTTTCCTCTTGGATTGCTTTATCGAGATTTGTTTAAAACACAGCAACACAATGGAGTTTTTGTTGTAAGTATGATTTTGCAATTTTATAAGAAATCTAAATATATAATACAATATAGAAGCAATTTGTTAATAACTTTTGTTTTTGTTCATTTATTTGTTTTCTCTTTTCGAGATTATTCTATAATTCCATTTAGAAAGTGCAGCAACCTTCCCTATATTTCCTTTTTAGTTTTTTTGTTTACTTTGCCTTCTCCTCTGTTACTGTTGTTTAGAAGTTGCCAGATTACTAGTTTCGCTAAATGTCTAATTAGGAATGTGGGGGTACTATATGGAAATAAATGGGGAGAGCTAAGAGCGCCTTGGATACAAATCAAACTATGTTTCTCAAACTGTAATTTTTTTTGATAATGCTAGTTAAAATATAAAAGAGTGATTGGCCAAGGCGCTTTATAATAATAAAAGTTATGCATGATGACTAAGAATCATTTATGATCTATCTATCTATCTATCTATCTATCTATCTATCTATCTATCTATCTATCTATCTATCTATCTATCTATCTATCTATCTATCTATCTATCTATCTATCTATCTATCTATCTATCTATCTATCTATCTATCTATCTATCTATCTATCTATCTATCTATCTATCTATCTATCTATCTATCTATCTATCTATCTATCTATCTATCTATCTATCTATCTATCTATCTATCTATCTATCTATCTATCTATCTATCTATCTATCTATCTATCTATCTATCTATCTATCTATCTATCTATCTATCTATCTATCTATCTATCTATCTATCTATCTATCTATCTATCTATCTATCTATCTATCTATCTATCTATCTATCTATCTATCTATCTATCTATCTATCTATCTATCTATCTATCTATCTATCTATCTATCTATCTATCTATCTATCTATCTATCTATCTATCTATCTATCTATCTATCTATCTATCTATCTATCTATCTATCTATCTCCCTAGTTAAATGAGGAATTTAAAATATCTATACCCAATGTATATTAACTAAACAATTTTTACTTTCTTCATTTCACAGTGGCTCGCGATCAAGTAAAACGTTTAAACCTAAAAAGAATATACCTGAAGGAACTCATCAATATGATCTCATGAAACATGCAGCAGCCACACTGGGTTCGGGTAATTTACGAAATGCCGTAGCCCTACCAGATGGTGAAGATCTTAACGAATGGGTGGCCGTAAACAGTGAGTATTGATACGATTTATTTCGTAATCTTAATTTTAGACATTATTAAAAGTTGACAACAAAACTGGCGATTTCCAAATGTAATAATGATGTTCCAACTATTAATTCGTTTTCAAAAGGATGATTCTTACATATGAATTCTTTAAAAAAATATATAAAATTTATTATTTTCTTACATTTTTTTCTAGCTGTGGATTTCTTTAATCAAATCAACATGCTATACGGTACCATCACAGAATTTTGCACTGAAGAAAGTTGTGGCATAATGTCAGCTGGTCCCAAATACGAATACCACTGGGCTGATGGTTATACAGTTAAGAAACCCATTAAGTGTAGTGCACCCAAATATATTGATTATCTCATGACCTGGGTACAGGATCAATTAGATGATGAAACGTTATTTCCCTCCAAAATTGGAATACCTTTTCCAAAGAATTTCCTAAGTAATGCTAAAACTATATTGAAACGATTATTCCGTGTTTATGCTCATATATATCATCAGCATTTTTCGGAAGTTGTAACTTTGGGCGAGGAGGCCCATCTCAATACATCTTTTAAGCATTTCATATTCTTTGTACAGGAGTTTAATTTAATTGAACGTCGTGAGCTGGCACCTTTGCAAGAACTTATTGATAAGTTGACAGCAAAAGATGAAAGGCAAATATAGGATTCAATGCAAGTTGTGGGGGCTTCGCATGGAATGGAGTTTTGAGTTTAAGTAACCTGCTTTTTTATTTTCTTTTTTTTTTTTTTACTTTTTTCAAAACATTTCAATTATTCTAACAGTAGTATTTAGTTTTTTTTTTATTTTTTCCAATTACTTTTTTTATTTTTTAAAGCCACCGATGACAATGGAAATACTTGTACAGATACTAATTCAAATTACAAACAAAAAAACTAAAAAGGATAATAAAACTTTATTTATAAACAAATACACACATACCTACAGTTTTACTTTACATATTTGGTAATAAAATTTTTGATTTTGGTTGTTTTGAGAAGTATGTTTTTCTAAATCATAATAATCTGATTTATTAATATTTCTTATTTTTTAAATTATTATTACGCTATTTTTATTAATGAAACATACATAAATAATACTCAAATAATTGCCATTTTGTAGTTAAAAAGCAAAACTTTAAATTTTCCTCAATTAACAGAGGAATGTATCAAAAAGAATTCCATTGGAATAACAACTACGGCATTGAAATCATTCTTAAAGGAACCTTCGTCTGACCTGGGCTCGTATTGCAGTATACGTGATCGAAACTTACTAGATTTCAAGTTCGAATGCCATCATTTCAAAAAGGAATTAATGTATTAATTGAAACCTCAATATACAAGTACTTTTAAATAAAACCAAGTACCAACCAAGTACTTTTAAATAAACCCCCTTAAGTCAAATAATTATTGGCGAAAAATTACAACAAAAAGTTTAATAATTCAATATCCTAATTGAGACTTAAACTTAAATAAGTTGAATTTTATTTTTTTCTTATTAAAAACGCTTAATTTATTTATAAATTTTACCAAACACTACATTCACACCTACTACTATTTATACATTAAAAAAAAAATAAATACAATACACAAAAAATACATAATCTTTCTTATTATTCGTTTATTTTTATAAAATTAATTTAAAATTGGAATTTTTGTTATTGTATATTTTTATTTGCAAGAAAAGGAATTTTAATCCCTTTGTAATCTAGTATAAACTTAAGTATATAATATAATTTTGTTACGATTAATTTGTGGGTTATTAATTTTTAATTGCTTAATTATACTAATTTTTATTAGGTTCAGAGAAAGGTAGACAATGAGAAAGTTACAATTTTTCATATAGGAAGAACAATTTCATAAGTTGTAGGTTTTGACAAGAAAAACTTTTGGTAAAGAAATAGTGACAATTAGGGATTTGTTGTCAAATATTGAAATTTGTTTTAAAATAAGTAGTATTATACCTGTAGGTACCCTTCTCTTGTAATCTTTAAATTGTTATTCAAAAACAAATGTTCAAAGCAATTTAACAGGTAAGTATATATAACCTTATATAAGATAATACATAGTACTTTCTATATTTTAAACTTTTATTATATGTTTTATTTGTCTTTAAACCTTTAATTTAATCAATTTATTTTGCACCTAAACTAAGCTGCCACAATATCCCCCACATAATAAAAAAGAAAAACAAAACTATTGACATTTGTAATGAAAAACACTAAACAATTGACGACTTAATTTGTGTATGTAAAGGTTTTCAAGTGCAAAATTGCTAAAAGGCTAAAATAATGTAATTCAAGCATTAATATTAAATGCATTAAATTGTATTATTCAATCAATTGACGTATTCATTGATTTAAATTATACAATTCAAAGATTTTATGACACAGCCCACACAAACAAAATTACAATATGTTAAAAAGAAAATGGATTAAAAGTTATTTAACAATTTAAATCTTAAATGTTTTTAGTTGCAAATTGAAAACAAATTTTGATGAAAAATACTTAAAACTTAATAGTAAAGGACTACTATAGTTTTAGGTTAAATTTCAATATTTTATATAATAATATACAATAAATAAATTAAAATATAAAACCGAAGACTTGATAAATATTTAATAAAAAAAAAAGTATTAAAAATTAGCACTTACAAATATTTTATACACCCAAAAATATAATAAAATAGTATCTATAGAGTTTGTATGTAAGTTTTTTTTTATATAAACACATAAATATATTTATGTAAGTAGCTTTAAGTTAATAATAATACTCGTAAATAAAATGGAAGCAAGAAATGTCAATAAAATTACCGTAAAAAAAAATTTGATTAAAAAAACATTCTTTTTTATTGGTATTAAATTTTGATAATTAAATTGCAAAAATAATAAGTATAGTTTTATTAGTTAGTTTTATTATAGTTTTATTTAATACTTTTTAATATTTAATATTAATATTTAATTCATTTTAAATAAAATTTTACATTTTAAATGTCTATAAAAGTTCTAAAGTATGTATGTAGATAAATTGCATAATATCAATTACCGTTGATCTAAATGTATGACAATGGTACGAAATTAGACACTTAAATTTAAATCAGGCTTTTATAAAATCCCTGATTATTGTATATATTACATCCACACTAGGGATGCCAATCCCGAAATCCCGATCCCGAAAATCCCGGGATTTTTCGGGATTGGCAAATCCCGAATCCCGGGATTTGGAAAATAAATCCCGGGATTTTTTCGGGATTAGGATTTGTTTCAAAAAACTGTTTTTATTTTCTTTTTTTGAGCCATAATTTTCATTAATTTGAAAATTACGATCTTATTTTATTTTTGACTCATGCAAAACAAAATTCCGCAGAGCTAATTTTATACATATTTGAACCTTTTATTTTTTAAAGTGGTATGAGTCCATACACATAGCACATATAAATTTATTTATTCACTTCGTTTTTATACCTTACACCACTTTAGTGGGGAGGGTATATTGGGTTTGTGCTGATGTTTGTTACACACAATAATATTGGTCCTATACCTTAAAGTATACCAATCGGCTCAGAATCATTTTCTGAGTCGATTTAGCTATGTCCGTCCGTCTGTCCGTCCGTCCGTGTAAACCTTGTAATCAAAGTACATCAATTTTGAAGATAATTCAATGAAATTTTGCATGATCTTCTATTGTACTTGAGACGGATCCTATGGAAAATAGATAACATCGGTCCAATATTTGACCTAGCCCCCATACAACTGAACCCCCCAAATAGGGTTTTTGAGTTCATAATTATGTTCAATATACTCGTAACTCGACAAAAAGCTGCAAAACCAAGTTCTATACTAGCCTTCATGACCCTGATGTATTTTTTGATGATGCGGCCTCATTTGACCCTAGCCCTATGCAAAGGCCCCTTCGAAATATGACTTAAATGTACACAATTTTATTCAACAAAAAATAGCTAAATTATATCTGAGGCAAGGTACAATTCAACTTAGATGCTTTATTATGAACAATAAATCACATTTTATTTTTATAACTGGTGTAGGGTATTATATGGTAGGCTTCGCCCAACTATAACTTTTTACTTGTTAGCACATTGCAATGTTGGTCGTAGACCGACCCAAAAAGTATACACATTCTGTATCTGTAAGCTGAAAACACGAGTTAGAAGACTCATTCTATTTGGGCTGCAAATTTGGACCAAAATTGACACAAAAAAACCTAATTGGACCTCCTCTGAAAATCACATTGATGCTGATATTAATATCAATACATTACAATATTTTGATGGTGGGTATTTAATTTCGGCACAGTCGAATACAAACTTTATTTTTCAATACTAGAGGATTTTACATTTCTAACTTTCTACAAATCTGAATGATACCGGTAAAGGTAAATTACCTTGTTCTGAATGCACCTAAAATTTTAAATTAATACTACGAATATAATAATGTGTTCCAAAACTAATATGTATTTTGAGTAAAATTCCAAATATTTTTCAAAGAATAGGTTCTAAATTGATGTTCGAATAATTGAATTGGTATCTGTTATAATTATTAGTTCACATGGAACAGTATGAGGTTTTAAAAAGTGCTTATGTCTAATTTCGGAACTTGATATTTATTTTTATTTAGGAAGTAAGTATGTATTTAAAAAGTTTCAGAAATTATGCAATTCTGAAAGTTTTTATTTAAAAATTGGAATTAATTGGATTGTTTTAATTTAAATATATCTTCTGTCTGTTAAATTTCCACAAAATTAAACAATTTTCTTTACAAATATGATGATTTAAAGATTTTCATATATAAAATAATTAAATTCATGTAATCCCGAAATCCCGTAAAATCCCGAAATACCGAAAAATCCCGGGATCCCGAAAAATCCCGGGATCCCGAAATATCCCGAGATCCCGGGATTGCAATTTGCAAAATCCCGAATCCCGGGATTTGTAAAAGCCAGTCCCGTTTGGCATCCCTAATCCACACTAGTCTAGAAATGTCGGGCATCTTTAAATATGACATTTTTTGCCGAATTCCCCTTAAATGCATTAAAAAACGACTAGATAACATATTCTATGTACTCTCAGTCAAGATACAAGGTACAACGAGGCAACTATCATTACCAGGATGATATGGCCAATACTGGATAGCTATGTCGTCCCCATTTCAATAATCTAGTCATATAACGACTTGTGTAGAAGCAGGCCGAAGAAGAGGTAGAATCTATGGAAAAATCTCTTTGTCTTTGTTCGGTATTAGGTTAGGTTGATAGGAGGATGTATACTACATCAAATCCGAAGAAATACACCTAGGCCACTATCGGGCCTGTTGTGCGCTCCAATTGTTCGGTATTAGAAGATATTCGTTTTGAATTTGAATAAAAAGGATTGCCATTCGAATAAAAATTATTCGATTAATCGAGGAAAATAAAAACTACTCGCCTGAAAACATTCTTGTAGCATATGATCCGTTTAGTAGTCATGTGTAATGCAGTCATGGACCATGTTCATTGTTTTTTAAAACTACATGGTCCATAGCCTGCATTACATAGGACCACATTCTTACATAATTTTAGCAAAGGAGTAGTTTTGATGAGTGGTTTAAGTAGGCTTCACCTAGAACATCACAACGTTAAATGGAACATGTTATATATTTAGATTACTTTTGGACCAGTTCTTTGTGGAGTATTCTTTACACGAGTGTGCGGGGTGGTCTCAATTTTTATAGGGAATCAAAACGTAGAAACATTAATAAATTGGTTAATAAGTTTCGACACAATCAAAAATAAGAGTTTTACTTGTTCTTTTTTTTTAATAAAACCACTATTACAACTGTTTTCTGTCGTTTAATCGTTTTTTATTACTTTAAAGTCAAACATTATCATTTTATTAGGCCCTAATAATTTGAAATGTATATTTTTTATTTACTGTAACAATACATATTCGTACATACATATGTTCATTATATGATAACAATTTATTCGACTTTATACAAACAAATACTTACTAAACTATTTATAATATTTATATGATTATTTCTAATTCGAATTAATAATAATTCAATAACGCTCGCTTTCATTCATAGATGAAAATCAACATGTTTTTTTTTTTGTTTAATCTAATATTATTTCTTTAAAATACTCTTGAACTTATCATCTTCAACAAAGAATTGTGCATTGTCTTCGACAATACGTTTCCACTTTAATGATAATTCGGCATATGATGGTCCCGTTCCACCCAAATCTTTGGGTAAATTATCACATTTCACACTACAGCCTTTTTTCTGCACCACCACGCGAGATCTCATCTTGGGTGTCATAAATAGACGGAATGTATTCAATACCAAATTAACATGTACTGGTGTATTAATGAATTCCAATAGTTTGGGTTGGCAGGGATACGCTTGCCAACTATCTACGGAACGTTTTATTAATTTTGGATTCAACTGCAAAGCATGACCCAATTGAACGCCCTTCATATCGAATATGGCCACAATGCCACGGCTACAATTTTCCGGTTCCATTTTTAGCAATATGTCCAATATCATTTTACTGACTTTAAAAACATTATTTTGTAGATGTAGTTTGGGATCGTGAACGGCTGTTCGCACGATTATAACTTTTCTTTGACTAGCATCAACACCGTCTATGGGTAGAAATACGCCTAATTCAAGTAGTTCTTGGATTTCTTTTAAAAATGGATCACGATTTGAAAACCATTCGGTACGTTCAGCACGCATTTGATAGAAACTGTAAATATAGTAAGTATTTGTGTTAGTTATTGATATTTGAAAAGTATTTATTTAAATCGGAAGCATTCTATCAATCATTATTAGGTGAATATAATTGTTTATACATATTAACGTCAGGATGATCTATTTACAAAATAAGCAATTTGTTATTAATCTATATTATAATTAATTTAAATTATAATCTCTGTAGTTTATTAAAGACCAAAATTAGTAAATTACTATTTCATTATGTGAATTTAATAGAAGTCCACTTTTTAGTTATTTTTTTAATGTACTATATGCAATATAGAGTATCATTTGAACTGGACTATCACTTGTATGTCACTTGTATTTTTAGCCTGTACTTTAATAAAGACTCTAAATCTATAAAGGTTTGTGGGTCTAAGACGAATATTTGATGTTGGCTATAAAAGGACCTTTTTAAAACGACCCAGATAACGAACGGCCATCGTTAGACTCAAAATATATCGGGAATCATCATCAAACAAAACACAAGTAAGAAAGTATAGTCGGGCGTGGTCGACCATATGATACCCTACACCAGTTATGAATATTAAATGTGATTTATTTTTCATAATAAAGCATTTATCTTCAATATTCCCTTGTTCCGATACATTTAAGCAATTTATGGATGAAAAACTAATTTTCTGAAAGAGGCTTTATATGGGGACTAAATGCAAATATGGACCAAGCCAAGCAGGGTCATCAAGACTTCTATAAAACTTAGTTGTGCCGTTTTTTATCGATATATCTGTATATTTAACATAATTATGAGCTCAGAAGCCCTTTTCGGGGAGTTCTGTTCTATGGGGGCTAGGTGAAATAATGGACCGATTTTAACCATTTTCAATAGGCTTCGTCCTTGGGTCAAATAAAACGTGCGTGCCAAATTTCATACAATTATCTTGAAAATTGCGGACGGACGGACATAGCTTAATCGACTCAGAAAACGATTCTATGCCGATTGGTATACTTTAAGGTATGTCTAGGACGAATATTTTTGTATGTTACAAACATCAGCACAAATCCAATATACCCTCCCCACTAAAGTGGTGTAGGGTATAATAATATTTTATGATGAAGATTATTGAAGCCAACAAAAATTAGACATGTATATTTTTTAAAACGGTTCTGCTCACGAATGGTACACGATAAACCCAAAGTATTTTGAATAACATTATATAATCGCTCTAATTTACATATAGTAATTACTTCTTAAATAATTGGAAAAATGTTAATGAATGATTTTGTCCAGATATACGGATATAGTAAGTTAGTTTAAGATTTTTACAGACATCTAGACTATACATAGATATATAATTTTTCGGATCTATGGGTAATATTTCGACGTGTAACAAGAATAATAACAAAATAAATATACCACCTAACGTTTTGTTCGTAGGTTTAAAAAACAATAGACTTGTGCAATATTCGTAGTGATTAATATTTTATAATCAGTTCATATTTTGTACACAAGAATATAATGCATATTTCGAATTTTTAGGGTATATTTTTCTTTTTTGTACAAAATTTAATCTCAGTTTCAAGAAATCAATATTTAAATTTTAAGAAAATATTTTTAATTTTTTACTGCATATTTAATGCGCATAAAACCATTTTTAGGGTATTTCTTAGATTTCCCTGATTTTAATATAAAATATGTATGTACCTACAGATAGATTAAGAATTTATTTAAAATTTAAATTTAACCTTTGTGTCGTCAGTAATAATTTAGCAAATCGTTATTATTTATTCGATATGAATAATATGCACAAAGAAAATGTGATGACAAATATGAAATTAGAGAACCCTAGATAAACCAAAACGATCTAAGTCACGTTAATATAAATTGTATATATGTATACATACTTATGGTTTAAAAATAAACAACAACAACTGCCGGCACATGTACAGGTATTATTATAAATATTTCTAAACAAAACTATATTAATACTCTACACATGCACTTAATGATTGATTGAATGACAAACAAAATAAGATCTAACTTACCATTTTAACTTCCTTTTTGTACGATCGACATCAAACTTACAGCTGCGCAAGAAAAACGATAAATTTTCGAAATCAGTACATGCGTTTATATTCGGATTATCGGTCAACCATTGATAAAGCATTTGAACTTTCTGATGAACTTTATCGGGATCATTGTTGCTGTTCGTATATTCGAACGGCGAAATTTTATTTGAGTTTTGCAATAGCATTTTTACAAATATATGTTCTCTTTCAAATACTTTTAATTTATAAACAAATACAGTTTTTGATCACTCTATAAAGTAATTAAGTTTTTAAATCACTATGCGTTTGATTTCTAATTTATTTATTAATAATTTTTTATTAATAACAAGATATATTAATTAATTTCCACTTTAATTTCGTTTATTTATTTTTTTTTTGCATACTCGTTTTGTTATGGAAAAGTTTAATTAACTGCAGAATAAAAATCAACTGAGAACGAAAATGCTAAACAATGATTGAGTGAGAACCTCCGCGAGCGAGTTGCTTTCGATTAATAAACATTTGTTGGTTGTTGAAAAGTATATATAAAAATATAGTGGTTATACTTTTAAAATAAATATATTATGTATGAGGAGGCTAAGTAATTGTATTGTTTTCAAGATACTTGTGCATTCTCTTAGACAGGCCATAAGAGAATGTAGTCATTTGGTTATCAGTTGTAGGCTAGTAAGCGGTATTTAATAGTCCATATATCTATACTTGAGCAAAATTACCCGTGTATGTATATGTATCTTTAGTGGTAAATTGATCATTTGAAAATGCACTTTTAATATTTAAAATTTATTTTTAACCTTTAAACTTAAACTTGATGCTTTTATCAATTAATTTTATATTTTGTATAATTTTAGAAATATGGGAAAATATTTATTTGCATCTTCTAGCAAAATTTTTTTGATATCTTTATAAGTTGCTTTTGCTTTAACCTTTCTTAGGGCCAATCTTTAGGTGAAAGATTAGCGATTAAATTAAAATTAATCCTCGAAAGATGTTTTTGAGTACTCAATTAGTTAATTTTGTTTGCAAGTTTAAGCGCCCAATGGAGGTGGTTTAATCTTAAGCACGAAATGCAAAAGTGTAAACAGATGATGCAAAAAAAAAATTAATAAAATGTTTATAAATATAAACATTAAAATCAGTTCAGTTTGCAAGTTTAAGCGTCCAATGGAGGTGGTTTAATCTTAAGCACGAAATGCTAAAGTGTAAACAGCTGATGCAAAAAAAAAATTAATAAAATTTTTATAAATATAAACATTAAAATGTTCTATTTACTGATTAGTATAAATTATGGACACTTCAAAATACATTTTTTTGTTTTTAATTAAAGTTTTCATTAATTTTCATATTAAATTTACAATTGTCTTCTTCTTTTTTTATAAAATATGCATTGTTTTGATAACAAACAGTGAAGTTTTCTGTTGTTTTGTATGGCAACACTGCGAAGTTTAATCTTGTACTCAAAAACATCAAAGGGGATTTACATAAGATTAAATTTATTTTTAGATTAACTAATCTGATTATTAATTGGCATTTGATTACCATCTCAAAAACCCGCTCTTAGTCGTTATTCTTCAGCGTTTTGTGCCCTTACGAGATAAACAAAATTTCTGGACATTTCGCATCACCAGGGAAACCAAAATATGCAAATGCATGTTATTTATGGAACTAACATGGTATGGACTCATGGTCATAAAATTTACAGGTTACAGAGCAATTTAAGAATTTGGGCATCAATTTTTTAGCGCATATTTTAGCATATGAGCATAATTTTGCATGATTTGATTTAAATAGCATATTTAAGGCATATATCGTGTTTTTCAGAGCATATTTTTCGTTTTTACTACCTATTTAATGCAGTTCCTCCTCATAAAATGTTTCAAACATTTTTGTTTCGTATTAACAAAAATAATTCTTTCAAATCTCAGCTTAATAAAAAATGTCTACTATAATTACGATACGAAAGTGTCGATTAAAACGTTATGGTTAGCATGCAGTTTGTTTTGTTTTTATTCTGTTTGCATGCAAAAAATAACCAAATCTATACTTTAGCATTGTTTTGTTCAATATTAATCACGCAAATTGTTGGTATAACCAAAAATTGGAGGTTTTGAACTGAGCGCCACAAAATATGTATGCGCAAATATACAAAAATATGTACATATTCGTATGTATTAGTTTGGTTAATTTATTGCAACAGATTTTAGATAATAAGAATTTATTTTAAAAATATTTTCTACAACACTGTATCTCTTAACAAGTTGGAAAATAATGTTTATAATTTGAGTTTATAGTACATTATGCAAATTAAATAATTATTATTTATTACTAACAACTATGTATGAATGTATATTTTGTTTATTAAATACAAAAAAGTAAGTAGATTAAGTAGCTACTCAATTAAATATTTTCTTGAATCTATATTTTGTGGATAAATGAGTACTTTACAATCTCTTTATCTTATTTATTTTCTCTACCATTTCAAAAACATGCCAACACGCGTCGTGCGCGGCAACGCGTTATACGTACAGCAAAACTTAAAATAAAGTCCTTGCATACACATGTAAGTCGTTGTAAGAGTACTTAAAAGTAATGCTGATAATATGTTGTTGTCATAAGCAAGTAAGTGGTTGTGTAACTACAAGTCATTACCGAGTTTTTACTGGTTACATACTTATGTATGTAGATATGCATTCAAAATCAATCAAGCATTAGTGGGTAAACTGTCAAATAAAGGGGGTACATTAAGTGCTACGGTTAAGTAATTAATTGCACCCCTTGCTATAAATATCCAGAAGCCTTTGAATTTTGTTTTCATTTTAAATCGAAAATGCTTTAATAGTTATTTTCGTAGCTTTTACTTGCAGATTTATTTTGCAGTTTTTGTAATGACAATTAATCAATATTGTACCTTGATATTGACAATGGTATTTAAATTATTTCGATTTGTTTAACATGTAAACGAAAAGTGAACAAACATTGAGAATAAAATATCGCCGCAAAAACAAATACATATCTCCATTTACTACAAGACTTTCATAATCCAAAAAAAGTATTTTCGAGAAAAATTTCTTTGAATTTTTAACTATTATTTTAAATTACTTTTAAACAAATCACGGAAACTGGAAAACCATTGGTTCATCTAAATTAAAAATTAAAATTTCTATTTATCATTTTAGTTTTTACGTTTACAATAAAAAAATAGGTCTTATACCGAAATAATAGACATATTTGAAAAAAATTTAGTATGACCCATGTAACTCTCAGCTGTTTTTTTATTTTTAACTAAATCGCCGTATCGAAACGGTTCTTAAACTTTTTTAAAATTAATTAAAAAAATATACTAAAATTATATCGAATGCTAACTAATTTTATTTTGCTGTTTAATCTCTACCTCTAAATATGATTAAATAATTGGAAATGATAAAGTAGGGTTCTATAGTTGAAACGAAAAGTCGACTTTTCGACTTTTTGCATTTAGTTAAAAGTCGACTTTTCGACCTTTCGACTTTTTCCATTTTATGAAAAGTCGATTTTTCGACTTTTCGACCTTTTTCATTTATTTAAAAGTCGACTTTTAGACTTTTCGACTTTTAGTATTTTATAAATGGTCGACTTTTCGACTTTTTCCGACTTTTCGACTTTTTTCGACTTTTCGACTTTTTTGACTTTTTCCGACTTTTCGACTTTTTCCGACTTTTCGACTTTTTGATTTTTTACGACTTTTTGACTATTTTCGATTTATTTCGACTTTTTTTCGACTATTTTCGACTATTTTTTTTACTTTTTTCGAGTTTTTCCGACTATTTTAGAGTTTTTGACCTCTTTTCCACTTTTTTAAAATTTTCGACTCTTTTTGACTTTTCGACTTTTTCCGACTTTTTCCGACTTTTCGACTTTTTTCAACTTATGGACTTTTTTCGACTTTTCAACTTTTTTCGACTTTCCGATTTTTTGACTTTTCGACTTTTATTTACAAAGTCGACTTTTCGACTTTTTTCATAGACGATAGTCGAGTTATCGACTTTTTTGGAACAAAATAGTCGACTTCGACTTTTCGACTTTTTTCGACAAAAAGTCGATTGTTCGATTATTCGAAAGTCGATTTATAGAACCCTATGATAAAGTCAAAATAATTCGGCCTAAATAAGTTATAACGGATTTAAATTTAACGTAATTTTTTACACTACTATTTGAATACAACTATGCTCATTTAAGTAGCAACTAAAAACAACACCGCTTTTATCCGCACGTGTTTATGTTTACATTTTTTTGTTACATTTACCAATGAGGTTGTTAGGATTTGGATAATTTATCATTTATTTTAATAGAATAACGAGCATTTCTATTAAATACATAAATAAACATAATCTAATTCCACAATGGAACATGTCGATACTACACTACCCATAAATTCTAATATAAAGTGTCATGTTTGTGGTGAAAATCAATTTGAAGAACGTGAAGGTTTTTACTATTGCCAGGAATGCGGTACAAAACAGGAACAAGTGCGTCTAGTCGAAGTTAACCAGGATGATGAATTTAACAACGAGAAATTAAAGACAAAGAAACTTAAGATTCAAGTGGCGAAAGCAGAAAAACGTAAGTTTGTTCAAGATATTGAATAAAAAATAAAATTTTAGTAGAGTATTTTTATTGAATATTTATAGCACAATTAACTTCCTGGGAATGCTATAATTATATATTGCGTGGTTTTGTGGAAGAACTGCTCTCCATTGGCGCTAAAGAGGAACTTAAACTAATGACACTGCAAGTATGGGCAGCATATTTAAGACGCATGGAAGTGGCATTTTTCAATCGTAAACAAGCGGATTTACCCAAATTGGGTATAAAATATCTGCAAAAGTAAGTTTAAATAAAAATAGGAGATATATACAATAGTTTGACTTGTACTTACTGAAGTACTTACATTTCAATGACAACTAGGTACATACCGTCTGTATTACTTTTAAATACTCTTATAATGACTTACATTAAATTAGCACTTTTATTTGGACACTTTTTTTGATAGCGCTCTAGCAACTATTTTTTAGTGCTCGCTTTCAAATAACTACTTATATAATTACTTATAAATAAGGAGTTAATTATTTATAAGTACTTATATAAGTAGTTATTTGTTATTGAGCGTGGTAAGTACTTGCCTCCAATATTATCATCGTGTTAAAATAATGAGTTAAAACACAATAACGATATTTCTTTATTAATCTACCTCTTTTTTTCAACACATTTATCTTATTATAACAAACAGTTTTTTGACATATTTTTTTCTAATCTTATAATATGTCCACTTTCATATTGCAGTGATGCGGAAACAATTTACAATCACTCAAAGGCAGCTCGTAAAAAACGTCAACGTAGACGTAGTGAAGGTACTAGTTGTACTAGTGGCGATGAATCCAGAAGTACCGCCAAAGATTGGCGTAAAAGCAAAGTAAGTAAGAACGGTTTATAAGTTTAATAATTTAATGTAATAACCTCATAGAATATATATTGTCCCTTCAATTATTTTCGGGGTCAAACACTCGTTTAATTAAAACAGACATTCTTTAAAGAAGATTCATATTTTAAAAATTGGTTCATAAACGTAGATATTGAGTCCGAAAAAAACATAACTTTTCCTGAATTTTTAATATGTTACGGTAATATGTATATAGACAATACCTTCCTACATATGTATGTATATCAAAAGAAAGATATTCAAAAGACCTTCGAACAAATACAAAATTTAAAGTTCTCCAAAATTTCCAATTATGTTATTGTTTAGATTTTATCGAGTTTCAAAATTCATATTTTTTGAGATTAAATTAACCATGATATAATTTCTAAACTATCTATTAGATTTTAAACGTTTTAGTAACTAATTAAAGTCTATATCTTGTAGTTTAAGAATATTTTTTTCTTTTAATATTATAGTTTTAAAATAGGGATAATGATTTGGAAAATGTTCTTTGGTCAAAGATATCTTCAATTTTATTTATTCCTTCACCAAAAATAGCTTATAGTGCACTCAACAAAATATAAAAAATTCAAAAAGGGAGAATGAGGGGATCTCAAGTAAATCAACTTTTAGTAAAATAATTCACATCATTTCCATAACAATTACAATTTTAAATATATAAAGAAAAGTTCTAAAAATCCTTTAGAAGAAGTGTCTATTTTCACTACTATCAAATAATTATAACAAATTGAATTAAATACGTTTTTTAACTTTTATTAAACAATTTTAAATTCTATTTTTATTTTCTATATATTTTTTATACACTTTCAAATTCATAAACAGATTTGTAAACAACTTTAAGAGAAATAGAATTGATCGGGGAATAATAGAGGTAACAATAAGAAAAGTGTTCTAGATTGTGGTTCTTGACCAGCATTGCCATCAACTTCCTCATTGTCATATGCGAAAGGAGCTAAATAAAAATCATACAATTAATAACAACACATTAGGGATTTCTTCACTATTTACCTTCATCTTCTTCTTGGCTATCTTCAAATAGTAAAACTTCATTTGATCGATCAGCACCATTTTCTACATCCGAATTTCCCGGTAAAGCAGCAGCATTGGTATACATAACAATGCAACATAGTGCCAAGAATAAAGCAAAAATTAAAGAACGCATATTGCTTTTTCAAAAACAAAAATTAAATTATCGAATTGTATTAAACAATTTGTTTTTATGACTGAATGATTTTCTTGAAATTGTAAAGCTATTTTATAGTAAAACTTGTAATAGCTGCT
The DNA here is from genome assembly GCF_015586225.1 of Lucilia sericata. Taxonomy (NCBI): domain Eukaryota; kingdom Metazoa; phylum Arthropoda; class Insecta; order Diptera; family Calliphoridae; genus Lucilia; species Lucilia sericata. The sequence continues at coordinate 363,434 of NW_023994067.1, forward strand.
GAATAGCTACTAATTTGCTTATCTATATGTCATTAACAGTTTGTACTGTTAAAGATAATATTCATGTCAATATGTTCATTAATCATAATATGTAGTTGTTTTGAACACATTTAAAAACAAGATTTTGTTGCATTTTTCCAAGGTTACAATTTTTTAAATTTTAATATGTACTTAGTCATAGGTATAGGTATAAGGACCTACCATTAACTTTTACATAAATATATAGAAACTTAGTATAAATTTTAGATTTTTGCAAATTTCCTAAACTTTAAAAACTTCATATGCCGAAATTTGTTATTATTATATTTTTAGCGCAAATTAGACGAATCAAATTACTCTATTACATCTGGCACTTCCGCTACATCCGGAATCTCGGGTTTTACATCTTCAACATCGGCTCATTCAAATAGACCCATAAGAATTGGCTTCAATATAAAGGCTAGATCATTTTTTAAGAGAACAATGTCTAAAAAACATTTAGAGAAACATGCCGCCGATAGTGAAGGCCAACTGAAATGCCATCAGCAACCTAAAGCTCGAAAAATTAATCGTACAGATTATAGTCTAATGGTAATGAACATCAAACAAATTTATTCAGTTTTAGCTATAGCCTTAAATTTGATTGGCGATGATATACAACTTTGTGATTTGGTACGTTTTATAAATGAGGGTCATATTAGTACTGCAAATGTTTTACAATATTTTCCAGAAAATATTGCCAACTACGGTAAAGAGATGTTAAAGAAAATCAATTTTTATAAATGTCCCGATAAATACTCAGACAAGGTAAGTGAAGTTAAAAATTGTTTAGATTTTTTTTTGTAATAAATAACAGTGTGTAAAAATTCTGTAATGTTTTTATTTATTTTTTTTTATTTTCAAGTGTCTAAGAGAACATAGTAGTATAATATGTAAAAATATCGGCATACGCGCTCCTAAGCAACCAGATATAATAAAACTAGTGCGTAGATATATTACAGAATTATGCTTGCCTATTGATATAGGCGATTATATTGAGCGATTAATAAACATACTGCCGCCACAATTTGAGATTCGTACATTAGGATTTTATCCCGGTTATGAAGCCAGAGCTATGGCTTATATTGTTTTCACCTTAAAGCTTTTATTTGGCTTAGATGGCAGCAATGAACATCGTATATCACAGACAACACAGAAGCTCAATTTGAAAATAAATGATTTGAATTGCAAAAAGAGTGAAAATCAACCACAAATTTTTGTATGGACGGAATGGGTTGAATATATTGAAATGCGAAAAATCATTGTCTCACAATTTAACTCAGCTTTTTGTGAACAATTTAAACAGTGTCAAAGCACAAGTCAGTTGATGGAACAAATGGCTGAAGATATACGCAAAACTGAAGATAACAATAATTTACTAAACGACACAACTGATAACAGTCATTCCAAACAAAAAATTAAAAATTTTAGATCTCTGTTCGAACGTTTTCAGGAATCTTACAAAATCGCTGAAAACGACCAGAAGCCGGTACAACTTATTGAGTTTAAACCTACGTTTACGCCAGGTCTATCATATTTAAAACATATTTTTCTATTGTATGACAGAGATACAGATAATATAATGGACTTAGAAATTCCCGATTTTATGCGCATCGATCATGCTCAGCGTAATATTAACTGTTACTTACAAGTAAAACCCCTAATTGCCTACTTTAAGAAACATCATCTGAAACTGAAGGTTCATGCTTTGGCTCCAAATAAGAATAACAATTATGTTGGTGTATTTCGCGCACCTCGCACTATAAATAATTCAAAAATTAAAGTTGAAAAGGCATGTTTTAATATAACCGAAGAGGAATGGATTGAAAATATTAAAGATGATGTTGCTCATGGTACAGATGATTTACTCTTTCTAACTGATATGAGAACCTATCCAAAGTTTTATATCGATCAAATGAAACGCAAAACGAAAAAGATGGATTGTTTTAATCCAACTATGAATTATGATTTAACGATGATACAAGATGATACGGATAATGAAGGTGATAATGAAAATGTAAGTTAAACAGGTAAAAGTCATAAACAATTTTTAAAAAATTTTTTGAAGATTTTTTTGTACGTCGTCAGAAATAGAACAGACTTTTGTATATAAAAATGTATACAATCATTGGATATGGCGAAATTCGACGTACGTAACAAACTTGCCATAGGTTTATTTCTATTTCTTACGCAGACGGAATAATTAGGGAAAACCTCCAATAACAATCAATATTATGTTCGATTATTCAAAATTAAATTCGAAATTATGTTTTATGTTCTTTAAAAATACTTTATTATTATTATTACAATAAATACATCCGTTACTTCGCAATTTTGTCCATTTCTCCATTATTTATGCACCGATTTTACTGATTTCAAATAGCAATCTTTTCGAAAGCATGTCCAATAGAATTATTGAAGATTTATATCCGAAAATAGACGGATACAGCTTAATTGACTTCGGTATCTATAAGGAACCAAAATAAATATACTTTATAGGTGAAAGATATAAAAAGTCTTTTTATTTTACTAGAAAAGTATATTTTCGTAATGTTTTCTTAAGTATTTATTTTTAAGAGTCCACCAAAATGATTTTCCTTTTACTTTCAGATGCCAAAAAAAAGGTTTTCAAAACAAGCATCCAACAATAACGAGGACCTACAATCCATGCATTCCTTTGAATTATTCAGTGAAAATAATATGGATCCCATTGATAATCAAGACTTCATACTTAAACCAAGAAGAAATTTAGAAAATATTGATTTATTTAAAGGTATAAGTGATGAAGAATCAATATTAAATGAAGATGATGATGATGACAATAGTAAGGAATGTGATGGTGATGACAACATAATGGACAGCAATATGCAACATTCAGGATCAGAGGAATTAAAGAAATTTGCAATAGATTCAAGTTCGAAGACACCAATTATCTGTGAGGAGTTTATTAAAGTCGAACCAGTTGAACAGGATTCAGAAGAAAATGACAAAAGGAAAGAAAAAAATATTAAATGTAATGACTTGAAATTTTACATTTCCAAAATGGACTATTGGTTGCTGATTGGTAATATTCAAATGTTGACAAAAGGCCAAAAAACTCAACTACAAGATAAATTTCCTCGTTCCTTTAACTGGCTGCTAGAAACATGTGCCCAAACCATTAATGTTGAATGGTCGGCGGTATATGAACAGTTGTTGTGTATAGAGTTAATGTTTTGTTTAGGCATCAAAGATCCTAATACAATAACAAATTGTGTATATATCAATGGTCATAACCCCATTAAGGAAATTCAAAGCCTTATAAATACATATAGAGAGGTCTGGTAAGAAAAAACTGAGAATAAACCAAAATATAATTTACTTGCCTTCAGCTGGACTTCTACTATATCTTTTCTATTCTATGTCCTTCAACAAAACTTATAATGAATATAGTTGCAATACAGTATGTGTTTGAACTCATTAACTTCATGCACGCACTCATTCAGTCAGTCATTGTCTTGTTGAACTATTTCCATATTCTTATATATTATTAAATGTAGAGTATGTAATCTACAAATGTACAAATTGGAGCCTGTTGCTTTTGTGCACAACCTACACAAAAGACATATGGCTAGTTTCATGCTGTTGAAAATGTGCTACTTATTTTAAACATTGTTTGCTAATGAATTATTTTTAATAAAATCGTTATAAAAACTATTGCTTTCTTTTTTTATCAATTTCAAGTATTTTCTAAAAAGTTTTAAACGTAATTTCAAAATTTGCTTTAAAATTAAAATTTTTTAACTAAAATTGTATTTTAATTTAAAAAAAACACAACTTGTTTTTATGAAATATCCCGGTACTGAATTAATGGTACAATTTAAAACTTTAAGGCGTCCCTATGTCTATATCTACATATATTTGTGTCTTTTTAATTTCTTAACATCAACTATTATAGTTTGCATTATTCTTTTTTTGTTCATTCCCCCATTTTAATATTGGCATTCATTTCAATTCTCCTTGTTTTTGTTTTCTCGTAGAATTTTCTTATTGATTTTATCTTTAGATACATGTGTTTCATACGGTGTTAGTTTTTTTTTTTTTTTGTGTATTTTTCAATAAAATCAATTTTAAAATTATATTTTTATACAAAACATGAATTGCATGTCATGCAGAGCATCGAAAATATTTACTTTTGATTTTTTAAAGGAATTATTATAAAAGTAATGAAAAACAGCAATAAAAGAATGAAGATTTGAAATATGGAATACGATAATGATTTCATCTCGCAAGGTTAACGACTTTGATTGATTTAAATATTTAATTGGGGAAAATGTGTATGGAAATAACAAAATAAACCTACCATTGTTATTTTTAATGGAACATTTGGTTTTTTTACGATCTGCAAAGAAAATTAAATTTTAATTATAGATAAATTTTATTGATAAATTGTTTGTAAATGTAAAATTATCTCCATTTTTACTATTATCAGGTATAAATATGTGATGCAACTAGTGATATCTAAAGTACATTTAAGGAGATTTCCATGAACCTGTCATATATATTAGTTCTATGGAATGAATACTAGTTTCGTAAGAAATTCTTGGAACCAGTTTTTCAAGAATAGTAAATCAATAATGAAATATATTTCATTTAATGAAAATGCTTTAAAACAAAAAAAAAATAGGACCCATTTTTTTGAAAGCAATAAAGAAATAGCTATCTGAACTTCTTTTGAAAATTTTTGCTAAGACCAATAGGTGAAAAGTTACACTAATTTCAATGAAAACCTGTATGACCAAAATGTCCAACTTTGACCCACTCTAAGTTCAGGAGTTCCTGACCGATAGAGCTTTCTGGCCTACTATCCAATAATACTAACATTGGTACAAATTTCATCCAAATCGGAAGACATCGATTTTAAAAGTTGGTTCACTTGACACGAAATTGCCCATATATGTATGTAAGTATATTCTGGACCCTATAGAAAGCAAAGTCGATTAAACTATGTTTCTTCTGTGGAAATAAATTTTTTGAAGACCCTAGATAACTTCGGGATCCAAATCTTCAATAATTCTATCAGACATGCTTTCAAGAATAAATAAAAAATAAACAAGTAAGAAAGTATAGTCGGGCGTGGCCTACCCTGATACCCTACACCAGTTATCAATATTAAATGTGATTTATTTTTCATAATAAAGCATTTATCTTCAATATTCCCTTGTTCCGATACATTTAAGAAATTTATGGATGAAAAACTAATTTTCTGAAAGAGGCTTTATATGGGGGCTAGGAGCAAATATGGACCAAGCCCGATAAAATTTTGTGAATATATTTATATTTACATAATACTTTATTGTGCTGAATTTCATGGCGATATTTGTGTTTATAAGTTAATTTGGGACATTCAAGTAATTATCTGAAGGGGACTTTGTATGGGAGCTAGGGTCAAATGGGGCCCGAACTTTATGAAATTTGGCAGGGTCATCAAGACTTCTATAAAACTTAGTTGTGCCGTATTTTATCGATATATCTGTATATTTAACATAATTATGAGCTCAGAAGCCCTTTTCGGGGGGTTCTGTTCTATGGGGGCAAGGTGAAATAATGGACCGATTTTAACCATTTTCAATAGGCTTCGTCCTTGGGTCAAATATCCAATCCAATTATCTTGAAAATTGCGACCTGTACCTTGCGCACAAGGTTTACATGGACAGCTAGCCAGCCAGACGGACGGACGGACGTAGCTTAATCGACTCAGAAAACGATTCTATTGGTCCGATTGGTATACTTTAAGGTGGGTCTAGGACGAATATTTTTGTATGTTACAAACATCAGCACAAATCCAATATACCCTCCCCACTAAAGTGGTGTAGGGTATAAAAATTAAAAAAAAAAAATAATTTTAATATTTGAAAAACTAAATGTGCTGGTACCAAGAACTATTTTTAGTACTTATTCGTTCTTTATTGAATCTAAAATATAAAATCTAGCATGTAGAGTAATGTAATGAACTAAGGACTCTGAGGCCTTAGTCTGTATGAAAGAATTTTTGGTACTTTTACGTTCCTCAACTGGTACTTTTTGCTTTTTCCGCAATATTGAGCCTAGAAACATATTATCTGACATACATATGGGATCGTGATGGAATGAAAAATCTATGAGAAAATTAAATCTGAAAAATTGTCTACAAAATAAAACGGTTGAATGGGAGCTAGGCGAAATAATGGACCGATTGTAACCATTTTCAATAGGCTACGTCCTTTGGCCAAATTAAAATTGAGACTTTTCTAATCTTCGTTCCGAAAAATTCGCTGTTGCTCCCAATTGTGCACATACTATAACTAAATGTAAGAGCTACATGTCCAGCTATTCTTTCTAATTAACTCGAAAATACCTCCTCATAAATTTCATGTAGATATCTCTAATATTTCACAAGTTAGCAAATTATTCCCAAAAATCCTCTTCTAAAGGTCTGTAGGGTAAACCTTTCCAAAGTCCGAAATCACCCCCCTTAATTTTTCCAACTGGGTCTTTGCATTTTGACTGCTTCTTTTTCTCGGTAGTAAAGTAAGGGTATGTATACAAAAACAAACAAAACACAAAAAGAAAACAACAGCAACAAAAACAACTAGAGAAATATACGCAACACGTATTGTTGTTTTTACTCAAAATTTTTATAATTTAGTTTTCTATAATACGCGAAACGAATAACATCGTGACTAATAGTAACAAATTAAAGAAAAAATATTTAAAAAAATCATAAGACAAAAACATTTATTTGTTATTGCTAAATGTGATGCTCTTAAATGGTAATAAAAAAGTGACAAAATATATTAAAACAATACATTAATTATTTAATAATAAACAAAAAAAAAAAAAAAAAAAGAAATTTAAAGTGCGAATAAATATGCAGTGAGAGGGGTTAAGGGGGGTTGTTGCTTGCAATATATAATTGTATTGTACATATGGTTAATTTGGTCGGTTAGTTTGTTGGGTTCGTTACAACATAATGATGACATAAAATTACAATAACAACAAATATTTAAGAATGCAAACTTAAAGAGAATATGCAAAAACAAGAGGAAGATGTGTCTGTTGTTGTAAATGAAGGACAATTAAAATATTGAGAATACCTAGATATTAAGAAGAAAAAAATTAAAAGTTTTTGGCGGTCAAAGTGTAATAAAAATTTTTTAATAAACAATAAAAAGAAAATTATTTGAAAATAAATATAATTAACACATGTTTTTAAGTTAAAAAAAAATATTACTGTTGTGAAACAACACAAGAAATTATAAATAAATAAATGCATATGTTAACAATTGTTTTCAGTGTCACCTTTTTGGTCTTAATTTAAAAACAATAAACAAATAAAGCTTTTTTTGTAAACAAATTAAAACAAAATAAAAAAATATTTTTTTGGTTGAAATTATTTTTTGTTCAATCCTTTTAAAGAAAATGTGATAAATGAACCGTTAACCCTTCCGACTATTTTTGGGAAAAATAATTACAAACAATTGTTGATCTTTAAAAGAATATCAGTTATGTACCTATTTTGTTCCAAGAGTGTTTTAACTCTTTAGTTAATTAGCTAGTAAGTTAGTTAGGTTGTTAGTTAGTTTTTAGTTAGTTAGTTAGTTAGTTAGTTAGTCAGTTAGTTAGTTAGTTAGTTAGTTAGTTAGTTAGTTAGTTAGTTAGTTAGTTAGTTAGTTAGTTAGTTAGTTAGTTAGTTAGTTAGTTAGTTAGTTAGTTAGTAGTTAGTTAGTTAGTTCGTTAGTTAGTTAGTTTCGTTAGTTCGTTAGTTCGTTAGTTAGTTAGTTAGTTCGTTCGTTAGTTAGTTAGTTTTTCGTTATTAGTTAGTTCGTTAGTAGTTGTTCGTTAGTTCGTTCGTTCGTTCGTTCGTTCGTTCGTTCGTTCGTTCGTTGTTAGTTCGTTCGTTCTTCGTTCGTTCGTTCGTTCGTTCGTTCGTTAGTTCGTTCGTTCGTTCGTTCGTTCGTTTCGTTCGTTCGTTCGTTCGTTCGTTCGTTCGTTCGTTCGTTCGTTCTTCTTTCGTTCGTTCGTTCGTTCGTTCGTTCGTTCGTTCGTTCGTTCGTTCGTTCTTCGTTCGTTTCGTTCGTTTCGTTCGTTCGTTCTTCGTTTCGTTCGTTCGTTCGTTCGTTCGTTCGTTCGTTCGTTCGTTCGTCGTTCGTTCGTTCGTTCGTTCGTTTTCGTTCGTTCGTTCGTTCGTTCGTTTCTTCGTTCGTTTTCGTTCGTTCGTTCGTTTCGTTCGTTCGTTCGTTCGTTCGTTCGTTCGTTCGTTAGTTCGTTCGTTCGTTCGTTCGTTCGTTCGTTCGTTTGTTCGTTCGTTCGTTTCGTTCGTTCGTTCGTTCGTTCGTTCGTTCGTTCGTTCGTTCTTTCGTTCGTTCGTTCGTTCGTTCGTTCTCGTTCGTTTCGTTCGTTCGTTCGTTCGTTCGTTCGTTCGTTCGTTCGTTCTCGTTCGTTCGTTCGTTCGTTCGTTCCTTCGTTCTCCTTGTCTCCCCGGCTCTCCCTTCCCGCCTTCCCTTCGGGTTTTTGTCCTTCCTGCCTTTGTCTTTCCTTCCTTCTTGCCTCTGGTGGGTTGAACTCTCGGTCCCTTGTCTGAATAGAATATAACTTCACAGGCTTCAATTAGGGTTTTTTCTTCTGAACGGATTCGTACTTGAATTTTTTTGTATTTGATTATTACCGCACCGAAACCGCTTCGGATTGATTTTAAGACGGATTACTTATTCTTTTATCTGTGTATTGCTATAAAATATATTAAAATGATTGTACTTATTTCTTTAAAAGTCAGAGGGGTTACGGGATGCATAACATTTACGATTTAATTTTCACATACAAACATATATATATTTTTTTTAATAAACATAGCCAAGCTGCAAAATATTCAATATCAAAAAGACAAATAATGATAATTAATGTACACAAATGATATACGAAGTAAAAAACAACAAAAAATAATATTTAAAACAAACAAATTTACAATATTGCAAAAATACAAATAAAAAAGAAAAAACAACAATTTGTGTCATTTAAAAATTATTAACACTATTTACAATAAAATAAAAACAACAAACTATAAAAACCAAAAAATAATAAATAATAAATTAAATCAAACAACAACAATTTATAACTATTTGGTGTAAATCTTTAATTAATGTTCTTCTCTTCATCTTTATAAATTAGAGGATTTTTATCGTTTTCAATTAATTGTTTAATAAAGTGAGTGAGTATGTCATTGATGTTTTTAAATCTAAGTAAGTAATTAAGATTATTTATGTGTATGCATGTTTTAATGAATTAATTGAGATTTAATGTCAATAATAAAAATAAAAATGTTCTTGAAAGAAATGATCGATTTTAGTTATAAATAAAGGAAATAGATTTAATTCCAAAAGATTTTTTGATAATCAGTTAGTCGTAATTCCGAAGTTTTTTTTTTGTTACTTGCAAAATCAAACTTTGATTTTTGTATTTGAGAAATTAAATATCTTAAACTAGGACTTTTATATACATATGTAAATTTTCCTAAAAGTATTAGACAAGAATTGCAAAACCCAACAACCCATAACCTTTTAGTAAAAGAAATTTAGCACAAGGAAAAGAACAAGAAATTTATTTATTTATTATGCGTTTTTCACAAATATTTTCATGTTAATACTTGTAAAATGTACATTATTAAATAAAGATATGTATTAGGGTAGTCGCTTTTCGAATAGTTGAAATTTTAAGAGTTCGAAAACACATTTCAATATCGATTACATACATACATACATGTTTCTTGTTCGATATAGAATGTCATCTCCTAGAAAAATTTTCTAACTATTTTACTCGATCAGGTATGCGATAATTCGGACCCAGGAGTAAACTGGTTTGAATTTATAGTATCTTAATATGTATATCTTATTTTATAACAAAAAATATTAGTTTAATCGATGTTATAAAATATCTATTTAAGAAAATAACAAAATTAACCAAAAAATTGAATTTTCCACTAATTGAAAAATCTCACCCTAATATCTATGTCTATATCCCATTGCCATCCATATGTATTGGTTTTATTATTGTTTTATTTGCTGTATTTATTATTATTATTATTTTTTTATTATTATTGTTGTTGGTTGTTTTGTATTTGATCTATCTCTATGTTCATATGTGGTTTTTGAGGTTAACAACATGTTGTCGGCATTGCTAAATACTTATTTTGTACTATTTTAATTTATTTTTTTCTTTCTTTATTTATTATTTGTTTTATAAACAACAATATTTTTTTGTGTGTTTTTTTTAACAAAACAAGAAGGAAAATTATTAAAAAATTTTAATTTTGCAGTTGTAGGGAAAATTATACTAAAAAATTTACATACATAGAAGAAATAGTTTTGTGGTGACAATTAAATATTTTTTAATACAACGTCAAACAGTGGGAAAGAAAAAAGATGATGGAAATAAATCTTAAACTTTTAAACATAAAGATGGAAATAAATCTACAACTTTGTGAATATAGTTCTTCTTGAATAGCATCTATGGAATTAGTGATGTCGCCATTACTTCTAGAATTTGTTCTATGGAACATTGTTGACACTCTAAAGTATTTTTAAGGAGTTTTCAATGAACCAATCCTTTGACACTATTTATAAATTGGTACATATATGAGTTCCGCAACTACTTTTTAGAACTAAGAACTAGTGAAGAAGAACTAGTTCTGGAGCGATTACAAACAGAATTACTTCAGATTCTTTATAGCATTCATGGAACTAGTGATGTCACCATTAGTGGAACATTGTTGAGATTCTACTTTTAAGGAGTTTTCAAGGAACCAGTTCTTTGACACTATGTACCGCATAGAATTATTGGTTTTACATCCACTTTAAGGTCGGCTGATGGGGTCAGAATTATTAGCGATGTAATCCTTCTTATCAAACTACAGATCGCAATTTTCATTGGCCCAGACACAAAGCCTATTGAAAATGGTTAAAAGCTCCCATAGAAGCGTATCCCCCGAATAGGGCTTCTTTGGAGATAATATAACGTTAATGATGTTAAATCGTGTAGTATATCTATCTATCAGACTCGGTACAACTTAGTTTAATATAAGCCTAAATGCATCTATTGATTTTTATAATGATCGATCCTCATTTGACCCTATCCCCCATACAAATTTCCCCTCTGAAATTGACTTGAACGTCCATAATAACTTATTAACATTAATATCATAAAGCTTTGATATAGACATATAGAGGATCGATACATACATATTTAAACCCAAATGTCGGGAATATTGAAAAAGAACTGATTCCAGAACCGTACAACAAGTGTCGACAATGTAGCGCTTCCATAAATTCATTTCCGAAATGTTTAACTTTTAAATTTCTTCTATTGGTGTAATATTTTACAAATTATTACAACACTTCTAAATAAATATTAGATTAAAATACTGTAAAAAAATACTCTCCAAAACAGTAATCTTTTTACTTACAATATACATATTTACGTTACAATAAAAGTGAAAAAAATCATTATGATAAACTACAAATTATTGTCGAGATCCAAAAAAGTGAAATGCGGTGATAATGCCAATGTAAATAAGTGCCTTACACTCGTACGTACAATAAAGAGATAATGCTGTTGATGATGATGGATAATGGTATTAAGTAGACACCTGATAATATTTTTGATCTACAAAAGGTGTAGGTGTTCCAACACAAAAAAATAATATATAAATCATTTAATTTTTTATCTTATAAACAAGTATGAAATCAAATATGTACAATAAAGTATATTTTATGAAATTTATAACAATAATATCGTTCCTATATGAAACAAATTAGCTGACAATAATTACTATAGGTTAATAATAACAATAATTACAAAAAAAAAAAAGATTGATAATAAAAATAGCGTTAGATAACAACTATTTAGAAATAGATAATGAACACTAATACTCATACGTTATTTTTTATTTTAAATAATTGTTTAAAAGTTGCAAAGTGTTTTTATTAATGGACTTTAAAACGTTTTTTTTATAGACTCAATGAGCTATTACAAATTATGTACGCTTAAATACTATAGTCACAAAAGTTTATGAAGATCAAGTGATTATATAGTATTTATTTCAAATATGCGGTAATATTTGATTATAATTATAGTTTAAAATGTATATATACCCTCCATCAAAAAATATAAGGGTATATAGATTCTGTCATTTCGTTTGTAATACATCGAAATATTGGTTGTAGGCCCAATAAAGTATATATGTGCTAATTATGTTCTAAGATGATCTAGCTATGTCCGTCCATCTGTCTGTCTGCGGATAGCAAAAAGAATTAGAATTTTCCATAAATATTCGGAAAATGTTGGCCCAACTGCCATGAAATATATACAAGATATGAGGCGGCACTTACAACCCAACGGCTCTTAACTTTTGGCGAGCTGACCAAATGCAGTTATAGGACACGTCATTAATGTGTATTGACACATTGGAAGACTATACACAAACATCCGATCGCATATACAGAATATGTCGGAAACTTTGAATCACTGATCCCAAATAGAATGTCATGGTCCAGCGGAACCTTAGAACAAATACCCTGGGGGACAAAATGGGCCTAGGGTTCTATATTGAAGGCCTAGAAACAGAAATCCAACTAATAACGGAATGCGTAAATTAGATTAGAATAATAACAGGCGTTAACATATTTACCGACAGCCAGGATGCAATTAGGGCGAATCTAAGACCGAATTGGATTATAAGAAATCCTTAATCGAATACTCTCATAAAGGTAAGTTTTGTTACCAGGCCACTCGGTAATAGTATGCAACGAAAAGAGCGAATATACTTTCTTTAAAGGGAAAGATGCTCGAGGTAAATAGTTAACGACAGCAAAACCATTCGTCCCAAAAGTTCTTAGGAATTACGTCCAGGTGAGATGGGACTATAATACGTTGAAAGATCCGAGACCCGATAGTGGCCTAAGTGTATTTCTTCGAATTTTATGTAATATACTTCATCCTATCAATGTATAAAGCCCTGAGTCCACATATAGTATCGGCTTCTAAAATTAACTTTAAACTAACGGCACATGTATTGATGTTGCGCATTTAAAATTCGATATAGCCGAATATAAAACACTTGATTGTTCAAATATTCAATGTTTACTATTTAATCTTTTTTTCAAAATAATGCACAATATACGTTGTATTGAAGCCATCAGTGAGTGGGTATATTGATTTAAAATTGGAATACAAAGAAAGAAAAGTTTATCATATATGTAAATATTACCAAATTAAACTTTTATGGTTTTAGATATAAAAAGTCTTTCGAAAACAGTAAATATTATTAAGGTTTTTTATTGCAACTGGAATTACGTCTAAAACTATATGCTTGCGCAGAAATAATAAAACTTTATTGTATCACTTCTGAGAAACATTAAAATGATGCAAACTTTGTCATAGGATAAGGTGATTTCTATTTAATCTGAAACAATTTAAATTACTTTTACTTACTTAAGAATTTAATACCCACCATCAACAAAATATTCTTTGCGTCATCTGGATATATATATTGACGGGTAACACATCAAAATATAGGTTTAAATCCAAAATATTCTGAATCCTTTGTAAAATTTACATTTCATAAACATATGTATTATATATCATCTCAAAAGGTCCGTTAATTCCTATAAGTATATACATACTACATATGGTAATATGGACATAAGTTTTATTCAAAAGCTTTTAGCTTCAATATAAAGTCTTCTTCCTGACTTAAACTTTCAAAACTGGCTTAGGTATAAACTTCCCACTTGTTTTTTAATTTTAAAATTATCTATCCATTTATCTATCTATCTATCTATCTATCTATCTATCTATCTATCTATCTATCTATCTATCTATCTATCTATCTATCTATCTATCTATCTATCTATCTATCTATCTATCTATCTATCTATCTATCTATCTATTATCTATCTATCTATCTATCTATCTATCTATCTATCTATCTATCTATCTATCTATCTATCTATCTATCTATCTATCTATCTATCTATCTATCTATCTATCTATCTATCTATCTATCTATCTATCTATCTATCTATCTATCTATCTATCTATCTATCTATCTATCTATCTATCTATCTATCTATCTATCTATCTATCTATCTATCTATCTATCTATCTATCTATCTATCTATCTATCTATCTATCTATCTATCTATCTATCTATCTATCTATCTATCTATCTATCTATCTATCTATCTATCCTATCTATCTATCTATCTATCTATCTATCTATCTATCTATCTATCTATCTATCTATCTATCTATCTATCTATCTATCTATCTATCTATCTATCTATCTATCTATCTATCTATCTATCTATCTATCTATCTATCTATCTATCTATCTATCTATCTATCTATCTATCTATCTATCTATCTATCTATCTATCTATCTATCTATCTATCTATCTATCTATCTATCTATCTATCTATCTATCTATCTATCTATCTATCTATCTATCTATCTATCTATCTATCTATCTATCTATCTATCTATCTATCTATCTATCTATCTATCTATCTATCTATCTATCTATCTATCTATCTATCTATCTATCTATCTATCTATCTATCTATCTATCTATCTATCTATCTATCTATCTATCTATCTATCTATCTATCTATCTATCTATCTATCTATCTATCTATCTATCTATCTATCTACAAAATCTATCTATCTATCTACAAAATCTAGAAAACCTGAAACAACTTAAATCATTTAAAACACGTTTAAATTAAAGAGGAGCTTATTTTCTGATCACCCATATCGATCCCCTTTATCATTAAAACGATCACTTTTATTTTCTTTTAAAAAAATGCTTAGTTAAAAGAAACACAGTTAATCGATTGAATACTCCAGCAAATCCAGTTTATTTAATTAACTGACAGTGTAATTAGTGGGAAATATAAAATTTTCTGTCAACAGGAACCAGTGAAACTGTTGTTTTTATTAGATTTTGTTCTTATGTGTTGATAGCACTATGTCTGTTGAAAATGTGGCAAATTACTTTTATACCAAAAAGTTCCAGTAATGGAGGATTTGAAAATATACTACTACATACATATTGCTCATTCACTACAACACTGATATAATTCAAAATTCGCGTTTTTTGAACTAAGTTTCCCATTGTTAGATATATTGTTCTAAATCATTGACATCTCTAGGAAGAATTGTAATTTTGCTATTATTGCTTGTTTCTTTAATTTGTTGCAACTTACATATATAACTAATTACACCACGTACTGGTTATTACATTCTAAAATTATCTATGCGTGTTTGTGTCATGTATTTAGCTTAGGATATGCTTAATTCTGTTATCAATTCATAAGAACATAAGTATGTACATTAGGGTGGCCCCAAAATAGATGTTACCGATATTCCAGACAAAAATTACAATTTAGTTCATTTTCATTTACGATTTCTCAAAAATGTCCCACTGACATTAATATTTGGAGATTAAGGATATAAATGAACTTTTTTACGTTTTTGTATATAAGCACATTAATTTCTGATACCTCGAAACTTTAAAAAGGACATTTTTATCCTTTGACCGACAAACAAAATTTAAGTGAAGTAAACTTTAATTTTCTGTAGGAAAATCAGTACCTTATTTTTTTCCATATAAACGGGGACCCTAATGCACATATACATACGTACATACAAGTAAGCATATTCCTAGGTTAACTCACCCCTTTTATACTTATAAGAGAATCTAAATGGAAGAACAGTAGCCTGCTTCAAAACATCACTTTCACTTTATATTTTTACCAAGTGTTTTGAGTGAAAATGTTCTAATAACATGTTCAGTTTTCAATTAATTTAGTAATTACTCTACATTAAAAATATTTATTTTTAGTATAAATTTTTATTCTTTTTTAATGTTCACGTTCAAAAATTTATAAAAATTACAGTTTTATTGACAGTCACATACTTTTAAAATAATCCCCTCAACTTTTGAAACTAGCTTAAATATACACCAGTTTACTGTAAATTTACATGTAAAATAAACAAACCACCACCTCAACAAATCCTCATCGAAATATACAAAAATTGTTAAAGAAGATCTATTTTTTCTCATGTGCAAAAAAAAAATAACAAAAATAAACTAAATGAAAAAGCTCGTTTGAAAATAAAACCCAAAAATAATCATCCTTAAAATAATTTAGCAGATGGTGTCGATGATTTACATACAGACATCTGAACATAATCAAACACATAAATACATACAACCCAGATATATTTGTAAGTAAGTACCTAGTCGTATGTTCCGATGTACTTACTTTAGCTTGTTTGTTCAAAAATAGATTCTTTTTGAAAGCAATAAACTGTGGTAGAAAAGGAGAAAAAATCAAAATCGAATCAATTGTTACCTATAAACACATATGTATGTGTGTTTAGCCGGTCAAATTTTGTAAGCACCAATTAATAGGTCTTCTCTAGAAAAACTTAAGCACCACCCAAGTCTAAGTCATCCTGTAAATCGTCTATTTCCAGAAGAATATTTGGACAGATACTGAAATGCCTGACGACTTAGTTCAAAATAGTTATACATTTTAGAGTGAACTACAGATCTGTAGAACTGTTAGTTAAGCTTAAGCAGAATTCAGTAACCAGTTCAATAGCTACATTGCCCCACCCAAGTCTAAGTCATCTTGTAAATCATCTATTTCCAGAAGAATATTTGGACAGATATTTAAACGATTCTAAATAGTTATAAATTTTAGAATAAACTACAAATCTGTAGAACTGTTAGAACAGAATTCAGTAACCGGTTCAATAGCTATATTTGTTCAGATATTTTACAAAATGAATCAAAAATCTTTATCTCTCAGGGCTCCTGCAGAACAATCCTATTGACTTTCATATAAATATGTATATAAGACATCAAATTATCTTTCTATTTTTAATTAAAATTTTCTATAATTAATGTCATTCAAACTACAGTGTCTATTATTTTTAATACATTTAGAAGAGACCTGTGATGTAAACATGTAACGTTAATTTTGGTATGAATGTTTATACATACGTACTTTTGAATCTAAATACCCAGCATTTCTTAAGTAGCAATTATAAATTCTACGATAACTACAAATTTTGTCTATATGCATTTTTAATAGTATTAAAGTCGTTTTCAATATTCGTTATTAAAGAGAATTTTTATACTAAATCGGAATATTGCTCGCAGACTCGTAAAATATGGGTTCTTATTCGTTTTTAAGTCAACCTACCTATGTCCGTCTGTCTGTTGAAAGCACGATCGAATCCGAACGAAATGAGTGAGGCTTAAAATATGTACAAATATTTGTATTGAAAATGGGCAATATGGGTCCACCATTTTACATGGCAGCCATACAAGCAATCGGTTGAGACTGCCGGAAAACTGTTAAAATAGTCATAAATATGTGGTTAATGTATCAATCGTGATAAAATTAACATCAGAAATTATATTGCAAAGTATGGCATATATCGGTCTATAATTGACATTACCCCTCATATAAGGTCTCCTTTCAGAAAATAGCTTTAAACTGGCTTAAATTTCTGTATTGCAATGAAATTCCAACCAAGTTTTGTATAAACTAAAATTTCACCACCAATTTTTATTTTTTACAGTCCCCTTCAGAAAATTACTGACTTGAAAGCACCTGTATGGCGACATCAACAAATCCATCTAACCTTTAAACTCAATTAATACAATAATAGGACTAGAAAAATTAGCTTAAAAATATCGGGATATGTCCAACATTAGGGACGTTCGAAAACAAAAATTAATAAAAACTTAAAAGTTATTGATTTTTGTTACAGGGCTGTTTCTTGCAATGTGGTTCCAAACACTACAGGATATATTCATACATTTAATGGTATATATTCTATCTGTGTATACGTTTTTTTTTTTTTTTTGAACATTTGTGAAGGTGTATATTCTACTGCCAAGAAAATCTGTTCATTTGCCCAATAAACATACATACATGCATGTATGTAAATTTCTAGTTGTGATTTTATATTTGTTGCTATTTTTTAATTTTTCTAGTCACATTGGATCTCGTGCAATATACAATGTTTAACGTGCCAATCTATTTTTGCCAACAGTATATCGATGCCACCACACGTGTTCTATTGTTTGCTACACGATGGCTGCAACATCATTTGTCGCTTTCCTTTAGAGTTCATTTAACAATTGGATAATTATCATAAAGGGGGTGGTAAAGAGTTTAAAAAGTCTGCTGAAATGACACTTTTAGCTGTATGAGATACAAAAAAAAAAAATATTAGGAAATTGAGGTCATTTCTTATTGGACTAATAACCTTGATTATTAACTGGCAATTAGCTTTACTTAAGGTTACACAATATTTAAATAATTTAATTATAATATACATTTTAAAGTGTTGATGTGTTGTTCTTTTAAGAATTATTGTAATTAAAGACAATGATATTCATATATAAAAGGAAAAATAATTTATTCATAAATTTACATGTAATGTACAATTTGTTGTTGCTAACGTAGGGTGTGCTTTAACTTTGAATTTAAGTATTTTATTTTAATTAAGTAGAAAATCATTTGACAAAGTTCACATATACTTATGTATATTTTTTAATTAGTGTACAGTGCAGTAACAATACAGTTAAAAAATTATTATATAAAACTCCCTAGTTTAAATTATTTTTTTTAAATTTTTATTTTTCAATTACTTCCCAGCAGTTCGACGGGACAGTTCCGAACTAACCAATTGACAAACGTATGCATTGACTCTTTGCGAACTGCTGGGTTGTAAAACGTTTACCCAAGATTTTCAAAGTCTACATTTTTTAAATCCACTGTAAATTTATACACTTTTTCTTTTATAAGAAATCTACCTGTCGCTTTAAAAACTACGAATTTTCAAGAAATTCATAAAATTTTGTTTGCAAAAAAAACTTTTAAAAAAGATACTTTTAAAGAATTTTAATTGATGTTATAACTTGATGATTGATATACATTTAATAAGGAAAGCTATCTTATAAAACTGATGTTAAACAGAAAAATAATATTCTGACAAGTCGTACACATAATATCGAAAGCAATAAAGGAAATGTTGAGGTGAGACAAAATGTATGCATATGTAAAGGTTAGTGTTCTAAAAGTATTCTTAAACAACCTGATTCTCTCTATAAAAATGTTATATCAATTCTGGATCATTATTAGATTCAAAGCCATGTGTTTCAGACTGTCTGTTAAAATCAAAATCTTGAGATGCGGGCTTTTGAACCTTTAAGCACTTATAAATCAGTAACTTAGTTGAATCTCAATCGATTTTAAGTTTCTTGAGGGATTTAGAAATAAGAAAACCTTTATAACGACATATACAAATTATATATATATATATTTAATAAACCTTCATCAGCAAACATAATTTCGAATTCGGTTTTGCACCGTTTTAGAAGTTTGACGATTTTTACTCAACATTTTATATAGGAATGTACTTATTAATGTAATATAAGTATATAATTATAAAGGTCTCAGCTTCTGCTTTGCTAAATCCGTTGAGAAACTTAAAATTGATTGATATTCAACCATTTTACTGACTTTTAAAAACTTGAAGATACGAAAACACGTTTTTTACCTGTAACTCAAAATTTTGAAGGTGTTTGGAAACTTAAAAAAAAACAGATTCTGGTTATAATTGTAACCACCTTTTAGAAAAATGGTATTTATTTTTTTTAAATATATCATTCTTTAAAATTCTGAAGATCTTGGTCAATAATTGATTTAAGCTCTCATTAAAGATCATGTCTCAATATTGATATAAAATTTACTTTAAATTTGCAGGACTAGCTTTGATAGTGGGTGACTTTAAATATCTTCAAATATTCTCCATTGTCATTGAAAATAAGAAATATCGGTACACGATCATCTGACGGTTGCGACCCCCCGAAAACATTTGAAATAGTCATATACATATATGTGATTTATGTGTCAATAGTGATAAAATTAGCATCAGAAATTATACTGTAAAGTATGGCAGATATCGGTGTTTAAATTGACCTTACCCTTCATATAAGGTCCCCTTTCATAAAATGGCTTTAAACAGGTTTAAAAATGTCTGTATTGCAACGAAATTCCAACCAAGTTTTGTATAAACCGAAATTGATCCTAACCCCATATAAGGTCCCCTTCAGTACGCTCATTACTGACTTGAAAGCACCTGTATGGAGACAGTTTGCCCCATCAACACATCCCTTTAAACTCAATTAATACAAGAATGGACCTAAACCTTGGATATAAGTATAAAGTTTCGGAATAGCGGAATATAAACACTTACTTGTTTTTAGGAACATTGTATTTTCCCCATTGGTGAAAAGTGATAAATATTTATCCTTTTCATGCTAATTATTTATGAAATAGGACCTTTCATGGCGGTAGCCCCATAAAAGATGAATTATGGACCGATGTTATAAATCCGCCCTTCTATTAAGGACACTATGAATTTTCTCCAGATATTCGTTATCGATCTGAAATGATCGATAACGAATCAAACAGAACTCCTTCACAACAATGTACACAACACGTTTTTAACTGTTCGTTTTTTCGGCTGATTTGAAAAACTGTTAACCAGAAACTGATTAAAAAGCTAAGAAAAGTGAAACATTTAACATCTCTTTAAAGAACGATAGGACCTAAAATTTTTTATGAACCAAAATTTCATATAAATCGTCAAATTGAAATTTGCGAATTGTGTTAAGTATTGTAAGTATAATTTTACTGATTCGATAAAATAATTTTGATTTCGATATATATTTAAAACGAAATTTTAATCACATTGGATCATAATATGATCATGTATAACAATATTATGATAAATAGAAAAATATCATGATGAAATATTTTGACGGTATTTAATCATAATATGATATTTTAAAATTGTTACAATAACGATAATATGTTTAGACTACTATCATAATTTTAACCATATAACGTTGCTCTTAGATCATGGTTAACACTGCGTGCTCTTACAGAGAATTATATCATTGTCAATAAATCGTTTAAAAACCGAAAATAAAAGTATTCAGATATATGCATTTCACAAAAATGGAAAATGGAATTCGGAATTAGTTGATAATTGACCCAAGTTGATAAAGACCCTCTTCAAAAAATCTTCCGGATGTTCATATTTTGGTTTTAAACGTTTAAAAACCGAAAATAAAAGCGTTAATATATATGCATTTCACAAAAATGGAAAATGGAATTCGGAATTAGTTGATAATTGACCCAAGTTGATAAAGACCCTCTTCAAAAAATCTTCCGGATGTTCATATTTTGGTTTTAAACGTTTAAAAACCGAAAATAAAAGCGTTAATATATATGCATTTCACAAAAATGGAAAATGGAATTCGGAATTAGTTGATAATTGACCCAAGTTGATAAAGACCCTCTTCAAAAAATCTTCCGGATGTTCATATTTTGGTTTTAAATGTTATAAATTCATAAATGCGTTTTTCATTTAAGAAAAAAGTTCGTGTTCACCGAACTTTGAAAACCGAACAAAGTTCGGTTTCGGCCGAACTTTCAAATTTACCGAAGTTCGGGTTCGGTATTCGGTACCGAACGAAATTTTGAGTTCGGTCGGACTCTACAACAATGTCTATAATTTTTAACTAGAAAATCACACATTTAGCACTATGACATGGCCACCACACGATGAGTGCAACCTCATAGCATTGCTACTGATTGTTTGACAAAAAGTCAATAAGTTTAAGACATTAAAAGAGAAACGAATAGTGTGTAAAAAATTTAGAAATTAATTGGCTTATTTTCCATGTACAAACAAAAATTATTCTAGAATGCAAGAAAAAGAAAATTTAATTTTATACAAAGAATTTACAATGACATTGACTCTTTTATTTTAGTGGGTGCAACATTTAAAGGGAATATTGTAAAAAAAAATGGATTTTATTCCCTTTTTCTTGCAGCAAAAAAACTTCGATTTACGCAATTCCACCCTAGTTAAAAACTAAACTCTACATTTGTGTTTAAATTAACCTTGTTAGTTCTAAAGCTTGTAAAGGAAGACAATAGAAAAATACATTTCTATATTATATGTAGTAAAAAATTAAGATATTTTTCTTGGATTTGTAAATTTTTTATTAAATTTCTACGAACCTTAAAGTTTTTAATTTAAATGTTTAATATATACACAAAATCACCATATTATTTTCTTTACTTTCCAAAAGACTTTAACCTTGATTATCTATCCATTCATCCACTGAAACCATGTCTTATTAATTAACCGTTAAATAAAATAAATAATTAAGTTAATAATTTGTTTAAGACATAATAAATAAAACAAATAAATACTTTTAATCTTCTACATTTTCCACTACTAAATCCAGATGTATTCATATTGCTAAAGTTTAATAAAATTATTTAGCTAAATAAAACGTCGTTTCTAGATTTTCAATTATTTACACAATTGTTTAGCAGTTGTGATAGATCATAAAGAAAAAATGTACAAAGTTATACTAAAATCAAAACAAGTTAATGCCTTATGGAGATGAAACGATATTATTTGTAGAAATTTCGGAAAAAAAGTTTTTTTTTTTAAATTTTTACGCATCTATTAGGCTAGCCCAGTTTGTATGCATCTAAAGTTTAGATCTTAAATAATGAAACTATGTCCGTGTTTAGCGACAGTCCGTGTGTTTGTTTTAAACAAAGATATCTTCGTTATCTAAATCTGCCATAATTCTATCCAGAAGTTTGCTATCAGCAAAATTGGTTCATAATAACAGAGATATGAGCAAAATTCCGAAAAAATTGCACAAACCAATAAATTTTTAACCCAGATACCAAAGTATACTTTTCTAAAGGATTGTCCTCAGAATTTGTTCCTCACATCAGGTTTTCCAGATATCGTGCCATGAACGTAAAATCGTTTATGGTCATATTTGTAATGAAATCGCACTATCTATTTACATACATATAACACATTTATTTCAATTATATATACATATGTATGTATATAATAAATTGCCCCACTGTGCTTAAAGCTTAACGTTATGTTATCCCTTTTAATGTTCATAAATGATGAGAAGGCGAGCCCCTGAGTAGACCTGAGAGATTTGTGGAAATTATCTGTTTCCTCATTACGTTCCTCATTGTAAATAATAAAAAAAATTTACAATCCACATTTGTTTACGAAATATTTATGAATTTATTTACAAAGGTAAATATTTATTAACAACAATCTGTTATTAAGGCTACAGTTACTTTTGTAACTGGTGGACTCAATACAATACAAACACATCATCATATTACATTATACAGGGCAATTAATTTAACTAAATGGATACAAATAAAAGTGATATTCGACTATGCCGAATTTTATATACCCATCATCATCGATATTAATATAAACATGGGGGACTTGGAGTAATTATGCATTTTTTCTATTTTCAATATCAAGATCTTAAGCTCTCGTTTGGGCCCTATCACGTTTTCAACTTACTGATGGATATGGCTAGATCGTCTTAGAATTTTAATCATCGATATTAATATAAACATGGGGGACATGGAGTAATTATGCATTTTTTCTATTTTCAATATCAAGATCTTAAGCTCTCGTTTGGGCCCTATCACGTTTTCAACTTACTGATAGATATGGCTTGATCGTCTTAGAATTTTTTGTGGTTTACGACCAATGTTTTGTTGTGTTACAAACGGAATAGATCTATTTTGGTGATAGGTTAAAAACAAATATGTAACTCATCATATCGATCACATACATAAAAACATTCCTGCAGTTCCAGGTGACTGTTCTGAAGCTGCAAATTTGATATTAATTCTAGCAGATTAGATAACTGCTGCTACACGTCAAACGCTAGTTTTAATGAGTTAAATAGTAGTTAATGAAAAATAAAAAAATAGAAATTTTTAAGAATTTTTTAGTGCAAATTTTCCATTTGTTAATAAAATATTGGTCGGTTGGTCACGGATAATACATGTGTACTTTTTTTTATGAATTAATATTTGTATTATAATTTTGTGTGAAATTTAAAAGCAGAGCAAATAGTATAAATTATATACTAAATAATAAACAACATACAAACAACAACAAAATAGTATCAATAATAATAAAAACAAATTATTAATTTCTTCACATAAATGTTAATTATTACATAAATAATAAATAATATGTACATTAAAGTTTTCATCTCGTTTCTTACGATAAACAAATAGAATAAATAAATTAAAATGTTTTAAATATTTTTATAAAAATCGTTGTAAAAATATTTAAAACATGTGTATTTGTTTTTAACCAAGTTGTTCATATAAATAATGTTTATAAATCTTTAACCACAAAAATAAATAAATGGTAAATAAATACTTAAATATTAAATTGCAAATTTTAGCCGGCGGTTTGTCGCATCTTGTATACATCGTTTAAACATGTGCAGTGATTAAAAAAAATGTGTATGTAAACATGTAATAATTTACATCGTAATGTGTTACGTTAGGGTTTGCAACTCAACGGTCCCGAACTACATACATATTTATCTTACCACTTAGGACCACCGACTGAACAGTTGACTAGCTATTTTAATATGTTTGTCCTACGAGGAAGTCAATCATAAGTAAGCTAGTCCAAGGAAGTTAATGTACAGCAATGAACATTTGTGCTGAAGCTTATTTTTAAGTGTCCACTTTCAGATTACTTGGAGAAAATAAAATGACGACTGTCTTTACTCTCGTTTACAAAGAGTACATTCATGACAAAAGACAAATTAGGGTCGTTTGGATGCATTGGCTCTTTGTCGAACTGCTGGCAAATTATTGATAATCTTGTAAAATTTTGAGTCATACACCCACCTTCTTGTATACCTCTCAGTTCTGAATCTTTTTCTGAGTCGATTAAGGTATGTCCGTCCGTCTGTTTGTGTGTGAAACTTGTGCGCATGATACAGGTCGCAATTTTCAAGATAATTTTATGAAATGGCACATAATTTTCTCTTGGTCCAAACCTATTAAAAATGGTTGAAATCGGTCCATTATTTCACCTAGCCCCCATACAACTCTTGGGGTAATAAACGTTAAATGTTCTAGTATCTCGGCACAACTTAGTTTTTTATAAGTCTAAATGTTACTACCGATTTTCTTTAAGATCGGGTCTCATTGGCCCTATACCCCTTACAGTCCCATTTAGAAAATTGCTTACTTATAAAGACTAGTATCATGATAAAATTCTGCATAAATTACTTTAATTCAAACGTAAATTCCTCTATAGGTTTATGTTTATACGGGGATAACCCCTCATTTACAAAATCACCTTTTTTGTCAACAAATTGTTAAAATATTTCGAAATTAAGGTAAAAACGACTTAAATGTTTCTTTATTTAAAAAAAAATAATTTTTTCATACAACTCACTGATGTACAGTATCATATGGTCGGCCATGACCAACTATATATTCTTACCTGTTTTATTTTATTGGAATTTCCAAAAAGCTGAACATAACTACAATTACTCGTAGTTATAGTTAATAGAATAAATTATAAATATAAATATAATTTTAAGCGATTATAGCCAAAATTCAATAATTTATTTTTTAATTTATAATTTCTAGAAACTATCAACATTGCGTCCTACAACAATATAAATAACAACAACACCTCAAGTATTATTAACAATAACAACAACAACAATAATACCAGTAGCGATAGTGTTAGCCCCAACACCAATAAAACAACTAGTTCCTCAAACCCTTTTAAAATGGGTCGTTGGGGCAGACAGAGTCCGGTGCCCGAACCAGAACCGCCACCACCAGCATCACCACCACCACTACCACCACGTCACAATAACACATTTATGCGTCAGTCTAGTTTTACGAAAATTGGTAACATGCTAAATACGGCCATAAATATGAACGGCGCGAAGAAACCTCAAAGTAAGTATTTTACTTTTAATTTATTTTCTTAAATTTTGTCATACATTTTTTATATTTATCATGTTACTCTATTTGCTATATGTATTTTGTATGAGTGTGTATGTACATATGTAATTATTATTATTTGTTTAATCAACAATTTCCTATAATTAACACCTGTAGATTTGTTTTTTTCTTTAATCAGCAGTCTAATGAAGTCGACATAATAATAATTGCGATTAAATATGTAAATGTAGTGGAATGTGAATTTGTATTCCCTTCACTATCGTGTGAAGGGTACATGTAAGATACACTTAAGATGTACTTTCGAGAATTTTGACTTTTAAAATCGGCAAAAAATTACTCTATTCCAGAATTTTTAATAAGATTTTTTTAAAGTTAAAAAATTTTAATTTAAAGAATAAAATAAAAAAATAAGTAAGAATGTATAGTCGGACCTTGTCGATCATATGATACACTACACTACTGAGTATTATGTAAAAATGTGAATTATTTTTTATAATAAGGCATTTAAGTTGTTTTTTTTTTGCCTTAATTCCGAAATATTTTAACAATTTGTTGACAACAAAGAGATTTTCTGAAAGAGGGGATATTCGGGGCAAGGGTAATTATAAATTTCCAATTGAATTTCAGAAATGTTGAATAGAATTTTCGCTTCTAAAATGGAAAGTTCTCAAATAGAATTGGATATGGTGCAGCAAGCATGGAAAATTCAGTACTTAAGTACCTACCTTTTGATATCAAAAAACACCACCATACAGAGTCTAGTTTATAGTCTAGTTTATAGTCTAGTCTATAGTCTAGTCTATAGTCTAGTCTATAGTCTAGGACAAAATGTATTAAAATCTGTGATCACTTTTACTTCTTAACAAAACTAGATTTATTAGTGAAAACATAAAAGTCCATTTTCTGGCTAAACGGAAGGCCCTAGGACAAAAAGGATTAAAATCTGTGATCACTCTTACATCTTACCAAAATTTGATTTATTAGTGAAAACATAAAAGTCCATTTTCTGGCTAAACGGAAGGCCCTAGGACAAAAACGATTAAAATCTGTGATCACTCTTACTTCTTACCAAAATTCGATTTATTAGTGAAAACATAAAAGTCCATTTTCTGGCTAAACGGAAGGCCCTAGGACAAAAACGATTAAAATCTGTGATCACTCTTACTTCTTACCAAAATTCGATTTTTTAGTGAAAACATAAAAGTCCATTTTCTGGCTAAACGGAAGGCCCTATGACAAAAAGGATTCAAATCTGTGATCACTCTTACTTCTTACCAAAATTCGATTTATTAGTGAAAACATAAAAGTCCATTTTCTGGCTAAACGGAAGGCCCTAAGACAAAATCTATTAAAATCTGTGATCACTCTTACTTCTTAACAAAATTAGATTTATTAGTGAAAACATAAAAGTCCATTTTATGGCTAAACGGAAGGCCCTACGGCAAAAACGTTTAAAATCTGTGATCACTCTTACTTCTTACAAAATTTCAATTTATTAGTGAAAACATAAAAGTCCATTTTCTGGCTAA
The DNA here is from genome assembly GCF_015586225.1 of Lucilia sericata. Classification (NCBI taxonomy): domain Eukaryota; kingdom Metazoa; phylum Arthropoda; class Insecta; order Diptera; family Calliphoridae; genus Lucilia; species Lucilia sericata. The sequence continues at coordinate 390,964 of NW_023994067.1, forward strand.
ACGGAAGGCCCTAGGACAAAAAGGATTAAAATCTGTGATCACTCTTACATCTTACCAAAATTCGATTTATTAGTGAAAACATAAAAGTCCATTTTCTGGCTAAACGGAAGGCCCTAGGACAAAAAGGATTAAAATCTGTGATCACTCTTACTTCTTACCATTACGATTTATAAGTGAAAACATAAAAGTATATTTTCTGGCTAAACTGAACACCCTAGGGTAAAAAGGATTAAAATCTGTGCTCACTCTTACTTTTTATCAAAATTCGATTTATTAGTGAAAACATAAAAGTCCATTTTCTGGCTAAACGGAAGGCTCTAGGGCAAAAACGTTTAAAATCTGTGATCACTCTTACTTCTTACCAAAATTCGATTTTTTAGTGAAAACATAAAGATCCATTTTCTGGCTAAACGGAAGGCCCTACGGCAAAAAGGATTAAAATCTGTGATCACTCCTACTTTTTACCAAAATTCGATTTTTTAGTGAAAACATAAAAGTCCATTTTCTGGCTAAACGGAAAGCCCTACGGCAAAAAACGATTAAAATCTGTGATCAGTCTTACTTCTTACTAAAATTTGATTTTTTAGTGAAAACATAAAGGTCCATTTTCTGGCTAAACGGAAGGCCCTAGGGCAAAAAGGATTAAAATCTGTGATCACTCTTACTTTTTATCAAAATTTTATTTTTAGTGAAAACATAAAAGTCCATTTTCTGGCTAAACGGAAGGCCCTAGGACAAAAAGGATTAAAATCTGTGATCACTCTTACATCTTACCAAAATTTGATTTATTAGTGAAAACATAAAAGTCCATTTTCTGGCTAAACGGAAGGCTCTAGGGCAAAAACGATTAAAATCTGTGATCACTCTTACTTCTTACCAAAATTCGATTTATTAGTGAAAACATAAAAGTCCATTTTCTGGCTAAACGGAAGGCCCTAGGACAAAAACGATTAATATCTGTGATCACTCTTACTTCTTACCAAAATTCGATTTTTTAGTGAAAACATAAAAGTCCATTTTCTGGCTAAACGGAAGGCCCTATGACAAAAAGGATTAAAATCTGTGATCACTCTTACTTCTTACCAAAATTCGATTTATTAGTGAAAACATAAAAGTCCATTTTCTGGCTAAACGGAAGGCCCTAAGACAAAATCTATTAAAATCTGTGATCACTCTTACTTCTTAACAAAATTAGATTTATTAGTGAAAACATAAAAGTCCATTTTATGGCTAAACGGAAGGCCCTACGGCAAAAACGTTTAAAATCTGTGATCACTCTTACTTCTTACAAAATTTCGATTTATTAGTGAAAACATAAAAGTCCATTTTCTGGCTAAACGGAAGGCCCTAGGACAAAAAGGATTAAAATCTGTGATCACTCTTACATCTTACCAAAATTCGATTTATTAGTGAAAACATAAAAGTCCATTTTCTGGCTAAACGGAAGGCCCTAGGACAAAAAGGATTAAAATCTGTGATCACTCTTACTTCTTACCAAAATTCGATTTATAAGTGAAAACATAAAAGTATATTTTCTGGCTAAACTGAAGGCCCTAGGGTAAAAAGGATTAAAATCTGTGCTCACTCTTACTTTTTATCAAAATTCGATTTATTAGTGAAAACATAAAAGTCCATTTTCTGGCTAAACGGAAGGCTCTAGGGCAAAAACGTTTAAAATCTGTGATCACTCTTACTTCTTACCAAAATTCGATTTTTTAGTGAAAACATAAAAGTCCATTTTCTGGCTAAACGGAAGGCCCTACGGCAAAAAGGATTAAAATCTGTGATCACTCCTACTTTTTACCAAAATTCGATTTTTTAGTGAAAACATAAAAGTCCATTTTCTGGCTAAACGGAAGGCCCTACGGCAAAAACGATTAAAATCTGTGATCAGTCTTACTTCTTACTAAAATTTGATTTTTTAGTGAAAACATAAAGGTCCATTTTCTGGCTAAACGGAAGGCCCTAGGGCAAAAAGGATTAAAATCTGTGATCACTCTTACTTTTTATCAAAATTTTATTTTTTAGTGAAAACATAAAAGTCCATTTTCTGGCTAAACGGAAGGCCCTAGGGCAAAAAGGATTAAAATCTGTGATCACTCTTACTTCTTTCCAAAATTTGATTTTTTAGTGAAAACATAAAAGTCCATTTTCTGGCTAAACGGAAGGCTCTAGGGCAAAAACGATTAAAATCTGTGATCACTCTTACTTCTTAGCAAAATTCAATTTATTAGTGAAAACATAAAAGTCCATTTTCTGGCTAAACGGAAGGCCCTAGGGCAAAAAGGATTAAAATCTGTGATCACTCTTACTTCTTACCAAAATTAGATTTGTTAGTGAAAACATAAAAGTCCATTTTCTGGCTAAACGGAAGGCCCTAGGGCAAAAAGGATTAAAATCTGTGATCACTCTTACTTCTTACTAAAATTCGATTTATTAGTGAAAACATAAAAGTCCATTTTCTGGCTAAACGGAAGGCCCTAGGGCAAAAAGGATTAAAATCTGTGATCACTCTTACTTCTTACCAAAATTAGATTAGTTAGTGAAAACATAAACGTCCATTTTCTGGCTAAACTGAAGGCCCTAGGGCAAAAAGGATTAAAATCTGTGATCACTCTTACTTCTTACCAAAATTAGATTAGTTAGTGAAAACATAAAAGTCCATTTTCTGGCTAAACGGAAGGCCCTAGGGCAAAAAGGATTAAAATCTGTGATCACTCTTACTTCTTAGCAAAATTCGATTTATTAGTGAAAACATAAACGTCCATTTTCTGGCTAAACGGAAGGCCCTAGGACAAAAAGGATTAAAATCTGTGATCACTCTTACATCTTACCAAAATTCGATTTATTAGTGAAAACATAAAAGTCCATTTTCTGGCTAAGCGGAAGGCCCTAGGGCAAAAAGGATTAAAATCTGTGATCACTCTTACTTCTTACTAAAATTCAATTTATTAGTGAAAACATAAAAGTCCATTTTCTGGCTAAACGGAAGGCCCTAGGGCAAAAAGGATTAAAATCTGTGATCACTCTTACTTCTTACTAAAATTCAATTTATTAGTGAAAACATAAAAGTCCATTTTCTGGCTAAACGGAAGGCCCTAGGACAAAAAGGATTAAAATCTGTGATCACTCTTACTTCTTACCAAAATTCAATTTTTTAGTGAAAACATAAACGTCCATTTTCTGGCTAAACGGAAGGCCCTAGGACAAAAAGGATTAAAATCTGTGATCACTCTTACTTCTTACCAAAATTCGATTTTTTAGTGAAAACATAAAAGTCCATTTTCTGGCTAAACGGAAGGCCCTACGGCAAAAAGGATTAAAATCTGTGATCACTCCTACTTTTTACCAAAATTCGATTTTTAGTGAAAACATAAAAGTCCATTTTCTGGCTAAACGGAAGGCCCTACGGCAAAAACGATTAAAATCTGTGATCAGTCTTACTTCTTACTAAAATTTGATTTTTTAGTGAAAACATAAAGGTCCATTTTCTGGCTAAACGGAAGGCCCTAGGGCAAAAAGGATTAAAATCTGTGATCACTCTTACTTTTTATCAAAATTTTATTTTTAGTGAAAACATAAAAGTCCATTTTCTGGCTAAACGGAAGGCCCTAGGGCAAAAAGGATTAAAATCTGTGATCACTCTTACTTCTTTCCAAAATTTGATTTTTTAGTGAAAACATAAAAGTCCATTTTCTGGCTAAACGGAAGGCTCTAGGGCAAAAACGATTAAAATCTGTGATCACTCTTACTTCTTAGCAAAATTCAATTTATTAGTGAAAACATAAAAGTCCATTTTCTGGCTAAACGGAAGGCCCTAGGGCAAAAAGGATTAAAATCTGTGATCACTCTTACTTCTTACCAAAATTAGATTTGTTAGTGAAAACATAAAAGTCCATTTTCTGGCTAAACGGAAGGCCCTAGGGCAAAAAGGATTAAAATCTGTGATCACTCTTACTTCTTACTAAAATTCGATTTATTAGTGAAAACATAAAAGTCCATTTTCTGGCTAAACGGAAGGCCCTAGGGCAAAAAGGATTAAAATCTGTGATCACTCTTACTTCTTACCAAAATTAGATTAGTTAGTGAAAACATAAACGTCCATTTTCTGGCTAAACTGAAGGCCCTAGGGCAAAAAGGATTAAAATCTGTGATCACTCTTACTTCTTACCAAAATTAGATTAGTTAGTGAAAACATAAAAGTCCATTTTCTGGCTAAACGGAAGGCCCTAGGGCAAAAAGGATTAAAATCTGTGATCACTCTTACTTCTTAGCAAAATTCGATTTATTAGTGAAAACATAAACGTCCATTTTCTGGCTAAACGGAAGGCCCTAGGACAAAAAGGATTAAAATCTGTGATCACTCTTACATCTTACCAAAATTCGATTTATTAGTGAAAACATAAAAGTCCATTTTCTGGCTAAACGGAAGGCCCTAGGGCAAAAAGGATTAAAATCTGTGATCACTCTTACTTCTTACTAAATTCAATTTATTAGTGAAAACATAAAAGTCCATTTTCTGGCTAAACGGAAGGCCCTAGGGCAAAAAGGATTAAAATCTGTGATCACTCTTACTTCTTACTAAAATTCGATTTATTAGTGAAAACATAAAAGTCCATTTTCTGGCTAAACGGAAGGCCCTAGGACAAAAAGGATTAAAATCTGTGATCACTCTTACTTCTTACCAAAATTCGATTTATTGGTGAAAACATAAAACTCCATTTTCTGGCTAAACGGAAGGCCCTAGGGCAAAAAGGATTAAAATCTGTGATCACTCTTACTTCTTACCAAAATTAGATTTGTTAGTGAAAACATAAAAGTCCATTTTCTGGCTAAACGGAAGGCCCTAGGGCAAAAAGGATTTAAATCTGTGATCACTCTTAATTCTTACCAAAATTCGATTTATTAGTGAAAACATAAAGGTCCATTTTCTGGCTAAACGGAAGGCCTTAGGACAAAAAGGATTAAAATCTGTGATCACTCTTTCTTTTTATCAAAATTTGATTTTTTAGTGAAAACATAAAAGTCCATTTTCTGGCTAAACGGAAGGCCCTAGGACAAAAAGGATTAAAATCTGTGATCACTCTTACTTCTTACCAAAATTCGATTTATTAGTGATAACATAAAAGTCCATTTTCTGGCCCTAGGGCAAAAACGATTAAAATCACTCTTACTTCTTACCAAAATTCGATTTTTTAGTGAAAACATAAAAGTCCATTTTCTGGCTAAACGGAAGGCCCTAGGGCAAAAAGGATTAAAATCTGTGATCACTGACAAAAAGGATTAAAATCTGTGATCACTCTTACTTCTTACCAAAATTCGATTTATTAGTGAAAACATAAAAGTCCATTTTCTGGCTAAACGGAAGGCCCTAAGACAAAATCTATTAAAATCTGTGATCACTCTTACTTCTTAACAAAATTAGATTTATTAGTGAAAACATAAAAGTCCATTTTCTGGCTAAACGGAAGGCCCTAGGGCAAAAACGTTTAAAATCTGTGATCACTCTTACTTCTTACCAAAATTCGATTTATTAGTGAAAACATAAAAGTCCTTTTTGGCTAAACGGAAGGCCCTAGGACAAAAAGGATTAAAATCTGTGATCACTCTTACTTCTTACCAAATTAAGATTTATTAGTGAAAACATAAAAGTCCATTTTCTGGCTAAACGGAAGGCCCTAGGACAAAATGTATTAAAATCTGAGATCACTTTTACTTCTTAACAAAACTAGATTTATTAGTGAAAACATAAAAGTCCATTTTCTGGCTAAACGGAAGGCCCTAGGACAAAAAGGATTAAAATCTGTGATCACTCTTACTTCTTAACAAAATTATATTTATTAGTGAAAACATAAAAGTCCATTTTCTGGCTAAACGGAAGTCCCTAGGACAAAATGTATTAAAATCTGTGATCACTTTACTTCTTAACAAAACTACATTTATTAGTGAAAACATAAAAGTCCATTTTCTGGCTAAACGGAAGGCCCTAGGACAAAAAGGATTAAAATCTGTGATCACTCTTACTTCTTACCAAAATAAGATTTATTAGTGAAAACATAAAAGTCCATTTTCTGGCTAAACGGAAGGCCCTAGGACAAAATGTATTAAAATCTGTGATCACTTTACTTCTTACCAAAATTCGATTTATTAGTGAAAACATAAAAGTCCATTTTCTGGCTAAACGGAAGGCCCTAGGACAAAAGAATTAAAATCTGTGATCACTCTTACTTCTTACCAAAATTCGATTTATTAGTGAAAACATAAAAGTATATTTTCTGGCTAAACTGAAGGCCCTAGGGCAAAAACGATTAAAATCTATGCTCACTCTTACTTTTTATCAAAATTCGATTTATTAGTGAAAACATAAAAGTCCTTTTTCTGGCTAAACGGAAGGCTCTAGGGCAAAAACGATTAAAATCTGTGATCACTCTCACTTCTTACCAAAATTCGATTTATTAGTGAAAACATAAAAGTCCATTTTCTGGCTAAACGGAAGGCCCTAGGACAAAAAGGATTAAAATCTGTGATCACTCTTACTTCTTACCAAAATTCGATTTTTTAGTGAAAACATAAAAGTCCATTTTCTGGTTAAACGGAAGGCCCTACGGCATAAAGGATTAAAATCTGTGATCAGTCTTACTTCTTACCAAAATTCGATTTTTAGTGAAAACATAAAAGTCCATTTTCTGGCTAAACGGAAGGCCCTAGGACAAAAAGGATTAAAATCTGTGATCACTCTTACTTCTTACCAAAATTCGATTTATTAGTGAAAACATAAAAGTCCATTTTCTGGCTAAACGGAAGGCCCTACGGCAAAAAAGGATTAAAATCTGTGATCACTCTTACTTCTTACCAAAATTCGATTTATTAGTGAGAACATAAAAGTCCATTTTCTGGCTAAACGGAAGGCCCTACGCAAAAAGGATTAAAATCTGTGATCACTCTTACTTCTTACCAAAATTCGATTTTTTAGTGAAAACATAAAAGTCCATTTTCTGGCTAAACGGAAGGCCCTAGGACAAAACGGATTAAAATCTGTGATCACTCTTACTTCTTACCAAAATTCGATTTATTAGTGAAAACATAAAAGTCCATTTTCTGGCTAAACGGATTAAATCTGTGATCACTCTTACTTTTTATCAAAATTCGATTTATTTGTAAAAATTTAAAAGTCCATTTTCTGGCTAAACGGAAGGCCCTAGGGCAAAAAAGATTAAAATCTGTGATCGATTTTTAGTGAAAACATAAAAGTCCATTTTCTGGCTAAACGGAAGGCCCTACAGCAAAAAAGATTAAAATCTGTGATCACTCTTACTTCTTACCAAAATTCAATTTTTTAGTGAAAACATAAAAGTCCATTTTCTGGCTAAACGGAAGGCCCTACGGCAAAAAGGATTAAAATCTGTGATCACTCTTACTTCTTACCAAAATTCGATTTATTAGTGAAAATATAAAAAGTCCATTTTCTGGCTAAACGGAAGGCCCTACGGCAAAAAGGATTAAAATCTGTGATCACTCTTACTTCTTACCAAAATTCAATTTTTTAGTGAAAACATAAAAGTCCATTTTCTGGCTAAACGGAAGGCCCTACCAAAATTCGATTTATTAGTGAAAACATAAAAGTCCAGTTTCTGGCTAAACGGAAGGCCCTAGGACAAAAACGATTAAAATCTGTGATCACTCTTACTTCTTACCAAAATTCGATTTATTAGTGAAAATATAAAAGTCCATTTTCTGGCTAAAACGGAAGGCCCTACGGCAAAAAGGATTAAAATCTGTGATCACTCTTACTTCTTACCAAAATTCAATTTTTTAGTGAAAACATAAAAGTCCATTTTCTGGCTAAACGGAAGGCCCTAGGACAAAAAGGATTAAAATCTGTGATCACTCTTACTTCTTACCAAAATTCGATTTATTAGTGAAAACATAAAAGTCCAGTTTCTGGCTAAACGGAAGGCCCTAGGACAAAAACGATTAAAATCTGTGATCACTCTTACTTCTTACCAAAATTCGATTTATTAGTGAAAACATAAAAGTCCATTTTCTGGCTAAACGGAAGGCCCTAGGACAAAAACGGATTAAAATCTGTGATCACTCTTACTTCTTACCAAAATTCGATTTATTAGTGAAAATATAAAAGTCCATTTTCTGGCTAAACGGAAGGCCCTACGGCAAAAAGGATTAAAATCTGTGATCACTCTTACATCTTACCAAATTCGATTTATTAGTGAGAAACATAAAAGTCCATTTTCTGGCTAAACGGAAGGCCCTACGGCAAAAAGGATTAAAATCTGTGATCACTCTTACTTCTTACCAAAATTCGATTTTTAGTGAAAACATAAAAGTCCATTTTCTGGCTAAACGGAAGGCCCTAGGACAAAAAGGATTAAAATCTGTGATCACTCTTACTTCTTACCAAAATTCGATTTTTTAGTGAATACATAAAAGTCCATTTTCTGGCTAAACGGAAGGCCCTAGGACAAAAAGGATTAAAATCTGTGATCACTCTTACTTCTTACCAAAATTCGATTTATTAGTGAAAACATAAAAGTCCATTTTCTGGCTAAACGGATTAAATCTGTGATCACTCTTACTTTTTATCAAAATTCGATTTATTTGTAAAAATTTAAAAGTCCATTTTCTGGCTAAACGGAAGGCCCTACGGCAAAAAGGATTAAAATCTGTGATCACTCTTACTTCTTACCAAAATTCGATTTTTAGTGAAAACATAAAAGTCCATTTTCTGGCTAAACGGAAGGCCCTACGGCAAAAAGGATTAAAATCTGTGATCACTCTTACTTCTTACCAAAATTCGGTTTATTAGTGAAAACATAAAAGTCCATTTTCTGGCTAAACGGAAGGCCCTACGGCAAAAAGGATTAAAATCTGTGATCACTCTTACTTCTTACCAAAATTCAATTTATTAGTGAAAACATAAAAGTCCATTTTCTGGCTAAACGGAAGGCCCTACGGCAAAAAGGATTAAAATCTGTGATCACTCTTACTTCTTACCAAAATTCGATTTATTAGTGAAAACATAAAAGTCCACTTTCTGGCTAAACGGAAGGCCCTAGGACAAAAAGGATTAAAATCTGTGATCACTCTTACTTCTTACCAAAATTCGATTTATTAGTGAAAACATAAAAGTCCATTTTCTGGCTAAACGGAAGGCCCTAGGACAAAAAGGATTAAAATCTGTGATCACTCTTACTTCTTACCAAAATTCGATTTTTTAGTGAAAACATAAAAGTCCATTTTCTGGCTAAACGGAAGGCCCTACGGCATAAAGGATTAAAATCTGTGATCACTCTTACTTCTTACCAAAATTCGATTTTTAGTGAAAACATAAAAGTCCATTTTCTGGCTAAACGGAAGGCCCTAAGGACAAAAAGGATTAAAATCTGTGATCACTCTTACTTCTTACCAAAATTCGATTTATTAGTGAAAACATAAAAGTCCATTTTCTGGCTAAACGGAAGGCCCTACGGCAAAAAGGATTAAAATCTGTGATCACTCTTACTTCTTACCAAAATTCGATTTATTAGTGAAAACATAAAAGTCCATTTTCTGGCTAAACGGAAGGCCCTACGGCAAAAAGGATTAAAATCTGTGATCACTCTTACTTCTTACCAAAATTCGATTTATTAGTGAAAACATAAAAGTCCATTTTCTGGCTAAACGGAAGGCCCTACGGCAAAAAGGATTAAAATCTGTGATCACTCTTACTTCTTACCAAAATTCGATTTATTAGTGAAAACATAAAAGTCCATTTTCTGGCTAAACGGAAGGCCCTAGGACAAAAAGGATTAAAATCTGTGATCACTCTTACTTCTTACCAAAATTCGATTTTTTAGTGAAAACATAAAAGTCCATTTTCTGGCTAAACGGAAGGCCCTAGGACAAAAAGGATTAAAATCTGTGATCACTCTTACTTCTTACCAAAATTCGATTTTTTAGTGAAAACATAAAAGTCCATTTTCTGGCTAAACGGAGGGCCCTACGGCATAAAGGATTAAAATCTGTGATCACTCTTACTTCTTACCAAAATTCGATTTTTAGTGAAAACATAAAAGTCCATTTTCTGGCTAAACGGAAGGCCCTACGGCAAAAAGGATTAAAATCTGTGATCACTCTTACTTCTTACCAAAATTCGATTTATTAGTGAAAACATAAAAGTCCACTTTCTGGCTAAACGGAAGGCCCTAGGACAAAAAGGATTAAAATCTGTGATCACTCTTACTTCTTACCAAAATTCGATTTATTAGTGAAAACATAAAAGTCCATTTTCTGGCTAAACGGAAGGCCCTAGGACAAAAAGGATTAAAATCTGTGATCACTCTTACTTCTTACCAAAATTCGATTTTTAGTGAAAACATAAAAGTCCATTTTCTGGCTAAACGGAGGGCCCTACGGCATAAAGGATTAAAATCTGTGATCAGTCTTACTTCTTACCAAAATTCGATTTTTAGTGAAAACATAAAAGTCCATTTTCTGGCTAAACGGAAGGCCCTAAGACAAAAAGGATTAAAATCTGTGATCACTCTTACTTCTTACCAAAATTCGATTTATTAGTGAAAACATAAAAGTCCATTTTCTGGCTAAACGGAAGGCCCTACGGCAAAAAGGATTAAAATCTGTGATCACTCTTACTTCTTACCAAAATTCGATTTATTAGTGAAAACATAAAAGTCCATTTTCTGGCTAAACGGAAGGCCCTACGGCAAAAAGGATTAAAATCTGTGATCACTCTTACATCTTACCAAAATTCGATTTATTAGTGAGAACATAAAAGTCCATTTTCTGGCTAAACGGAAGGCCCTACGGCAAAAAGGATTAAAAGTCTGTGATCACTCTTACTTTACAAATTCGATTTTTTAGTGAAATACATAAAAGTCCATTTTCTGGCTAAACGGAAGGCCCTAGGACAAAAAGGATTAAAATCTGTGATCACTCTTACTTCTTACCAAAATTCGATTTATTAGTGAAAACATAAAAGTCCATTTTCTGGCTAAACGGATTAAAATCTGTGATCACTCTTACTTTTTATCAAAATTCGATTTATTTGTAAAAATTAAAAGTCCATTTTCTGGCTAAACGGAAGGCCCTACGGCAAAAAGGATTAAATCTGTGATCACTCTTACTTCTTACCAAAATTCGATTTTTTAGTGAAAACATAAAAGTCCATTTTCTGGCTAAACGGAAGGCCCTACGGCAAAAAGGATTAAAATCTGTGATCACTCTTACTTCTTACCAAAATTCGGTTTATTAGTGAAAACATACAAGTCCATTTTCTGGCTAAACGGAAGGCCCTACGGCAAAAAGGATTAAAATCTGTGATCACTCTTACTTCTTACCAAAATTCAATTTATTAGTGAAAACATAAAAGTCCATTTTCTGGCTAAACGGAAGGCCCTACGGCAAAAAGGATTAAAATCTGTGATCACTCTTACTTCTTACCAAAATTCGATTTATTAGTGAAAACATAAAAGTCCATTTTCTGGCTAAACGGAAGGCCCTAGGACAAAAAGGATTAAAATCTGTGATCACTCTTACTTCTTACCAAAATTCGATTTTTAGTGAAAACATAAAAGTCCATTTTCTGGCTAAACGGAAGGCCCTAGGACAAAAAGGATTAAAATCTGTGATCACTCTTACTTCTTACCAAAATTCGATTTTTTAGTGAAAACATAAAAGTCCATTTTCTGGCTAAACGGAAGGCCCTACGGCAAAAAGGATTAAAATCTGTGATCACTCTTACTTCTTACCAAAATTCGATTTTTTAGTGAAAACATAAAAGTCCATTTCTGGCTAAACGGAAGGCCCTAAGGACAAAAAGGATTAAAATCTGTGATCACTCTTACTTCTTACCAAAATTCGATTTATTAGTGAAAACATAAAAGTCCATTTTCTGGCTAAACGGAAGGCCCTACGGCAAAAAGGATTAAAATCTGTGATCACTCTTACTTCTTACCAAAATTCGATTTATTAGTGAAAACATAAAAGTCCATTTTCTGGCTAAACGGAAGGCCCTACGGCAAAAAGGATTAAAATCTGTGATCACTCTTACTTCTTACCAAAATTCGATTTATTAGTGAAAACATAAAAGTCCATTTTCTGGCTAAACGGAAGGCCCTACGGCAAAAAGGATTAAAATCTGTGATCACTCTTACTTCTTACCAAAATTCGATTTATTAGTGAAAACATAAAAGTCCATTTTCTGGCTAAACGGAAGGCCCTAGGACAAAAAGGATTAAAATCTGTGATCACTCTTACTTCTTACCAAAATTCGATTTTTAGTGAAAACATAAAAGTCCATTTCTGGCTAAACGGAAGGCCCTAGGACAAAAAGGATTAAAATCTGTGATCACTCTTACTTCTTACCAAAATTCGATTTTTAGTGAAAACATAAAAGTCCATTTTCTGGCTAAACGGAGGGCCCTACGGCATAAAGGATTAAAATCTGTGATCAGCTCTTACTTCTTACCAAAATTCGATTTTTAGTGAAAACATAAAAGTCCATTTTCTGGCTAAACGGAAGGCCCTAGGCAAAAAGGATTAAAATCTGTGATCACTCTTACTTCTTACCAAAATTCGATTTATTAGTGAAAACATAAAAGTCCATTTTCTGGCTAAACGGAAGGCCCTAGGACAAAAAGGATTAAAATCTGTGATCACTCTTACTTCTTACCAAAATTCGATTTATTAGTGAAAACATAAAAGTCCATTTTCTGGCTAAACGGAAGGCCCTAGGACAAAAAGGATTAAAATCTGTGATCACTCTTACTTCTTACCAAAATTCGATTTTTTAGTGAAAACATAAAAGTCCATTTTCTGGCTAAACGGAAGGCCCTACGGCATAAAGGATTAAAATCTGTGATCACTCTTACTTCTTACCAAAATTCGATTTTTAGTGAAAACATAAAAGTCCATTTTCTGGCTAAACGGAAGGCCCTAAGGACAAAAAGGATTAAAATCTGTGATCACTCTTACTTCTTACCAAAATTCGATTTATTAGTGAAAACATAAAAGTCCATTTTCTGGCTAAACGGAAGGCCCTACGGACAAAAAGGATTAAAATCTGTGATCACTCTTACTTCTTACCAAAATTCGATTTATTAGTGAAAACATAAAAGTCCATTTTCTGGCTAAACGGAAGGCCCTACGGCAAAAAGGATTAAAATCTGTGATCACTCTTACTTCTTACCAAAATTCGATTTATTAGTGAAAACATAAAAGTCCATTTTCTGGCTAAACGGAAGGCCCTACGGCAAAAAGGATTAAAATCTGTGATCACTCTTACTTCTTACCAAAATTCGATTTATTAGTGAAAACATAAAAGTCCATTTTCTGGCTAAACGGAAGGCCCTAGGACAAAAAGGATTAAAATCTGTGATCACTCTTACTTCTTACCAAAATTCGATTTTTAGTGAAAACATAAAAGTCCATTTTCTGGCTAAACGGAAGGCCCTAGGACAAAAAGGATTAAAATCTGTGATCACTCTTACTTCTTACCAAAATTCGATTTTTAGTGAAAACATAAAAGTCCATTTTCTGGCTAAACGGAAGGCCCTACGGCAAAAAGGATTAAAATCTGTGATCACTCTTACTTCTTACCAAAATTCGATTTATTAGTGAAAACATAAAAGTCCATTTTCTGGCTAAACGGAAGGCCCTACGGACAAAAAGGATTAAAATCTGTGATCACTCTTACTTCTTACCAAAATTCGATTTATTAGTGAAAACATAAAAGTCCATTTTCTGGCTAAACGGAAGGCCCTACGGCAAAAAGGATTAAAATCTGTGATCACTCTTACTTCTTACCAAAATTCGATTTATTAGTGAAAACATAAAAGTCCATTTTCTGGCTAAACGGAAGGCCCTACGGCAAAAAGGATTAAAATCTGTGATCACTCTTACTTCTTACCAAAATTCGATTTATTAGTGAAAACATAAAAGTCCATTTTCTGGCTAAACGGAAGGCCCTAGGACAAAAAGGATTAAAATCTGTGATCACTCTTACTTCTTACCAAAATTCGATTTTTTAGTGAAAACATAAAAGTCCATTTTCTGGCTAAACGGAAGGCCCTAGGACAAAAAGGATTAAAATCTGTGATCACTCTTACTTCTTACCAAAATTCGATTTATTAGTGAAAACATAAAAGTCCATTTTCTGGCTAAACGGAAGGCCCTAGGACAAAAAGGATTAAAATCTGTGATCACTCTTACTTCTTACCAAAATTCGATTTATTAGTGAAAACATAAAAGTCCATTTCTGGCTAAACGGAAGGCCCTACGGACAAAAAGGATTAAAATCTGTGATCACTCTTACTTCTTACCAAAATTCGATTTATTAGTGAAAACATAAAAGTCCATTTTCTGGCTAAACGGAAGGCCCTACGGACAAAAAGGATTAAAATCTGTGATCACTCTTACTTCTTACCAAAATTCGATTTATTAGTGAAAACATAAAAGTCCATTTCTGGCTAAACGGAAGGCCCTAGGACAAAAAGGATTAAAATCTGTGATCACTCTTACTTCTTACCAAAATTCGATTTATTAGTGAAAACATAAAAGTCCATTTTCTGGCTAAACGGAAGGCCCTAGGACAAAAAGGATTAAAATCTGTGATCACTCTTACTTCTTACCAAAATTCGATTTATTAGTGAAAACATAAAAGTCCATTTTCTGGCTAAACGGAAGGCCCTACGGCAAAAAGGATTAAAATCTGTGATCACTCTTACTTCTTACCAAAATTCGATTTATTAGTGAAAACATAAAAGTCCATTTCTGGCTAAACGGAAGGCCCTAGGACAAAAAGGATTAAAATCTGTGATCACTCTTACTTCTTACCAAAATTCGATTTATTAGTGAAAACTATAAAAGTCCATTTTCTGGCTAAACGGAAGGCTCCTAGGACAAAAAGGATTAAAATCTGTGATCACTCTTACTTCTTACCAAAATTCGATTTATTAGTGAAAACATAAAAGTCCATTTTCTGGCTAAACGGAAGGCTCTACGGCAAAAAGGATTAAAATCTGTGATCACTCTTACTTCTTACCAAAATTCGATTTATTAGTGAAAACATAAAAGTCCATTTTCTGGCTAAACGGAAGGCCCTAGGACAAAAGGATTAAAATCTGTGATCACTCTTACTTCTTACCAAAATTCGATTTTTTAGTGAAAACATAAAAGTCCATTTTCTGGCTAAACGGAAGGCCCTACGGCATAAAGGATTAAAATCTGTGATCAGTCTTACTTCTTACCAAAATTCGATTTTTTAGTGAAAACATAAAAGTCCATTTTCTGGCTAAACGGAAGGCCCTACGGCAAAAAGGATTAAAATCTGTGATCACTCTTACTTCTTACCAAAATTCGATTTATTAGTGAAAACATAAAAGTCCAATTTTCTGGCTAAACGGAAGGCCCTACGGCAAAAAGGATTAAAATCTGTGATCACTCTTACTTCTTACCAAAATTCGATTTATTAGTGAAAACATAAAAGTCCATTTTCTGGCTAAACGGAAGGCCCTAGGACAAAAAGGATTAAAATCTGTGATCACTCTTACTTCTTACCAAAATTAGATTTATTAGAGAAAACATAAAAGTCCATTTCTGGCTAAACGGAAGTCCCTAGGACAAAATGTATTAAAATCTGTGATCACTCTACTTCTTACCAAAATTCGATTTATTAGTGAAAACATAAAAGTCCATTTTCTGGCTAAACGGAAGGCCCTAGACAAGGATTATTGATCACTCTTACTTCTTACCAAAATTCGATTAATTACTGAAACATAAAAGTCCATTTTCTGGCTAAACGAAGGCCCTAGGCAAAAAGGATTAAAATCTGTGATCACTCTTACTTCTTACCAAAATTCGATTTATTAGTGAAAACATAAAAGTCCATTTTCTGGCTAAACGGAAGGCCCTAGGACAAAAAGGATTAAAATCTGTGATCACTCTTACTTCTTACCAAAATTCGATTTATATGTGAAAACATAAAAAGTCCATTTTCTAGCTAAACGGAAGGCCCTACGGCAAAAAGGATTAAAATCTGTGATCACTCTTACTTCTTACCTAAAATTCGATTTATTTAGTGAAAACATATAACCGTCCATTTCTGGCTTAAACTGAAGTCCCTAGAGGCAAAAAGGATTAAAATCTGTATAATTTCTTACTTCTTAACAAAATGATCGGTTTATTATTGAAAACATAAAGTCCAGTTTCTGGCTAACTGAAGGCCCTAGTACAAAAAGGATAAAATCTGTGATCACTCTTACTTCCTCTCACAAAAATTCGATTTTAGTGAAAACATCAAAGTTCCATTTTCTGGCTCAACGGAAGGCCATAGGACAAAAAGATTAAATCTGTGATCACTCTTACTTCTTTAACCAAAATTAATTCGATTTATTTGAAAATATAAAAGTCCATTTTCTGGCTAAACGGAAGGCCCCTAGCAAAGGATTAAATCTGTGATCATTCTTACTTCTTACCAAATCCGATTTTATTTTACAAAGGCCCTAGGCAAAAAGGATTAAATCGTATCACTCTTCTTCTTACTAAATTCGATTTAATTTTGTAAAAATATAAAGTCACATTTTTCTCTGGCTAAAACGGAAGGCCCTACGGCAAAAGGATTAAAATCTGTGATCACTCTTACTTCTTACCAAAATTCGATTTATTAGTGAAAACATAAAAGTCCATTTTCTGGCTAAACGGAAGGCCCTAGGACAAAAAGGATTAAAATCTGTGATCACTCTTACTTCTTACCAAAATTCGATTTATTAGTGAAAACATAAAAGTCCATTTTCTGGCTAAACGGAAGGCCCTAGGACAAAAAGGGCTTTACCAAAATTCGATTTATTAGTGAAAAATAAAAGTCCATTTTCTGGCTAAACGGAAGGCCCTAGGCAAAAAGGATTAAAATCTGTGATCACTCTTACTTCTTACAAAATTCGATTTATTAGTGAAAACATAAAAGTCCATTTTCTGGCTAAAAAGGCCCTATTAAAATCTGTGATCACTCTTACTTTTACCAAAATTCGATTTATTTGTAAAAACAAAAAGTCCATTTTCTGGCTAAACGGAAGGCCCTAGGCAAAAAAGGATTAAAATCTGTTATCACTCTTACTTCTTACCAAAATTCGATTTATTAGTGAAAACATAAAAAGTCCATTTTCTGGCTAAACGGAAGGCCCTACGGCGAAAATCACTCTTACTTCTTACCAAAATTCGATTTATTAGTGAAAAACATAAAGTCCATTTTCTGGCTAAACGGAAGGCCCTACGGCAAAAAGGATTAAAATCTGTGATCACTCTTACTTCTTACCAAAATTCGATTTTTTAGTGAAACATAAAAGTCCATTTTCTGGCTAAACGGAAGGCCCTAGGACAAAAAAGGATTAAAATCTGTGATCACTCTTACTTCTTACCAAAATTCGATTTATTAGTGAAAACATAAAAGTCCATTTTCTGGCTAAACGGAAGGCCCTAGGACAAAAGGATTAAATCTGTGATCACTCTTACTTCTTACCAAAATTCGATTTTATTAGTGAAAACATAAAAGTCCATTTTCTGCTAAACGGAAGGCCCTACGGCAAAACGGATTAAAATCTGTGATCACTTTACTTCTTACCAAAATTCACTTTATTAGTGAAAACATAAAAGTCCATTTTCTGGCTAAACGGAAGGCCCTACGGCAAAAAGGATTAAAATCTGTGATCACTCTTACTTCTTACCAAAATTCGATTTATTAGTGAAAACATAAAAGTCCATTTTCTAGCTAAACGGAAGGCCCTAGGACAAAAGGATTAAAATCTGTGATCTCTCTTACTTCTTACCAAAATTCGATTTATTAGTGAAAACATAAAAGTCCATTTTCTGGCTAAACGGAAGGCCCTAGGACAAAAAGGGCTTTACCAAAATTCGATTTATTAGTGGAAAAAGTCCATTTTTCTGGCTAAACGGAAGGCCCTAGGGCAAAAACGATGAAAATCGGTGATCACTCTTACTTCTTACCAAAATTAGATTTATTAGTGAAAACATAAAAGTCCATTTTCTGGCTAAACCTATTAAATATGTGATCACTCTTACTTTTTATCAAAATTCGATTTATTTGTAAAAATATAAAAGTCCATTTTCTGGCTAAACGGAAGGCCCTAGGACAAAAAAGGATTAAAATCTGTGATCACTCTTACTTCTTACAAAATTAGATTTATTAGTGAAAACATAAAAGTCCATTTTCTGGCTAAACGGAAGGCCCTAGCAAAGGATTAAAATCTGTGATCACTCTTACTTCTTACCAAAATTCGATTAATACTGAAAACATAAAAGTCCATTTTCTGGCTAAACGGAAGGCCCTAGGACAAAAAGGATTAAAATCTGTGATCACTCTTACTTCTTACCAAAATTTGATTTATTAGTGAAAACATAAAAGTCCATTTTCTGGCTAAACGGAAGGCCCTAGGACAAAAAGGATTAAAATCTGTGATCACTCTTACTTCTTACCAAAATTCGATTTATCTAGTGAAAACATAAAAGTCCATTTTCTAGCTAAACGGAAGGCCCTACGGCAAAACGGATTAAAATCTGTGATCACTCTTACTTCTTACCAAAATTCAGTTTATTAGTGAAAACATAAAAGTCCATTTTCTGGCTAAACGGAAGGCCCTACGGCAAAAAGGATTAAAATCTGTGATCACTCTTACTTCTTACCAAAATTCGATTTATTAGTGAAAACATAAAAGTCCATTTTCTGGCTAAACGGAAGGCCCTAGGGCAAAAAGGATTAAAATCTGTGATCACTCTTACTTCTTACCAAAATTCGATTTATTAGTGAAAACATAAAGTCCATTTTCTGGCTAAACGGAAGGCCCTAGGACAAAAAGGATTAAAATCTGTGATCACTCTTACTTCTTACCAAAATTCGATTTATTAGTGAAAACATAAAAGTCCATTTTCTGGCTAAACGGAAGGCCCTAGGACAAAAAGGATTAAAATCTGTGATCACTCTTACTTCTTACCAAAATTCGATTTTTTAGTGAAAACATAAAAGTCCATTTTCTGGCTAAACGGAAGGCCCTAGGACAAAAAGGATTAAAATCTGTGATCACTCTTACTTCTTACCAAAATTCGATTTTTTAGTGAAAACATAAAAGTCCATTTTCTGGCTAAACGGAAGGCCCTAGGACAAAAAGGATTAAAATCTGTGATCACTCTTACTTCTTACCAAAATTCGATTTTTAGTGAAAACATAAAAGTCCATTTTCTGGCTAAACGGAGGCCTAGGCAAAAGGATTAAAATCTGTGATCACTCTTACTTCTTACCAAAATTCGATTTATTAGTGAAAACAAATCGGCAAAAAGGATTAAAATTTCTGTGATCATCTTCTTCTTACCAAAATTCGATTTTTTAGTGAAAACATAAAGTCCATTTTCTGGCTAAACGGAAGGCCCTAGGACAAAAAGGATTAAAATCTGATCACTCTTACTTCTTACAAAATTCGATTTTTAGTGAAAACATAAAAGCCATTTTCTGGCTAAACGGAAGGCCCTAGGACAAAAGGATTAAAATCTGTCACTTTAATTTTACCAAAATTCGATTTATTAGTGAAAACATAAAAGTCCATTTTCTGGCTAAACGGAAGGCCCTACAAAAAGGATTAAAATCTGTGATTCTTACCAAAATTCGATTTATTAGTGAAAACATAAAAGTCCATTTTCTGGCTAAACGGAAGGCCCTAGGACAAAAGGATTAAAATCTGTGATCACTCTTACTTCTTATCAAAATTCTATTTATTAGTGAAAACATAAAAGTCCATTTTCTGGCTAAACGGAAGGCCCTAGGGCAAAAACGGATTAAAATCTGTGATCACTCTTACTTCTTACCAAAATTCGATTTTATTGTGAAAACATAAAAGTCCATTTTCTGGCTAAACGGAAGGCCCTACGGCAAAAGGATTAAAATCTAGTGATCACTCTTACTTCTTACCAAAATTCGAATTTTTTAGTGAAAACATAAAAGTCCATTTTCTGGCTAAACGGAAGGCCCTACGGCAAAAAGGATTAAAATCTGTGATCACTCTTACTTCTTACCAAAATTCGATTTTTTAGTGAAAACATAAAAGTCCATTTTCTGGCTAAACGGAAGGCCCTACGGCAAAAAAGGATTAAAATCTGTGATCACTCTTACTTCTTACCAAAATTCGATTTATTAGTGAAAACATAAACGGAAGGCCCTACGGCAAAAATGATTAAAATCTGTGATCACTCTTACTTCTTACAAAAATTCGATTTATTAGTGAAAACATAAAAGTCCATTTTCTGGCTAAACGGAAGGCCCTAGGACAAAAGGATTAAAATCTGTGATCACTCTTATTTCTTACCAAAATTCGATTTTTTTGTGAAAACATAAAAGTCCATTTTCTGGCTAAACGGAATGCCCTAGGGCAAAAACGATAAAAATCTGTGATCACTCTTACTTTTTATCAAAATTCGATTTATTAGTGAAAACATAAAAGTCCATTTTCTGGCTAAACGGAAGGCCCTACGGCAAAAAGGATTAAAATCTGTGATCACTCTTACTTCTTACCAAAATTTGACTTATTAGTGAAAACATAAAAGTCCATTTTCTGGCTAAACGGAAGGCCCTACGGCAAAAAGGATTAAAATCTGTGATCATTCTTACTTCTTACCAAAATTCGATTTATTAGTGAAAACATAAAAGTCCATTTTCTGGCTAAACGGAAGGCCCTAGGACAAAAAGGATTAAAATCTGTGATCACTCTTACTTCTTACCAAAATTCGATTTTTTAGTGAAAACATAAAAGTCCATTTTCTGGCTAAACGGAAGGCCCTACGGCATAAAGGATTAAAATCTGTGATCACTCTTACTTCTTACCAAAATTCGATTTTTAGTGAAAACATAAAAGTCCATTTTCTGGCTAAACGGAAGGCCCTAGGACAAAAAGGATTAAAATCTGTGATCACTCTTACTTCTTACCAAAATTCGATTTATTAGTGAAAACATAAAAGTCCATTTTCTGGCTAAACGGAAGGCCCTAGGACAAAAAGGATTAAAATCTGTGATCACTCTTACTTCTTACCAAAATTCGATTTTTAGTGAAAACATAAAAGTCCATTTTCTGGCTAAACGGAAGGCCATAGGACAAAAAGGATTAAAATCTGTGATCACTCTTACTTCTTACCAAAATTCGATTTATTAGTGAAAACATAAAAGTCCATTTTCTGGCTAAACGGAAGGCCCTACGGCAAAAAGGATTAAAATCTGTGATCACTCTTACTTCTTACCAAAATTCACTTTATCAGTGAAAACATAAAAGTCCATTTTCTGGCTAAACGGAAGGCCCTTCGGCAAAAAGGATTAAAATCTGTGATCACTCTTACTTCTTACCAAAATTCGATTTATTAGTGAAAACATAAAAGTCCATTTTCTGGCTAAACGGAAGGCCCTAGGACAAGGATTAAAATCTTCTTACCAAAATTCGATTTATTAGTGAAAACATAAAAGTCCATTTTCTGGCTAAACGTATGGCCCTACGGCAAAAACGATTAAAATCTTTGATCACTCTTATCAAAATCAGATTTGTTACTGAAAACATAAAAGTCCATTTTCTGGCTAAACGGAAGGCCCTAGGGCAAAAAGGATTAAAATCTGTGATCACTCTTACATCTTACTAAAATTCGATTTTTTAGTGAAAACATAAACGTCCATTTTCTGGCTAAACTGAAGGCCTTTGGACAAAAATGATTAAAATCTGTGATCACTCTTACTTCTTACCAAAATTCGATTTATTAGTGAAAACATAAAAGTCCATTTTCTGGCTAAACGGAAGGCCCTAGGACAAAAAGGAATAAAATCTGTGATCACTCTTTCTTTTATCAAAATTCGATTTATTAGTGAAAACATAAAAGTCCATTTTCTGGCTAAACGGAAGGCCCTACGGCAAAAAGGATTTAAATCTGTGATCACTCTTAATTCTTACCAAAATTCGATTTATTAGTGAAACATAAAGTCCATTTTCTGGCTAAACGGAAGGCCCTAGGACAAAAAGGATTAAAATCTGTGATCACTCTTACTTTTTATCAAAATTTCGATTTTTTAGTGAAAACATAAAAGTCCATTTTCTGGCTAAACGGAAGGCCCTAGGGCAAAAACGATTAAAATCACTCTTACTTCTTACCAAAATTCGATTTTTTGTGAAAACATAAAAGTCCATTTTCTGGCTAAACGGAAGGCCCTAGGGCAAAAACGGATTAAAATCTGTGATCACTCTTACTTCTTACCAAAATTCGATTTTTTAGTGAAAACATAAAAGTCCATTTTCTGGCTAAACGGAAGGCCCTAGGGCAAAAGGGATTAAAATCTGTGATCACTCTTACTTCTTACCAAAATTCGATTTTTAGTGAAAACAGTAAAAGTCCATTTTCTGGCTAAACGGAATGGCCCTACGGCAAAAAGGATTAAAATCTGTGATCACTCTTACTTCTTACCAAAATTCGATTTATTAGTGAAAACATAAAAGTCCATTTTCTGGCTAAACGGAAGGCCCTACGGCAAAAAGGATTAAAATCTGTGATCACTCTTACTTCTTACCAAAATTCGATTTATTAGTGAAAACATAAAAGTCCATTTTCTGGCTTAAACGGAAGGCCCTACGGCAAAAAGGATTAAAATCTGTGATCACTCTTACTTCTTACCAAAATTCGATTTATTAGTGAAAACATAAAAGTCCATTTTCTGGCTAAACGGAAGGCCCTAGGACAAAAAGGATTAAAATCTGTGATCACTCTTATTTCTTACCAAAATTCGATTTTTTAGTGAAAACATAAAAGTCCATTTTCTGGCTAAACGGAAGGCCCTACGGCAAAAAGGATTAAAATCTGTGATCACTCTTACTTCTTACCAAAATAAGATTTATTAGTGAAAACATAAAAGTCCATTTTCTGGCTAAACGGATTAAATCTGTGATCACTCTTACTTTTTATCAAAATTCGATTTATTAGTTAAAACATAAAAGTCCATTTTCTGGCTAAACGGAAGGCCCTACGGCAAAAAGGATTAAAATCTGTGATCACTCTTACTTCTTACCAAAATTCGATTTATTAGTGAAAACATAAAAGTCCATTTTCTGGCTAAACGGAAGGCCCTACGGCAAAAAGGATTAAAATCTGTGATCACTCTTACTTCTTACCAAAATTCGATTTTTAGTGAAAACATAAAAGTCAATTTTCTGGCTAAACGGAAGGCCCTAGGACAAAAAGGATTAAAATCTGTGATCACTCTTACTTCTTACCAAAATTCGATTTATTAGTGAAAACATAAAAGTCCATTTTCTGGCTAAACGGAAGGCCCTAGGACAAAAAGGATTAAAATCTGTGATCACTCTTACTTCTTACCAAAATTCGATTTTTTAGTGAAAACATAAAAGTCCATTTTCTGGCTAAACGGAAGGCCCTAGGACAAAAAGGATTAAAATCTGTGATCACTCTTACTTCTTACCAAAATTCGATTTTTAGTGAAAACATAAAAGTCCATTTTCTGGCTAAACGGAAGGCCCTAGGACAAAAAGGATTAAAATCTGTGATCACTCCTTACTTCTTACCAAAATTCGATTTTTTAGTGAAAACATAAAAGTCCATTTTCTGGCTAAACGGAAGGCCCTAGGACAAAAAGGATTAAAATCTGTGATCACTCTTACTTCTTACCAAAATTCGATTTTTTAGTGAAAACATAAAAGTCCATTTTCTGGCTAAACGGAAGGCCCTAGGACAAAAAGGATTAAAATCTGTGATCACTCTTACTTCTTACCAAAATTCGATTTATTAGTGAAAACATAAAAGTCCATTTTCTGGCTAAACGGAAGGCCCTACGGCAAAAAGGATTAAAATCTGTGATCACTCTTACTTCTTACCAAAATTCGATTTATTAGTGAAAACATAAAAGTCCATTTTCTGGCTAAACGGAAGGCCCTAGGACAAAAAGGATTAAAATCTGTGATCACTCTTACTTCTTACCAAAATTCGATTTATTAGTGAAAACATAAAAGTCCATTTTCTGGCTAAACGGAAGGCCCTAGGACAAAAAGGATTAAAATCTGTGATCACTCTTACTTCTTACCAAAATTCGATTTATTAGTGAAAACATAAAAGTCCATTTTCTGGCTAAACGGAAGGCCCTAGGACAAAAAGGATTAAAATCTGTGATCACTCCTACTTCTTACCAAAATTCGATTTTTTAGTGAAAACATAAAAGTCCATTTTCTGGCTAAACGGAAGGCCCTAGGACAAAAAGGATTAAAATCTGTGATCACTCTTACTTCTTACCAAAATTCGATTTTTTAGTGAAAACATAAACGTCCATTTTCTGGCTAAACGGAAGGCCATGGGACTAAAAGGATTAAATCTGTGATCACTCTTACTTCTTACCAAAATTCGATTTATTAGTGAAAACATAAAAGTCCATTTTCTGGCTAAACGGAAGGCCCTACGGCAAAAAGAATTAAAATCTGTGATCACTCTTACTTCTTACCAAAATTCGATTTATTAGTGAAAACATAAAAGTCCATTTTCTGGCTAAACGGAAGGCCCTAGGACAAAAAGGATCTGTGATCACTCTTACTTCTTACCAAAATTCGATTTATTAGTGAAAACATAAAAGTCCATTTTCTGGCTAAACGGAAGGCCCTAGGACAAAAAGGATTAAAATCTGTGATCACTCTTACTTCTTACCAAAATTCGATTTTTTAGTGAAAACATAAAAGTCCATTTTCTGGCTAAACGGAAGGCCCTACGGCATAAAGGATTAAAATCTGTGATCAGTCTTACTTCTTACCAAAATTCGATTTTTTAGTGAAAACATAAAAGTCCGTTTTCTGGCTAAACGGAAGGCCCTAGGACAAAAAGGATTAAAATCTGTGATCACTCTTACTTCTTACCAAAATTCGATTTATTAGTGAAAACATAAAAGTCCATTTTCTGGCTAAACGGAAGGCCCTACGGCAAAAAGGATTAAAATCTGTGATCACTCTTACTTCTTACCAAAATTCGATTTTTTAGTGAAAACATAAAAGTCCATTTTCTGGCTAAACGGAAGGCCCTAGGACAAAAAGGATTAAAATCTGTGATCACTCTTACTTCCTTACCAAAATTCGATTTATTAGTGAAAACATAAAAGTCCATTTTCTGGCTAAACGGAAGGCCCTAGGCAAAAAGGATTAAAATCTGTGATCACTCTAACTTCTTACCAAAATTCGATTTATTAGTGAAAACATAAAAGTCCATTTTCTGGCTAAACGGAAGGCCCTAGGGCAAAAACGATTAAAATATCACTCTTACTTCTTACCAAAATTCGATTTTTTAGTGAAAACATAAAAGTCCATTTTCTGGCTAAACGGAAGGCCCTAGGACAAAAAGGATTAAAATCTGTGATCACTCTTACTTCTTACCAAAATTCGATTTTTTAGTGAAAACATAAAAGTCCATTTTCTGGCTAAACGGAAGGCCCTAGGACAAAAAGGATTAAAATCTGTGATCACTCTTACTTCTTACCAAAATTCGATTTATTAGTGAAAACATAAAAGTCCATTTTCTGGCTAAACGGAAGGCCCTAGGGCAAAAACGGATTAAAATCTGTGATCACTCTTACTTCTTACCAAAATTCGATTTATTAGTGAAAACATAAAAGTCCATTTTCTGGCTAAACGGAAGGCCCTAGGACAAAAAGGATTAAAATCTGTGATCACTCTTACTTCTTACCAAAATTCGATTTATTAGTGAAAACATAAAAGTCCAATTTCTGGCTAAACGGAAGGTCCTACGGACAAAAAGGATTAAAATCTGTGATCACTCTTACTTCTTACCAAAATTTGATTTATTAGTGAAAACATAATACGGCAAAAAGGATTAAAATCTGTGATCACACTTTCTTCTTACCAAATTCGATTTTTTAGTGAAAACATAAAAGTCCATTTTCTGGCTAAACGGAAGGCCCTATGACAAAAAGGATTAAAATCTGTGATCACTCTTACTTCTTACCAAAATTCGATTTATTAGTGAAAACATAAAAGTCCATTTTCTGGCTAAACGGAAGGCCCTAGGACAAAAAGGATTAAAATCTGTGATCACTCTTACTTCTTACCAAAATTCGATTTTTAGTGAAAACATAAAAGACCATTTTCTGGCTAAACGGAAGGCCCTAGGACAAAAAGGATTAAAATCTGTGATCACTCTTACTTGTTACCAAAATTCGATTTTTTAGTGAAAACATAAAAGTCTATTTTCTGGCTAAACGGAAGGCCCTAGGACAAAAAGGATTAAAATCTGTGAAACTCTTACTTCTTACCAAAATTCGATTTATCTGTGAAAACAATAAAAGTCCATTTTCTGTGAATACTCTTACTTCTTACCAAAATTTGATTTATTAGTGAAAACATTAGTGGCTAAACGGAAGGCCCTACGGCAAAAAAGGATTAAAATCTGTGATCACTCTTACTTCTTACCAAAATTCGATTTATTAGTGAAAACATAAAAGCCCATTTTCTGGCTAAACGGAAGGCCCTAGGACAAAAAGGATTAAAATCTTCTTACCAAAATTCGATTTTTTAGTGAAAACATAAAAGTCCATTTTCTGGCTAAACGTATGGCCCTACGGCAAAAACGATTAAAATTTGTGATCACTCTTACTTCTTACCAAAATTCGATTTATTAGTGAAAACATAAAAGTCCATTTTGCTGGCTAAACGGAAGGCCCTATGGCAAAAAGGATTAAAATCTGTGATCACTCTTACATCTTACTAAAATTCGATTTTTTAGTGAAAACATAAACGTCCATTTTCTGGCTAAACGGAAGGCCCTAGGACAAAGAGGATTAAAATCTGTGATCACTCTTACTTCTTACCAAAATTCGATTTATTAGTGAAAACATAAAAGTCCATTTTCTGGCTAAACGGAAGGCCCTAGGACAAAAAGGAATAAAATCTGTGATCACTCTTACTTTTTACCAAAATTCGATTTATTAGTGAAAACATAAAAGTCCATTTTCTGGCTAAACGGAAGGCCCTACGGCAAAAAGGATTTAAATCTGTGATCACTCTTACTTCTTACCAAAATTCGATTTATTAGTGAAAACATAAAAGTCCATTTTCTGGCTAAACGGAAGGCCCTAGGGCAAAAACGATTAAAATCACTCTTACTTCTTACCAAAATTCGATTTTTTTGTGAAAACATAAAAGTCCATTTTCTGGCTAAACGGAAGGCCCTAGGGCAAAAAGGATTAAAATCTGTGATCACTCTTACTTCTTACCAAAATTCGATTTTTTAGTGAAAACATAAAAGTCCATTTTCTGGCTAAACGGAAGGCCCTACGGCAAAAAGGATTAAAATCTGTGATCACTCTTACTTCTTACCAAAATTCGATTTATTAGTGAAAACATAAAAGTCCATTTTCTGGCTAAACGGAAGGCCCTAGGACAAAAGGATTAAAATCTGTGATCACTCTTACTTCTTACCAAAATTCGATTTTTAGTGAAAACATAAAAGTCCATTTTCTGGCTAAACGGAAGGCCCTACGGCATAAAGGATTAAAATCTGTGATCACTCTTACTTCTTACCAAAATTCGATTTTTTAGTGAAAACATAAAAGTCCATTTTCTGGCTAAACGGAAGGCCCTACGGCAAAAAGGATTAAAATCTGTGATCACTCTTACTTCTTACCAAAATTCGATTTATTAGTGAAACATAAAAGTCCATTTTCTGGCTAAACGGAAGGCCCTAGGACAAAAAAGGATTAAAATCTGTGATCACTCTTATCTTCTTACCAAAATTCGATTTATTAGTGAAAACATAAAAGTCCATTTTCTGGCTAAACGGAAGGCCCTAGGACAAAAAGGATTAAAATCTGTGATCACTCCTACTTCTTACCAAAATTCTATTTTTTAGTGAAAACATAAAAGTCCATTTTCTGGCTAAACGGAAGGCCCTATGGCAAAAAGGATTAAAATCTGTGATCACTCTTACATCTTACTAAAATTCGATTTTTTAGTGAAAACATAAACGTCATTTTCTGGCTAAACGGAAGGCCATAGGACAAAAAGGATTAAAATCTGTGATCACTCTTACTTCTTACCAAAATTCGATTTTTTAGTGAAAACATAAAAGTCCATTTTCTGGCTAAACGGATGGCCCTAGGACAAAAAGGATTAAAATCTGTGATCACTCTTACTTCTTACCAAAATTCGATTTATTAGTGAAAACATAAAAGTCCATTTTCTGGCTAAACGGAAGGCCCTAGGACAAAAAGGATTAAAATCTGTGATCACTCTTATTCTTACCAAAATTCGATTTATTAGTGAAAACATAAAAGTCCATTTTCTGGCTAAACGGAAGGCCCTAGGACAAAAAGGATTAAAATCTGTGATCACTCTTACTTCTTACCAAAATTCGATTTATTAGTGAAAACATAAAAGTCCATTTTCTGGCTAAACGGAAGGCCCTAAGACAAAAAGGATTAAAATCTGTGATCACTCTTACTTCTTACCAAAATTCGATTTATTAGTGAAAACATAAAGGTCCATTTTCTGGCTAAACGGAAGGCCCTACGGCAAAAAGGATTAAAATCTGTGATCACTCCTACTTCTTACCAAAATTCGATTTTTTAGTGAAAACATAAAAGTCCATTTTCTGGCTAAACGGAAGGCCCTAGGACAAAAAGGATTAAAATCTGTGATCACTCCTACTTCTTACCAAAATTCGATTTTTAGTGAAAACATACAAGTCCATTTTCTGGCTAAACGGAAGGCCCTAGGACAAAAAGGATTAAAATCTGTGATCACTCCTACTTCTTACCAAAATTCGATTTTTTAGTGGAAACATAAAAGTCCATTTTCTGGCTAAACGGAAGGCCCTAGGACAAAAAGGATTAAAATCTGTGACCACTCTTACTTCTTACCAAAATTCGATTTTTAGTGAAAACATAAACGTCCATTTTCTGGCTAAACGGAAGGCCCTAGGACAAAAAGGATTAAAATCTGTGATCACTCTTACTTCTTACCAAAATTCGATTTATTAGTGAAAACATAAAAGTCCATTTTCTGGCTAAACGGAAGGCCCTACGGCAAAAAGGATTAAAATCTGTGATCACTCTTACTTCTTACCAAAATTCGATTTATTAGTGAAAACATAAAAGTCCATTTTCTGGCTAAACGGAAGGCCCTAGGACAAAAAGGATTAAAATCTGTGATCAGTCTTACTTCTTACTAAAATTCGATTTATTAGTGAAAACATAAAAGTCCATTTTCTGGCTAAACGGAAGGCCCTAGGACAAAAAGGATTAAAATCTGTGATCACTCTTACTTCTTACCAAAATTCGATTTATTAATGAAAACATAAAAGTCCATTTTCTGGCTAAACGGAAGGCCCTAGGACAAAAAGGATTAAAATCTGTGATCACTCCTACTTCTTACCAAAATTCAATTTTTAGTGAAAACATAAAAGTCCATTTTCTGGCTAAACGGAAGGCCCTAGGACAAAAAGGATTAAAATCTGTGATCACTCTTACTTCTTACCAAAATTCGATTTTTAGTGAAAACATAAACGTCCATTTTCTGGCTAAACGGAAGGCCATAGGACTAAAAGGATTAAAATCTGTGATCACTCTTACTTCTTACCAAAATTCGATTTATTAGTGAAAACATAAAAGTCCATTTTCTGGCTAAACGGAAGGCCCTACGGCAAAAAGGATTAAAATCTGTGATCACTCTTACTTCTTACCAAAATTCGATTTATTAGTGAAAACATAAAAGTCCATTTTCTGGCTAAACGGAAGGCCCTAGGACAAAAAGGATTAAAATCTGTGATCACTCTTACTTCTTACCAAAATTCGATTTTTTAGTGAAAACATAAAAGTCCATTTTCTGGCTAAACGGAAGGCCCTACGGCATAAAGGATTAAAATCTGTGATCAGTCTTACTTCTTACCAAAATTCGATTTTTTAGTGAAAACATAAAAGTCCGTTTTCTGGCTAAACGGAAGGCCCTAGGACAAAAAGGATTAAAATCTGTGATCACTCTTACTTCTTACCAAAATTCGATTTATTAGTGAAAACATAAAAGTCCATTTTCTGGCTAAACGGAAGGCCCTACGGCAAAAGGATTAAAATCTATGATCACTCTTACTTCTTACCAAAATTCGATTTTTTAGTGAAAACATAAAAGTCCATTTTCTGGCTAAACGGAAGGCCCTAGGACAAAAAGGATTAAAATCTGTGATCACTCTTACTTCTTACCAAAATTCGATTTATTAGTGAAAACATAAAAGTCCATTTTCTGGCTAAACGGAAGGCCCTAGGGCAAAAAGGATTAACATCTGTGATCACTCTTACTTCTTACCAAAATTCGATTTTTTAGTGAAAACATAAAAGTCCATTTTCTGGCTAAACGGAAGGCCCTAGGACAAAAAGGATTAAAATCTGTGATCACTCTAACTTCTTACCAAAATTCGATTTATTAGTGAAAACATAAAAGTCCAATTTCTGGCTAAACGGAAGGCCCTACGGCAAAAAGGATTAAAATCTGTGATCACTCTTACTTCTTACCAAAATTCGATTTATTAGTGAAAACATAAAAGTCCATTTCTGGCTAAACGGAAGGCCCTAGGACAAAAAGGATTAAAATCTGTGATCACTCTTACTTCTTACCAAATTAGATTAATTAGTGAAAACATAAAAGTCCATTTTCTGGCTAAACGGAAGGCCCTAGGACAAAAAGGATTAAAATCTGTGATCACTCTTACTTCTTACCAAAATTCGATTTTTTAGTGAAAACATAAACGTCCATTTTCTGGCTAAACGGAAGGCCATAGGACAAAAAGGATTAAAATCTGTGATCACTCTTACTTCTTACCAAAATTCGATTTATTAGTGAAAACATAAAAGTCCATTTTCTGGCTAAACGGAAGGCCCCTACGGCAAAAAGGATTAAAATCTGTGATCACTCTTACTTCTTACCAAAATTCGATTTATTAGTGAAAACATAAAAGTCCATTTTCTGGCTAAACGGAAGGCCCTAGGACAAAAAGGATTAAAATCTGTGATCACTCTTACTTCTTACCAAAATTCGATTTATTAGTGAAAACATAAAAGTCCATTTTCTGGCTAAACGGAAGGCCCTAGGACAAAAAGGATTAAAATCTGTGATCACTCTTATTTCTTACCAAAATTCGATTTATTAATGAAAACATAAAAGTCCATTTTCTGGCTAAACGGAAGGCCCTACGGCATAAAGGGTTAAAATCTGTGATCACTTTTACTTCTTACCAAAATTCACTTTATTAGTGAAAACATAAAAGTCCATTTTCTGGCTAAACGGAAGGCCCTAGGACAAAAAGGATTAAAATCTGTGATCACTCTTACTTCTTACCAAAATTCGATTTATTAGTGAAAACATAAAAGTCCATTTTCTGGCTAAACGGAAGGCCCTAGGAAAAAAAGGGCCTTACCAAAATTCGATTTATTAGTGAAAACATAAAAGTCCATTTCTGGCTAACGGAAGGCCCTACGGCAAAAAGGATTAAAATCTGTGATCACTCTTACTTCTTACCAAAATTCGATTTTTTAGTGAAAACATAAAAGTCCATTTTCTGGCTAAACGGAAGGCCCTAGGACAAAAAGGATTAAAATCTGTGATCACTCTTACTTCTTACCAAAATAACATAACATAAAAGTCCATTTTCTGGCTAAACGGAAAGCCCTACGGCAAAAAGGATTAAAATCTGTGATCACTCTTACTTCTTACCAAAATTCGATTTTTTAGTGAAAACATAAAAGTCCATTTTCTGGCTAAACGGAAGGCCCTAGGACAAAAAGGATTAAAATCTGTGATCACTCTTACTTCTTACCAAAATAACATAACATAAAAGTCCATTTTCTGGCTAAACGGAAGGCCCTAGGACAAAAAGGATTAAAATCTGTGTTCACTCCTACTTCTTACCAAAATTCGATTTTTTAGTGAAAACATAAAAGTCCATTTTCTGGCTAAACGGAAGGCCCTACGGCGAAAAGCATTTAATTCTTACCAAAATTCGATTTATTAGTGAAAACATAAAAGTCCATTTTCTGGCTAAACGGAAGGCCCTACGGCAAAAAGGATTAAAATCTGTGATCACTCTTACTTCTTACCAAAATTCGATTTTTTAGTGAAAACATAAAAGTCCATTTTCTGGCTAAACGGAAGGCCCTACGGCAAAAAGGATTAAAATCTGTGATCACTCTTACTTCTTACCAAAATTCGATTTTTTAGTGAAAACATAAAAGTCCATTTTCTGGCTAAGTGGAAGGCCCTACGGCAAAAAGGATTAAAATCTGTGATCACTCTTACTTCTTACCAAAATTCGATTTTTTAGTGAAAACATAAAAGTCCATTTTCTGGCTAAACGGAAGGCCCTACGGCAAAAAGGATTAAAATCTGTGATCACTCTTACTTCTTACCAAAATTCGATTTATTAGTGAAAACATAAAAGTCCATTTTCTGGTTAAACGGAAGGCCCTACGGCAAAAAGGATTAAAATCTGTGATCACTCTTACTTCTTACCAAAATTCGATTTATTAGTGAAAACATAAAAGTCCATTTTCTGGCTAAACGGAAGGCCCTAGGACAAAAAGGATTAAAATCTGTGATCACTCTTATTTCTTACCAAAATTCGATTTTTTAGTGAAAACATAAAAGTCCATTTTCTGGCTAAACGGAAGGCCCTAGGGCAAAAACGATGAAAATCTGTGATCACTCTTACTTCTTACCAAAATAAGATTTATTAGTGAAAACATAAAAGTCCATTTTCTGGCTAAACGGATTAAATCTGTGATCACTCTTACTTTTTATCAAAATTCGATTTATTAGTTAAAACATAAAAGTCCATTTTCTGGCTAAACGGAAGGCCCTAGGACAAAAAGGATTAAAATCTGTGATCACTCTTACTTCTTACCAAAATTCGATTTATTAGTGAAAACATAAAAGTCCATTTTCTGGCTAAACGGAAGGCCCTACGGCAAAAAGGATTAAAATGTGTGATCACTCTTACTTCTTACCAAAATTCGATTTATTAGTGAAAACATAAAAGTCCATTTTCTGGCTAAACGGAAGGCCCTACGGCAAAAAGGATTAAAATCTGTGATCACTCTTTCTTCTTACCAAAATTCGATTTATTAGTGAAAACATAAAAGTCCATTTTCTGGCTAAACGGAAGGCCCTAGGACAAAAAGGATTAAAATCTGTGATCACTCTTACTTCTTACCAAAATTCGATTTATTAGTGAAAACATAAAAGTCCATTTTCTGGCTAAACGGAAGGCTCTACGGCAAAAAGGATTAAAATCTGTGATCACTCTTCTTACCAAAATTCGATTTTTTAGTGAAAACATAAAAGTCCATTTTCTGGCTAAACGGAAGGCCCTACGGCATAAAGGATTAAAATCTGTGATCACTCTTACTTCTTACCAAAATTCGATTTTTTAGTGAAAACATAAAAGTCCATTTTCTGGCTAAACGGAAGGCCCTAGGACAAAAAGGATTAAAATCTGTGATCACTCTTACTTCTTACCAAAATTCGATTTATTAGTGAAAACATAAAAGTCCATTTTCTGGCTAAACGGAAGGCTCTACGGCAAAAAGGATTAAAATCTGTGATCACTCTTACTTCTTACCAAAATTCGATTTTTTAGTGAAAACATAAAAGTCCATTTTCTGGCTAAACGGAAGGCCCTAGGACAAAAAGGATTAAAATCTGTGATCACTCTTACTTCTTACCAAAATTCGATTTATTAGTGAAAACATAAAAGTCCATTTTCTGGCTAAACGGAAGGCCATAGGACAAAAAGGATTAAACCAAAATTCGATTTTTTAGAGAAAACATAAAAGACCATTTTCTGGCTAAACGGAAGGCCCTAGGACAAAAAGGATTAAAATCTGTGATCACTCTTACTTCTTACCAAAATTCGATTTTTTAGTGAAAACATAAACGTCCATTTTCTGGCTAAACGGAAGGCCATAGGACAAAAAGGATTAAAATCTGTGATCACTCTTACTTCTTACCAAAATTCGATTTATTAGTGAAAACATAAAAGTCCATTTTCTGGCTAAACGGAAGGCCCTAGGACAAAAAGGATTAAAATCTGTGATCACTCTTACTTCTTACCAAAATTCGATTTATTAGTGAAAACATAAAAGTCCATTTTCTGGCTAAACGGAAGGCCCTACGGCAAAAAGGATTAAAATCTGTGATCACTCTTACTTCTTACCAAAATTCGATTTATTAGTGAAAACATAAAAGTCCATTTTCTGGCTAAACGGAAGGCCCTAGGACAAAAAGGATTAAAATCTGTGATCACTCTTTCTTCTTACCAAAATTCGATTTATTAGTGAAAACATAAAAGTCCATTTTCTGGCTAAACAGAAGGCCCTAGGTCAAAAAGGATTAAAATCTGTGATCACTCTTACTTCTTACTAAAATTCGATTTATTTGTAAAAATATAAAAGTCCATTTTCTGGCTAAACGGAAGGCCCTAGGGCAAAAAGGATTAAAATCTGTGATCATTCTTACTTCTTACCAAAATTCGATTTATTAGTGAAAACATAAAAGTCCATTTTCTGGCTAAACGGAAGGCCCTAGGACAAAAAGGATTAAAATCTGTGATCACTCTTACTTCTCACCAAAATTCGATTTTTTAGTGAAAACATAAAAGTCCATTTTCTGGCTAAACGGAAGGCCATAGGACAAAAAGGATTAAAATCTGTGATCACTCTTACTTCTTACCAAAATTCGATTTATTTGTAAAAATATAAAAGTCCATTTTCTGGCTAAACGGAAGGCCCTAGGCAAAAAGGATTAAAATCTGTGATCATTCTTACTTCTTACCAAAATCCGATTTATTTTAACAGAAGGCCCTAGGGCAAAAAGGATTAAAATCTGTGATCACTCTTACTTCTTACTAAAATTCGATTTATTTGTAAAAATATAAAAGTCCATTTTCTGGCTAAACGGAAGGCCCTAGGGCAAAAAGGATTAAAATCTGTGATCATTCTTACTTCTTACCAAAATTCGATTTATTAGTGAAAACATAAAAGTCCATTTTCTGGCTAAACGGAAGGCCCTAGGACAAAAAGGATTAAAATCTGTGATCACTCTTACTTCTCACCAAAATTCGATTTTTTAGTGAAAACATAAAAGTCCATTTTCTGGCTAAACGGAAGGCCATAGGACAAAAAGGATTAAAATCTGTGATCACTCTTACTTCTTACCAAAATTCGATTTATTAGTAAAAATATAAAAGTCCATTTTCTGGCTAAACGGAAGGCCCTAGGCAAAAAGGATTAAAATCTGTGATCATTCTTACTTCTTACCAAAATCCGATTTATTAGTGAAAACATAAAAGTCCATTTTCTGGCTAAACGGAAGGCCCTAGGGCAAAAAGGATTAAAATCTGTGATCACTCTTACTTCTTACTAAAATTCGATTTATTTGTAAAAATATAAAAGTCCATTTTCTGGCTAAACGGAAGGCCCTACGGCAAAAAGGATTAAAATCTGTGATCACTCTTACTTCTTACTAAAATTCGATTTATTTGTAAAAATATAAAAGTCCATTTTCTGGCTAAACGGAAGGCCCTAGGGCAAAAAGGATTAAAATCTGTGATCATTCCTACTTCTTACCAAAATTCGATTTATTAGTGAAAACATAAAAGTCCATTTTCTGGCTAAACGGAAGGCCCTAGGGCAAAAAGGATTAAAATCTGTGATCACTCTTACTTCTTACTAAAATTCGATTTATTTGTAAAAATATAAAAGTCCATTTTCTGGCTAAACGGAAGGCCCTAGGGCAAAAAGGATTAAAATCTGTGATCATTCTTACTTCTTACCAAAATTCGATTTATTAGTGAAAACATAAAAGTCCATTTTCTGGCTAAACGGAAGGCCCTAGGGCAAAAAGGATTAAAATCTGTGATCACTCTTACTTCTTACCAAAATTCGATTTATTAGTGAAAACATAAAAGTCCATTTCCTGGCTAAACGGAAGGCCCTAGGACAAAAAGGAATAAGTATAGTCTAGTCTATAGTCTAGTCTATATACAGTCTAGTCTATATATAGTCTAGTCTATATATAGTCTAGTCTATATATAGTCTAGTCTATATATAGTCTAGTCTATATATAGTCTAGTCTATATATAGTCTAGTCTATATATAGTCTAGTCTATATATAGTCTAGTCTATATATAGTCTAGTCTATATATAGTCTAGTCTATATATAGTCTAGTCTATATATAGTCTAGTCTATATATAGTCTAGTCTAGTCTATAGTCTAGTCTATAGTCTAGTCTATAGTCTAGTCTAGTTAGTCTATCTAGTCTATAGTCTAGTCTATAGTCTAGTCTATAGTCTAGTCTATAGTCTAGTCTATAGTCTAGTCTATAGTCTAGTCTATAGTCTAGTCTATAGTCTAGTCTAGTCTAGTCTATAGTCTAGTCTTAGTCTAGTCTATAGTCTAGTCTATGTCTAGTCTATAGTCTAGTCTATAGTCTAGTCTATAGTCTAGTCTTAGTCTAGTCTATAGTCTAGTCTATAGTCTAGTCTATAGTCTAGTCTATAGTCTAGTCTATAGTCTAGTCTATAGTCTAGTCTATAGTCTAGTCTAAGGTCTAGTCTATAGTCTAGTCTAGGTCTAGTCTATAGTCTAGTCTATAGTCTAGTCTATAGTCTAGTCTATAGTCTAGTCTATAGTCTAGTCTATAGTCTAGTCTATAGTCTAGTCTATAGTCTAGTCTATAGTCTAGTCTATAGTCTATCTATAGTCTAGTCTATAGTCTAGTCTATAGTCTAGTCTATAGTCTAGTCTATAGTCTAGTCTATAGTCTAGTCTATAGTCTAGTCTATAGTCTAGTCTATAGTCTAGTCTATAGTCTAGTCTATAGTCTAGTCTATAGTCTAGTCTATAGTCTAGTCTATAGTCTAGTCTATAGTCTAGTCTATAGTCTAGTCTATAGTCTAGTCTATAGTCTAGTCTATAGTCTAGTCTATAGTCTAGTCTATAGTCTAGTCTATAGTCTAGTCTATAGTCTAGTCTATAGTCTAGTCTATAGTCTAGTCTATAGTCTAGTCTATAGTCTAGTCTATAGTCTTCTATAGTCTAGTCTATCTAGTCTATAGTCTAGTCTATAGTCTAGTCTATAGTCTACTATAGTCTAGTCTATAGTCTAGTCTATAGTCTAGTCTATAGTCTAGTCTATAGTCTAGTCTATAGTCTAGTCTATAGTCTAGTCTATAGTCTAGTCTATAGTCTAGTCTATAGTCTATAGTCTATATAGTCTAGTCTATAGTCTAGTCTATAGTCTAGTCTATAGTCTAGTCTATAGTCTAGTCTATATCTAGTCTATAGTCTAGTCTATAGTCTAGTCTATAGTCTAGTCTATAGTCTAGTCTATCTCTAGTCTATAGTCTAGTCTATAGTATAGTCTAGTCTATAGTCTAGTCTTAGTCTAGTCTATAGTCTAGTACTGTTTCAAAATTTCAATTTTCCATGCCTGGGGATATATGTATTTTATACTTTATTTTGTCCAAAACTTTTAGTAATGATTGTTGTATTAGAGTTGTTGAATAGTTTCATCAACAACCCATTTGGAGTACAACTGTATTATCGACAGCACTTAAGTATTTTTTTATTTCACATGAAGATGGCGCCATAGTGTTACACAAAAAATTATACATACGTATATTTTATTGAATTGTAAAATTTTTAAATTAATTACTTAGTTCGTAACATAGTTTCGGTTCTGATTGTGGCTAATACTTACATATGTATGTCGTTTAGTAATTTTGAGTACATATGGGAAAAAATTCTAACATTTTTAAAATGTTATAGGAAAAGCAAAAAGCTATTTTGAATATATAGAAATATTTTTAACTCGCTTTATTTTGGCCGCCGAAGTACAATTTTTTTGAACATTTATTTTGATACAGCGCTTTCAAATCAATGAATAATAAACAATAAATACACAAAATTAAGGAAATTTAAATTACTCACCACGAAATTATTTCGCCAACATTACCAACCAATTTATATAACGACAATATTTTATTTTTTTAATATTTCAATAAATATTATATACATGCGTATGTAAATATGTACATACATATGTATTTTTTACAAAATCGCGTTACCATTTATTTGAACAACATTTTTAGAACAATATTAAATATAATGTACATATATCATAAAATATCATTTGCATTTAATTATAGTAAAACAGTTGTTATTTCAAGTAGAATATACATTAATTTAAATATAACGGTTATGTTTTAAGTTTAGCCATAAAGAGGTAATATCTAAAAGTTTTATAAATCTAGGCGAATTAAAAGCAATAAAGAAAAGCTTTAAAAGCGAAAAATATTATGGCAAACTACGAATTCGTTTTTATTAAGCAAAGACGCACTTCGGCTAACAACTAGAGACTGCGCTGCTGGCATTAGTACAAATTTACAATTTAACTTTTAATATTTCAAAGAATCGTTATTAGCAACACGAAATTACTTAGAATTAATAAGAAAAAACTATTCAATTTAGTTTAATATTACAGGAACTTGAATTTAACATGGATTTTTTAACGAAGCATATTAAAGTCGACTGCGTTGCCCGAAATTTTATGAATAAGCCTGTAGTTTTTATTAATTTTTGCTGAAAAACACTTGCACTTTATAATTTTTAGATAAATTAAAACGTTTAGTAATTTATCGTATAACAATTTATGTATGTGTAAATTTTAATTAAATGTCACTTTGAAGATTTTTTAAATCTAGTAACACAAATGGAAATGGGAAATTGCTTTTATTTAAAGAATATTAAAAAACCTAGAAAAAAATGGGAAACGGATAATGAATAAGTGCTGAGAAAAAAATTGCTCAGGAGAAAAAGAGACAGCCTGTGTGTCGTAACTTTTTGCATAGAAAAACAAAATGAACAGCAACTAATGCCTGACAACTGCGCTAGCAGTTTTTCACATTTTTATCACTTATATTTATAACAAAACACTTGCAACTTTATTATTTTCACATAAACTATAAGTTTTATAAACTTTTTATCACAAATTTAATGTTTTTCTTTCAATGTTAGCACAAATTTTCACGTTTTTTATCTGACTCTCTTAAGTACGATACGCAGATTTCTGCCGGCGAAATGCAACTAAAGAGAAATGCAAAAAATAAGTATAGCCCAGTTCGTGAAAGAGACGGCAATATAATTGTGAAAGCGTTTATGACAATTTACTGCAAAAATAACGGTTGTTTTTTCAAAGTAGCATTAGTAAAAAATATTTAATTTTTCAGTTTTTTACAAGATTCAAAAGCTGACACATTTTTAGGTGAAAGTATTTCAGTTAAACTGAAACAGAAACACTATTTAATTTCGTTTAAATTATTTGACATTTAATATGTAAACATTTTAAAAACCATAAATTTCTTTGAAAAAAAAATATTTTTTAATATTTTAATAATTTGTAATTGGACATAAATTATTGATAGGGCATTCAAAGCACCTTTTAAACCCCTTTCGGTGAAAGTTATTAAACTAAAAAATTTGACTTTTATTAGCTCCCTGAAAAATATATTATTTCAAAGCATTACATACAAATTATTGAAAAAATTATCGTTGAAATATTTATATTTATTATATGATTATTAATTTACTCACAAAATGCAAAACAATAAAGATAATTAACTAAATTTGTATGCAAACCTATTTAGCTTAACAATTTTTCCCTACATTTATATTTAAACCCAGAAAAAAGAACTTTCAAAAGAAATTTAATACTGGCAATGCTGTTACGTTTTACAGACACAACAACAACAGCATCAAAAAGTTTACTAATGTCACGACGAATTCAAACATACACGCACACAAATACAATAATGATGAAGAGCAAGAAATAAAAAAAGCACGAAGCGGTTGTAAAGCATTTTTAGTTCATTTTTCTAAAACGAAGACGCGAATTGATGAAATTTTGTTTTTTTGCAAAACTAAAGAACAAAACGCTCTAGTAAAACGTTTAAAAAGTAATTAAAATGTATAAAATTAATGCTTAAACTTGATAATAATGCAAGTGCTAATAATTAAATAAAACAATAGAAATTAAAACGTAATAAAATTAAATTGCATAAGAAACAAACAGCGGCATTAAATTGTTAAAAAAAAGAAGGAAAAAAAGCCTCTTATAAAAAAGTGCATAAAAGAAACCCGAAAAAGAATTAACATTTCTGCGTAGTGTAGAAAAAAACATAAAACCAATAAATTGTTTGCAAATATTTATAAATAATTAAAAGAGAACAAGAGTGTGTTGAGGAATTTTTAGCAAAAAAAATAGTTTGCAAAATTTTATGAGCAAATAATTTTGTCGGGTTTTTTTCTAAGTGATGAATTCGCTGTGAAATGCTTTTTTTCTTGTCATTGCAAGTTTTTTCTTCTTTTGTTGTTTTTTCTTTTTGTGTGAGAGATGTCGCCGTCATTTTTTTCGTGTCTTTTTTTTTTGCTTTTTGTTGAGCAGTGGTTGTAGTAGTTGTAGTTTTTTCTTTTTTGATTTGTCATATTTTTCTAGTGCAAAAAAAAAAAAAACAACAAAAGGCAATAATTTCGATAAAAAAGAGTGCAAATATGAGAATAAATAAATTATTTAAATAAAATAAAAATGTATTAAAAATAAATAAATGAAAAGTATTGAATGTGCGTGTGTGAAAAATTGCAAAATATTTTATTGTTTTCTCTAAAGAAAGTCACGCGGTAGTGTTTTGTTATAAGCTTTTATTGAAGCCTCTTACTAAAGACGTTTAAATAATAGTTATTATAATTAAAGAATTAAAACTTATTATTAAATTAGTGGTTTTTAATAATTAAAAAATAAGTTTAAATTTTAGATAATTTTGAAGGTTAGGCGCCGCTATTAAATCGAAGTTTTAGTACAGTGTTGCCAGATATTTATTTTTGTTGTCCTTGGAAGTAGTTAGCTGAAAAATGGGAACATATTAAATTGTTATAATCTGTTCTGATGTTTGTAATGCAGACAAATATTTGTCACCTGTCTATAGGTTTATAATCCTGTTTCTGGCCGTCCGTTCTTCTGGAAGTCTGTTTGACATTGTCGAATAATCGTCATAAAGCCCTTATCTGTTGCTGCAGTTATCTTGGTATTGCAAGTGAGCAAAAGCAGTCCACATTTAAATCTAAACTCTATATAAGATTATCTTTAAAATAATGACTAACATTTATAACTGCCTTAAAATAAGAATATAATGATCAAATTTGATGTTTCTTTCATTAAGTTTCCAAAAAAGATTCTCTCCGAAAATCACTGCTGATAATGTTTTTTAGATTAAGTATCATATTAGTATTCTAACTATGTATGACAGTTCGGAGCTTATAGCAGAAGAATATATATATAGTATTTCAATGACATACATATATAGTATTTTCAATGACATTTCTTCAGTAAAGAATATAAATATGTACCTACAACAATTCTGTCGAAAACTAGAAAGAGTTTAAGGGCTTTTTTATTCACATTTGCCCAACTATTTAAATAAATAAAAATATCTGGCAGCACTGTATTATTTCTGATCGTAAAAAAACGAAGCGCTTTTTAAACGAAAATTTCAAAAGGAATAGCCGAAAAAAAACAATACTACTACAACAATTTTAGTGCAGGTTAATGAATCAAATTTTTCTAACTAAAAAACAATAAAGTTAAATACCAACCTAAACAATTTAAATATTTCTATACATATTTTACAATTTTATTTTTTAGCCCCAACAGTGCACTCTGCTCACTCCCTCTTTTTTTATTTCCCGGCCTTTACATACACAAATAAATAATAAAAAAAAACTCTGTTAAAAACAGTGCTGTTAACACTAATGTTAAATAAATAATCATTAAGAAAGTGTTAGAAAAACAAATCCAAGAAAAAAACAAGAATTATTTGAAAAAAAAAAACAAACAAACAAGAAATATTAAAAAAGTGCTCTAAAAAATTGAATTTTTACAATAAAAAAAATCTCCCAATTTTTTTTCTTCTTCCTCCTCTGCCAACTTTATTTTCTTGCTGTTAAAGTTTGTGTCTGTCGTTTACTCTCCCTCTTCATTTACATCAACATTCATTCGTACTGTTATTTTGGATTTGGCTGCCTCCTATTGAAAAACAATTTTATTTTACTTTTTTGGTGTCCAGCAAACTGTTAAACTGTCATGGCCGGTAAGTTTTTTTTTTTGCATTGCGTTTTATTCTGAGTGTGTGTGTGTGTTTGTGAAAGAATTTGTATGAGTGTTGTGTTTTTATTATTTTTTTAAGCTGTTGCCTTTTATTATACTTTTCGCTCCACGTTTTGTGGCGCAAAATAAAAGTAAAATAAAATATGTATTAAAAAGAAAACACAAAATACATATAAAAACAACAACAATTGTTGTTAGAATTGCAATGTAACCCTGTATGCTGTTGTTGTAATGTAGTAAAATTTGTTTTATTTACATGCAGAAAAAAAAATGTTTATGATCTTATTAAAATTGATTTATTGTACCTACTAGGTATGTATGTAAGCAGCAAAATTGAAAACTTTAAACATTTTTAAAAATTTTTGTTTTTCGAAATGTGTGAATTAAAAAAAAAACAATCCCTGATAAACGTTGAAGTTCATGATCCATTTAGGCAATCCCAAAAATTATGCTTTGCAAACATAAGAGTAAATTACAGGTTTAGTAGTCCTATGTTATGCAGGCGGTGGATATAATTTTAGCATAAGTAGTAGTTTAGCGATTAGTCAGATTTAATGTGTAGTGACCACCTAGGATACTGGAAATTTATTTTTATCAAATTTTACAAATATTTATAAAGAATTCTCAACTTTAAAATCTATATTGTTTCGAAACTCTATCTTTTTGTTTCGCTAATTCGTCAGAACTTTTTACTTTATACATATGTAGGTACTTCTTTTTCTAAGTTCTTCATAATATTTACTACAAGACCTTCATAATCCAAAAAATCCGTTTAGAGTTAAATTTCTTGAAATATTTAATGACATTTTACTAATTTTTAATACTTTTTAATAATATTTATGAAAGACTTAGCCCTCAGTTCAAAAAACCCGAATTTTGCTTTATGCCAGTCATGTAGTAATGAGCGATATGTATGTATATATGTAGGTATAATTTCCTATTAAAAATTTGTGTTATTATGCTATTCCATTATTTAAGTCCGAAATTTTCCGATGTCCACATTTAGGTGAAATAATATATTTTAGACCAGATAGTGCGTACTATATATAGTAGGCGTGGCACTTCCCCTCTGAACTAAATACATATACTATAGGCATACATATCTAGGAAACTACTTGACCTAGTTTTAATTGTTGTTTGGACTTCAGTAGTGGGTTTGAATGCGTTATAATATACTAAAATTAGTATATCTGAAAAAATATGAAAGCGAGAGTATACTTGCTTTTATACTTTACAACTAACTATTTTTAGTTTCATATTTCCATCATTAAAATAAATTTTTAATTGTAACACACAATATTTACAATTTATATCTTGGCTTTAAAAAAAATCACTTGTATAATTAATTATAAAATTCTTTTTTAAAAAATTTCCTCATAAAATGTAAATTATTATATTTGCAAAACAAGTTAAAGTAATTATATGGACTTTATTATTTGTTTATCATTTAGAATTAATTTAAATTTTCAATAACTGCAACCCCCTCCCCCAAACATTTAGGAAAAAACTTATGAAAACATTTAATACAGAAAGAAAAAAGTAAATTATTATAAAAATAAACAAAAACTAAAACTATATACGTGAATAAGCATTTGTTTTCGTATTAATGCAAACGACAGACAAACAAAATAGATAAATATGAACAAAATAAATAAAAATGTACAGAAATAAAAACATGAGAATAAACTATTTAACAGCAGCAAATTGCGAAAAAAAAATTGAATCAAAATCCCTTATTAGAAGTGTGATAATAAAGATGGGGCCTGGTTAATTAAATAATAAAAATAAATACAATTATTTACTTAAAAATTTCGCATGACAATGTGATTTAAGCAGCAAAAAGTTAAAAAAAAACAAATTTATTTTTTGTCTACAATATAAAATAATCTAGTATAAAATTGTATCAATGTCATTTGTTAGAGATGACAGCAATTTGTACTGCTGAGCAGTACAAATAGTGAATTTAAATATTAAATCTTCAGTTTGTATTTCTGAAATAAAAATAA
Source organism: Lucilia sericata (assembly GCF_015586225.1). Taxonomy (NCBI): domain Eukaryota; kingdom Metazoa; phylum Arthropoda; class Insecta; order Diptera; family Calliphoridae; genus Lucilia; species Lucilia sericata. The sequence continues at coordinate 435,276 of NW_023994067.1, forward strand.
ATTTAATTTTTTCATACTTTTTTTTTGCTATTGTATTTTTTAAAGGAGGTGTGTATTGTATGAATTTTATAAAAAAACAACTTTTTAATCTTCTAAAAATAAATTTAATTACTTTTCATGCATTTACATGTTGTTAACATGAATTCTTTTGAGTAACAGTTCCCAGTGTTAGTAACAATATCCCTAAGCGATGAGGTTTTAAGATATTTTGAAATTTTATTAAAAATAAAATTCTAGGTAAAAAAGTCGGTCGCTTATTTACTATACAAACGTCATAACTTAATAATATCGTTTTAAGAAAAACTGTTTTTAATGTTTTAGGAAATTTTAATACATATTTTTAAAAAACTTTAAAACAAATCATGTTCCCCATCGAAAAATCTTTAAAAGTTTATATATTTGATTTCCTTTTTTACCCTAGCGAGGAGGGTATTATGCGTTTGTGCTGATGTGTGTAACACCCAAAAATATTGGTACTACACCCAGATTTAAGTATACGGCCCATTGAGTCGATTTAAGTATTAATGAAACTGCTGATTTTCGTCATGATCTGGCCTTATTTACCCTATCACCCATACAAAGTCCCTTTCAGAAAATGGAGTCAAAATTATAAAATTATAATTATATACTTATAAACACTAATAACACGATGATATTCTGCATAAATAACTAAAGTAGACATAAATTCCTCTACCAAAATTTATAACCCCCCATTTAACCTCTCTTTTTGAAAATTGCTCTTTTGTCAACAAATTGTTAAAATATTTCTGAATTAAGGTAAACATGAAATTAAATATTATTAAAAAAAATAATCAACATTTTTAACATAATCACTGGTGTAGGGTATCATATAGTCGTCCATGTCCGACTATAAATTCTTACTTGTTGTCTTCTAAGAAAAAGACAACATGACAACATTTCTTCTTTTCGCAAAAATCGCTGCACAAATTTTATAAATTAATTTATATGCACATACAAAATATGTATTTCAAATTTTTTTAAAACTTTTTTTTTGCATTTTTCATTATGCAAATATGCATCATTGTGTTTTGTTACCACTATAGTGAGTAGGGTTTTATGCATTAGTGTTGATGTTTGTAACTTAAACAATCGAAAAATTTCAAACCAGAAATTATCCATCACATTCTGTGTTCCAGATATAGTGTTATAAAGTTTGAAACTCCCCCGTTTTATTTTACAGTAAAAAATTCAACTTACGATATCTCAGCAAAGAAAAGAGATTTTTAAACAATTATTATGGGATAATTATGTATATCAAAATTTGATATATAATATTTTTATAAAATATTGGCGAAATGACGTAAAATAAAATAAAAAAATATAATACAGCTTAGATCCTTATTTTATAGTCGACAGATTGAACTTTCAGATGACATAACAAATACTACCAAATATGTATATCTAAAAACGGGGTTTTCTCAAACTTTATGACATGATATCTGAAAAACCTAAAGTGATGTGTAAATTTTGAATCGGATTTAGTGTTGCTAAATCCATTAGTAAAGTATATTTTGACATGTGGTTTAAAAAACTGTTGGCATGTGTTATTGGTCTTTATCTACCACATGCATCGTTACTGGTATAGAGTATCATATGGTCGTATATGTCCAACTATACTTTCATACTAGTATATACATACAATTAAATTATATATGATTTCAAAGAAATTTTGTGATGCCTGAACATGAGTTAATTGAATCTTAAATAAAATTTTGAATTTAGATTTTCTTCATACAAAATAGAAAATAAAAAAGACATCACATTTTATAGACATTTTATATATCAGGGCTGTGTGTTGGTGGTTTGAAAGTACACATGATTATAATGACACAATCATCGAAAACTATAGTCATGAAAATAAAACGTAAAACAAAGTAGATACTTACAGTATCGTTCGACACTTAAATTATATATATATATGGGCAATTTTATGTCAAGTGATATAACCCAAAAAAAATTAATTTTGATGAAATTGCACCTAGGTTAGTATTATTGGATAGTACGTCAGACACAAATTTTCATTTTAGCTACTTATCCTAAAATGATCTAGGTCTACCTGTCCTTTGGAAGGTATGTATGTATATATAATAGTATATTTGTGGTAATTATGAGCTTCAAATCCTAAATAGGAAGGTCCACTTGTTGGGGGCTATGGGAAATAATTAATCGATTTTAAACATTTTCAATAGGCTTTGTCCTTGGGCCGAAAGACTGGTATGGTCTAAATTTCACTATCATGTCTTAATCGGCTCAAAGTAATTCTGAGTCGATCGGTATACATTAAGGAACATATGTGTAGGACCAATACTTAGTTCAAAAAATTTGGATTATGCTAGCCCTGTAGTAAACGAGCGATATAAGAATTACAAAACCCATCAGGCTCAATATACAATGATCTATCATAAAAAAGTTTAATTAATAAAAATTTAATCTGCGTTATTTAAAAAAAATGTAAATGTAAACACAATACATACATACGACATATTTCTAAAGGGTTTACAACTAAGACATTTGAATGGCCTCTTGACCAACCTTAATGCATAAAATCTAATAGAATTTATATTTTAATTAGTGCAAACAAAACAAAAACCTAATGTTTTCATACAAAGTCATTGTACCATAAGTGTCGAGTGGCTGTATAATTTATGGGCTAATTAAAATTACAAGACAAAAAACATGCGAATTATAAAATGTATATGCAAATGAATGGCTACAAGTCTTCAAAAAGACATATAAAATAGTTTGTTGAAAAGTTTTTGTTATTGTAGTTTTTTTACTTTCGTAGTGTGTAAACCAAAAAATAATGCATTTTATTTTATTTGTAAAATGTTATAGAAATATGTAGTAAATGTTCTAAATGTAAGTTTTCTTTTCTTTGCTATTTTTTTTTTTCTATTTATTTGTTATAATTTTGTTCTTAATGGTTGCGACTTCCACAACAAAAATAATATTAAGAATATAAAAACAAAAAAATGAAAAAAAAAATAAAAATGAAATATAACGCAAAATATAAAACCAGATTTTCCGGGTCAAGGCAAAAATAAGATACAAACACACGCATACATAAATTCAATTACAAATATACATACATTTGTATGTATGTATGTATGCATATGTATAGTAACTAATTTCCCAGCAGATATAAGGGGCTAATTGTCAATTAATCTAAAATCTTTACATAGATCTGGCTGCGTTTAAAATCTTTAACAGAAAAGTTTACAGAGTATTATTTTACATTTCAGCATTCAATGTCATCAGATGGCTTTAGAAAACACCTAATGTAATCGGCATTTTTTAATCCTTAATTAATTGTCGTTATTTTGATCATAACTTTTACCAGCGAAATTTTTTTTGTAAGAAAAATTACACCTTTTCGAATAGGTGCTTTAATGTGGGCTTGGGTCCATTATAAATAGAACTCATCAGAATTTATTTTTCTTCTCTATATACAAAAATACTACAAATACTTTAGAGTTTTCCAATAAAAACCTCTGCCAAAATCTTGTTACAATATTTTTGCATTTTTTTAACGAAATACATTTAATTTTATAATTTTCCTCCCAAAGATTAGAATTTCACATTTAAAAAAATTACAAAAAACTCACAAACTGAAATCCTCGACTAGACCGCTTCTTATTGGATAACCCTTTATATTCATTAAGTGCAAGAATGTTTGAACGTTTTATTTCTAAGAGGAAACACAATTTCCATTTTATTTGCTGGTAATTGATCTTTCTACCATATAATACAGCCGTAGTCTACATCTTTCCTACTACTATCTTGTCACTTTCTACGTGTGTCTATGGGTATCTGTGTGTATGTGTGAGAATGTAGGTGTTGTACTCATTCATTGTATTTAGTGTAATTGTTTTCAACAGTGTTAACTATCAATTCTTTTTTATTGTTTTTGTTTTGCTTAGTTTGCACGTTGTTGTACTCTACATCACTATATTAGGGCGTGAATTATACGTTTGTGCTGATGTTTGTAACGGATAAATATACATAAATATCGATATAAAGCAAGGTATAACACGATATTTTCAGTATAATTTGACAAAATTTAACTCCCAAGATGGAAGTCTATTGAAAATGGTTGAAATCGGTCAATTATTTCCAAAAAACAGGACAACTTTTACAAAGATCGAATCTATCATTTTTACACTGAGAGTTAACCCTATATATAATGATCCTTTAATTTATACTTTCACATACAAATATCTCCCAAAAACACGAGATTAGACAACTAAGGATCAACAATTTTTCAGAAAAAAAGTTTAAAGAAAATAAATTATTATTAGCTCGATAACAATTATGGCATACGAACTCATCTTCCAATGATCCGTACATAATTGGTCATAATTCCGATAAAAATCTTATTTTTGAAAATAATTTTGTATTTGTGTAGGCTACCATATAGTCTGTCTTGGTCGACAATACATTATATACATACATATGTTTTTTATTTTTTATGGTCAATAACAAGAAAAAAAAAAAAAAACAAAATGACGCAATAAAAAAACAAAATGTGTGTCGTTCTATCTGTATCAATTAAATGCACTTAAAAAAAATTACAAAAACAAAATGTTTACAAGTCTATGTGGTCTATAACAAACTTATAAAATCGTCATCATCGTATTTATATGTGTGTGATCACACAAACAAGTATGCCAATAAATACGGTACAAAAACAAAAACTATTGAAGCAATCAATGCGAATGCCATGGGAATTCAATATATTGACTTCTTATACCCTATACCGGCATGAGGCATATGTAATGATGTTTGTAATACTTTAAAGTAGTGGACTTAAAGCATTTATACTGAGTTAAAATATATGTATATGAATATGCATATCAATATTAATATGTGCAGCAATGTGATTATTTGGAAAAAGGCCATTTATGGGATCTTGAGCCAATTATAGGATGAACTCTTCTGAATTAGAGAGAGAGTGAGAGGAGCTATTCGTTTTCTAAAACAAATAATTTTTGGTTTTTAGACATTGTTATTTCAACTCATTATTTTAACATGGTGATGTTATTGGAGACAAGTAGTTATCATGCTCGCTTACCAATAAGCAATTAAATAAGTCATTGCAAGTTTGTTTTGTTTTGCATAAAAAATTAACATCTTATGTGTCTAGTACGTTTTCCATAGGGATAAATCAAATCTCTGTATAGTATTCTATATATGTATCTACCTTCCAACGACCAACTTTTTGTGCAAAAAGGACGAAAAGTCTTAGATTCTTTTTTCCTTACAAAATCGAAAATCGACTTATCTTATATATAGAAAAATAAAATATTCTAAATTAAGCATTAACATAAAAATGTGTAGCAAACTAGAAAATATTAAACTTTTTTAACATTTTAAAACATATTTTTTCAACATGTCAAAGTATTGTCATTTAATTGACAGTTAGATTTTATATTCTTTACACAATTGTTTAACTAATAGAAAAAGTTTTTTTTTCTAGGCATGCGTGACTTGCTTTTCATTACATTTATAAAAATATAATTTTTGATTACATTTTAATATTGAATTAAAATTGCAAACATTTTAGGACTGAAAGCCCTACACCTAAACATCAAAGTTTTACTTCTTGTAATTAATATTTTCATTTTATGTTATAAAATTCTATTGTAATTAAAATTTTTAAATTTTATATTAAATTTGTCCCATATAACAGCAATATTCATTGCTGCATAAAAACCAAAAATAAAACATTTGCATAATTTATTGTGACATGTTTGGATGTTAGTCAGTTTCAAATTTACATTGTCCATTACCAGATACATACATATGTAGTTAATTTTTCTTCTTCTATTTTTAAACATAAAATCAAATCACTTTCAATAAATGTTACTTTGTAAACAATTTTTGTGTTATTTTTTGGTTACACCCAAATCATGTCATTTGTTTGACTTTGATACATGTCTATGAAATATCGTATAAAGAAGCAGCAAAAAGCGTAACAAACTAAAAAGTCCAAATAATATCTACCTTTGAGATTTACATCCTTTTATTGTTATTGTAAATTTTGTAAAATTTGTTTCTAGACAAAATCAAATATGACGTAATAAGGATAACGAAAACGTACGAGTTTCAGAAGAGTTTTTGTGTAATATTTAGTCAATAATGTGGAAGAGAAAAAAAACTATGACGTTTACATAAAAACTTATATTGAGATTAGCGCTGTAGAAAAAATATGCCATGGGAAAAAACTTGTAGTATTCAATGATAAATCTTTGTAGTATTTGTAAAGAAATGAAGAAAAAGTAGAAAGAAAACCTCAGGTTTATTGTATTCTTTTTTTTTGTAAATGACTGTCTGGTGACCTCATTGGTTTGACTGCTACAACACATTTTTTGCAATACAACTCGTAATTTTTGTTGGCACATGATGCACAAAAGGACAAATTTATACTCGTACTACTAAGGACTTTTCATGTTTAAGAATCGTAGACAATTTTTTTAAGTATTTAAGGTTTTGTATGAAATATTTTATTTATTTTATATAAAGTAGATAAAACAATGTTAGAACTTTAACCATTGTGGGCATATCACTTTCTATAATAAGTAAATAATCGTCATTTATTAATCGTAAATAATTTAGGATTATATGAGTAACTTTATAGTTTTTCCTATATGATAACAAAGAGTTCAATATCTGGCGACAAAATACCGTATACTTGATCAAAATATTAGAGATTTCTTATTCATCATTATTATAATTCCGATATCAAAGGCGCTATTTTGGAGCCTGATAAATGGGTTTTTAGGATATTCAATAATTCGGTGTTTTGTTTTAAACGATTAATTCTACAAATAGTAATTTGAAAGTTTCCAATTATCGAGCAAATAAACGACTTTGCGGTTATGTCACTCCTCCTAGTCCTTGTAAATTTTTTTAATTTCCAAAAAATTACAAAATTTTTCCACATTGAAAATTACATTTGTTCTGCCTTTAAATATCAACGTCATCATTGGCTCACATCATAATGACAAAAGAAAAACAACAGCAGAACAAGAAAAAACACATCAAAAAGAATCAAAACAATACAATCCTATTGTTCTCATATAAAATCCATTAAGTTTTTTTAGTTGTTACGTATATTCTTCCAATTCTTTAGTTTAAGTGGCAACAAACATCCTTAGACGAATTTAATACGAACGTTAGTGTATGAGATATTTTTTTTTTGTATCTGTGTTAGTTTCAAGAAAGAATCATTTCTTTATTGACACAAATTATAAAATATTATTTCATTTATTGTTGTTTAGTGTTGTTGTTGCTGTCTTCATATTGTTTTGTTGTTTTGTGCGCATTTGCCATTCAATAATGTAATAATAAATAAATGTTGCATACTCATAGTTTTTTTCCTTCATGCCAAGTAAGTTTGTATATTAAAGGGACTATATTCGAAACTATCTATTTTACTGTTTATTTCTTTGATATTACAGAATTTTTATTACATTTTCCTACAATATTTTTCTAGGCCCACAGCTATGCCTTCATATTATTTATTTTTGAAATTTAGCTAACTTTATCGATCTGTTAGATTATACAGCAGCAGTTTAGTATTTTACACAATATTTTCACTTTTCTGCCTCTGATTAAACCTGCCCCTCGTTTTGCACGATAGATACATTCCCGAATTAAAAAAAAATTTAAATCGTGTAAATCGAAAAAAAATAATTGTGCAGCTTAATTAAAAAAAAAAAAAATATTTACAGAAATCCAATATTTTTTCACGATATTTGTTTGTAAGTGTTTAAAATACAAAACGAATGAAATTTTTTATATAGGTTCATTAGTTTTTTTGGTATTCCCTTTTTTCGAAATCCATATCAGATAGGAGTATTATAGGAGTATTATATAACCTAAGTTAGATTAATTTCCATTATTCGTAGTAAATATTAAAAATATAATATAAAACTGTTATATTTAGATGATTTTAAGTAATTTTAAGCTCAGTTCACAATTATTTCATTTAAAATCCTGAAAGAAAATGTCAGAATTGACGAAAATGAAATCTGTTCAAATATCTTGAAAATTATGAAAATATCGCGAAAAAAATTTGAAAAATCTCATGGTAATTTCATTAAAAGATTTTTTGAATACTTTAGGAAGTCAAATGTTTTAAAATCTCTCATAAAAAATAAACATTTTAATCAAATATGATAAGCGCTTATCATTTTTTTAAAATTAATCGGATTAGGGCGTCCCAAATTAGTGAAACTAAGCCAAGTTGTAGTTATTAAACATCGTGATCAATATTCAGTTAGTTCAGATCAATTTTTAAACAAATTTTTTTGAAAAAAATTAATTTCAGACCATAAAGCATATAGTAAAACCCATAAAGTTTACTAAGTAACGAACTTAGAGGTGGTTTCATACATGGATGAATTTTTAATGCATGAATACGACAACAAAATACATTTTTTAATCTAAATTAATTCAGGAAATATATTGGAAGTCCATTAATCGAAAAATATTAAGCTCTAACCAACTTTCAAAGAAGTCGTATCTTAGGAATGATTCACGATGGGTCTTGACAAAAAGGGTATGGTCGTAAAAATTGTAAAATGGTATCGTAGACCAAATGTTGTAGGTAAACATATTACCCCAAGATATGTTCTCATATTCCCAATAAACAAATTTGATAAAATGGCGGTGTTGTGGTATGAAAACATTATTGATTCCAAATTGGTGGAAGGTCGTTCCATAGGAAGTAGGCCATTACATGGTTGTCGACATACTGATTCTAAAGCAAAACATTAAAAGACTTTGCATAAGACGTCTTTTAAGGTTGTCTGAATAAATAACTGCATATTTGTGGATAATCGGCCACGACATGTGTCATCAAGCCCCTCAAAACCGTTGTCGGAAAGACATTAAGATCCGGAGGCTCATATACCCAAATTCTAAATAAAATCTTGACAAAAATGACTGATGCTGTACTGCCACACATTAATTAATAATATTTTAGATGAAATTCCCTTCGTTTTTGTTTTTATTTTAAAAAATATTTGAACTTAAATCGAATACTCCTATTATTTTGAACAACAGATTTTGTATATAAATTTAAAAAAATATATATTTTTTTAAATAAATTTCTTAAATATTTAAAATAACGATTATAAAAATTAGAGAACAAGTTAAATAAATAAATTATAAAAATATTTAATTAAAAATCTAAATCTTTCACTAAAAAATTTATATATAAAATTTTTGAAATTTTCACTCCTATTATTTTGAACGCAACTGTATATAGTATTTTTTTAATATGGGCAATACCATGAAAAGGTAAACCACGACTGAAAAAATAAAACCCTTATAACTTCTGCATTTTTAAAGATAATTCAACAAAATTTGGTATATGATCTTTTGTAGCACCAAAGACGAAGACTGTTGAAAATTTTTGAAATCGGTCTATTTTTACACCTCGCCGCCATACAAACGGAACCGAAAATATCACTTTTTAGCTCATAATTCTGTTAATTATAATACTATCCCTTCAAAAAAAAAAAAAAAAAAAAAATCGGCAGATCTAAACTGTTTATAAGCCTAAACCTTTATGCCGACAAAAAAAAAAAATCGTGCAAAACGAGGTATTTCTCAGCTCTCGATCATCATGAATCCCCTGTATTTAAAGGAGTAATCTATTGCAACGTAAATTTTCAATTTGTAATCAAGTGGAAGATTGGTTTATTGTATTCTGTCAAATGTCAATTGACTTGATATATTATATCGATAGCCTATATTCAAAAAGTGCTAAATCAATAAAGTCTAGTTTTCAGGAAAGCAAAAAAACTATTTAATTCATGAAATATTGCACTCAAAAACAATATTTCTTCCATAATACTTTTTTAACATCCTTACTAATTCTTACCTATGAAAAAATTTTAATATTTTGCACATTTTAGCGACTTATTTAAGATAGCACTTTTTGGTCGACAAAAAAACAAATATTTGTTCTAAGTTAGCATGTTTTGTTCAAAGAATAGAACAAAAATTTCTACTAATAATATGCGTTATTTTATAATTTTATGAAATGTTTTTTTTTTAAGGGATTTAAGTCAAACCAGTAAGTCCAATAAGATGCATTTACACCATTTAAGTAGAAAAACTCATGGCATATCTGCTTGGTTACTATTCCTTATTCTCAGTACAAATATTTTAAATTATGAAAAGTTTTTGAATATAAAAAGTACCAATATTTTTTGAATAATACTCCATAATTTGCACATTTAAAGACTTTTTTATAATCAAAATTCTAAATTGGAACCATAGAATATTATAGATCTTAGTGTTATAAACGATTTCTGAAATAACTTTACAATTTTCGGAAAAACATTATTTAAAGTATAAAACTGGTTTTATATACAAATATATAAATGATCATATCTTAAAAACAATACATTCAATTTATTAATCTTCACCTGTTTTGTGTTCAGCATGTTCATCTTGTTAATATACAAAATAAATTTTAAATAAAATTGAAGTTTTAAAAAATGTTGTAAAATTTGTATGGAAGTTAGCACTTATTTTCTTCAATAAAAATTTAACTTTGAGATAGCATATTAACAAAAATTGTTGTTAAAAGTGCAAAAAATACTTTTTTGGTTTCAAATTTATACCAGACGTGGATCATGCATTGAGGAATCCTTTTGCATCAAAAACTCACTTTGCCCAAAATTGAGTTCGCACTTTTTGAATATAGGGTCACGATATGTAATTCTATATCCACATAAATATCCATATCTCAGTATGTTTGTTAAAATAAATTTTCGATATAGGTCGCAATTTTGATGAAATTTGGCACATACCCTTCTTTTAACCCATGGAAAAAAATCGGTACATTATTTCGCCTTGCCCCATAAAACATACATCCGAATAGGTCTTTTGAGCTCATAATTATGTTAAATATTCTAGTATCTCTACTGCCGATTTTCGTTATGATCGGGCCTCATTTGACCCTAGTACAGAAAATGACTTAAAGGTCAAAATTCCTTTATAAACACTAATTACTTTTGGTAAATCTGGCAAAAAATTGGGGGAACTATTTACGTTAATATAAAAGTTATTTATGCTGAATTTTATCGTGATATTAATATAATTAAGAGAATTATGGAATTAAAGACACTTTTTGTTTGGGTTTGTATGGGGACTAGGTTTAAATAACCCAGGAAAAACTTACATTGAACAGTAATGAGTTAAAAAGCTAATAAAACCTCTTTTCACTACTTCTTCATTAGCATTTTAAGTCATTATTTTAATACTTACAAATAGGGAGTTAAAGAAGTAAGTACTTGCAATTTCTCTTACAAAACAGTTGTTGAGTAAGTTGTTTTGTTTTTTAATATTAAAAAGAGCCAGCTAGAATACGAACCAGGGACTTCGGTTTGCACCACTGCTCAGCTATTTTATTGCGCTTCAAATAATGGTTTTCACATACAAAACTAATTTTGTTTTATTTTTTGTAAAACACAATTCTTAAAACGCAATTAAATAAAATGTGCAAACAAAAAGACAAAGCCGAAAATAAAGTACGTCTATATCATATTATAAGAAAGTCATTACTAGAGTACTTCTAAGTAATGCAGACGGTAAGTAGTATTCATTGAAAAGTAAGTGGTTATGGAAGTACAACCCATTAACGAGTTTTTGCTGGGAAGGTCCGATCAATAAAAAAATAACGATGTCAATTACCAATGGATTTTAAAAAGAAAAGTAGCGTTTTATATATGAACAGGCATATTTTTCTAGTGCATTAATAAATAGTACGATTTCTATATAAAATACTTTTTAAAAACATCTCCAAACTTGGAAAACGGGGCAAAACTAAAATCAAAAACATATTTGCCGATGAAATGTATACAGGTTACTTAAACATCATATATGTATGTCATTATAAAGGCCTCAGCTTCTGATTTCTTAATCCGTTGAGAAACTTAAAATCGGTTGGGATTCAACTAAGTTACTGACTTATAAGTGCTTAAAGGTACAAAATCCCGGTTTTTACAATATCTCAAGATTTTGGAGGTGTTTGGCAAATTTTAAAAATAGATTCTTCTTTTACTCGGATCCACCTTTCAGAAAAATAGTCGTACTATGAAACATATGAGATGTTTCCTTAAATTTGTCAACCTCAGAATTACTTTGTGCTAGGGAAGCTTTAAAGAACGTTTGTGTCTTCTTTGGAATAGTTATGGAACAAGTTATTTTCCAATCTTGAGAAACTTTTGAAGAATTAATACTAGTTTAATTACAGATGTACATATATACATACATATTATTTTTCAGAGTAGGTAACGATTACCTTTAAAAATAAAAAGGATATTATAGATCTTATTATACCCACCATCAAAAAAGATGGGGGGTATATTGAATTTGTCATTCCGTTTGTAACACATCGAAATATTGGTCATAGACCCACAAAAGTATATATATTCTGGGTCCTCATTAAATTCTAAGACGATCTAGCCATGTCTGTCCGTCCGTCCGTCTGTCTGTCTGTTGAAAGCACGATAAAGTCCGAATGGAAAGAGCTAGAGGGTTGAAATTTCACATAAATATTTCTTATAGGTAAGGTTTGTTTGGTATTGAAAATGGGCAATATCGGTCCACGTCTTCGGATAGCCCCCATACAAGTGGCCCCTCGAAAAGCAGCTTTAACAGCCATAACTTGTTTAAAAATACGAATATAGCGATGAAATTCGACATAAGTAAGTTTCTTGTGATCCAAAATCAATGTGCAAAATTTTATGAGGATCGGTCCATAATTGACCCTACCCCCCATATAAGGTCCCCTTCAGAAAATGACTTTAACGCTCATTGCTGGCTTAAAAATTCTAGTATATAGATGAAATTCGACATAAGTAAGTTTCATACGAGTCAAAATCTATCTAAACAATTTTATGTTGATCGGTCCATGATTGACCCTACCCCCCATATAAGGTCCCCTTCAGAAAATGACTGCAACGCTCATTAATGACTTAAAAATACGAGTGTAGCGATGAAATTCGACACAAATAAATTTTATACGAACCAAATTCTGTCTACCAAATTTTATGAGGATCGACCCATAATTGACCCTACCCCCCTATATAATGTCCCCTTCAGAAAATTACTTTAACGCTTATAACTGGCCTAAAAATATATAGATGAAATTAGACATAAGTAAGTTTCATTCGAGTCAAACGAGGTTTGGTGGTGGGTATATAAGATTCGGCATAGCCGAATATAACACTCTTACTTGTTTTATAATTAACTTTACAATTAATACTTTTAAAATTCTGCATTTACATACATATATATAAATTTTATAAATATAATAATGTTTTTATGCAGTATATACAAATATGTACGAATGTCTGTCGAGGTATGTTTCTAGATATTTGAACATAGTATGTCTGTATATCTATTTGTAATTGTTTACGGGTGGTTCGCAATAATAAAAAAATATTATTTTTTTTCTTTATTTCGTTCTGTATGCTATTTTTAGACTAACCGTACTATTGTGTACGAAATGAAAATTAAAAAAAAAACACCGTGTTGTGTGTCAACAGTCAATAGTGTAGTAGTCGTAGTTGTAGTTCTAGTAGTAAAATGTAAAAACCTCTATTCAGTCGTACATATACATTTTATATGGATAGAGATACATGTCAAAGGTAGCTGAACTTTTTAGTAGATATTGGAAAAAATTGACTATCACAAAATAAAAATAACAGGAAATTGTAAATGATAGTCGACTAGAGAAAAATGTATCAATGTTTGTGTATATTTTCAAAAGAACAATCGATTGGGAAAAACAAAACAATTGTTTAAAAATAGATTTGTATTTGTCCTTGCGGTGAATCTTCATGGAGCAACGAAGATTTAAAACATTTATAACAAACTAAAGACTTTAAAATGATAGATAAAAGTATTACTAAGTTGAAAAGTGCTTGAATTTATAGCTTGTATTAAAATCAATAATTTCCATTCCAGTTGAACTATATCTTGAGAAATTGTTGAATGAATTTTTACCTAATCTGAAATCGTATATTCTTCCTTAACTCTAAAGCCTAATCTTAAGAAATTTCTGTCAACTATAATATATTTATGGGAAAATTTCTTAATTGTAATATTTTAAGGTAATGGAGAAGCTAGTTGGTGCTTCTCACAAATAAAAGGAGCCTTAGATGATGATGTCACCGATGCAGATATTATATCCTGTGTTGAATTCAATCACGATGGCGAGTTGCTGGCAACTGGTGATAAAGGTGGACGTGTCGTTATTTTTCAGGTGATTTAAAACATTACATTTGTTAATTTCTTTAAAAATGTTTAATAAAATTTATATTTTTTTTAAAATAAACACAGCGTGATCCTGCATCAAAAACGGCAAGTCCACGACGTGGTGAATACAATGTCTATTCGACATTCCAATCGCATGAACCCGAATTCGATTATCTCAAATCGTTGGAGATCGAAGAGAAAATCAATAAAATTCGATGGTTAAGAAGAAAAAATCCTGCACACTTCCTGCTCTCGACCAATGACAAAACGGTTAAATTGTGGAAAGTCAGCGAGCGCGACAAATCCTTTGAAGGCTACAATACCAAAGAGGAGAATGGCCTAACAAGGGATCCACAAAATGTGACCGCCTTACGAGTTCCTTCTGTTAAACAAATCCCTCTAATGGTCGAAGCATCACCCAGACGCATTTTCGCCAATGCCCATACCTATCACATCAATTCGATTAGTGTTAATTCAGATCAAGAGACTTATCTATCGGCAGATGATTTACGAATCAATCTGTGGCATTTGGAAGTGACCGATCAAAGTTTCAATATTGTCGACATTAAACCGACCAATATGGAAGAGTTGACCGAAGTGATAACAGCTGCTGAATTCCATCCAACCGAGTGCAATGTATTCGTGTACTCAAGTTCAAAGGGCACAATACGTTTGTGTGATATGCGCTCGTCGGCACTGTGCGACCGACACAGTAAACAATTCGAAGAGCCCGAAAATCCAACAAATCGTAGTTTCTTTAGCGAGATCATTAGTTCAATAAGTGATGTGAAATTAAGCAATTCGGGTCGCTACATGATCTCCAGAGATTATTTGAGTATTAAAGTATGGGATTTGCATATGGAAACAAAACCCATTGAAACGTATCCGGTAAGTTGATTGCTAATCGTATAGTTTTTGTTTTGGTCTGTATTTTTATTTAAGTGTTTTTACAAACATAAGAAGAATTATTACTTAAAAATTCCTTTTAATTTCATAAGATATACTTTTTTCCCAATTTGTTAATATTCTTTTGTTATTTATTTTCCAGGTCCACGAATATCTACGGGCCAAATTATGTTCTCTCTATGAGAATGATTGCATTTTCGATAAATTCGAGTGCTGTTGGAATGGCAAAGATACCTCAATAATGACCGGCAGTTATAATAACTTTTTCCGTGTATTCGATCGTAATACAAAAAAAGATGTCACCTTAGAGGCCTCCAGAGACATTATAAAACCGAAAACGGTGCTAAAACCACGTAAAGTTTGCACTGGTGGCAAACGAAAAAAAGATGAAATCAGTGTTGATTGTTTAGATTTCAATAAGAAAATATTACATACCGCTTGGCATCCGCAAGAGAATATAATAGCTGTTGCAGCCACCAATAATTTGTTCATATTTCAGGATAAATTCTAGCCTACATTCATCTTCTTTTATAATATTGTTATTATGTACTCTAAATACACTATAACTTTCCTCTAAACAGAAAAAAAACATTAAAAGAAAAGAAAACAAAAAACAAGAAAAAAAAGAAAACTGAAAACAAGCCTTTCAACTTTAGATTTCTCAAAGAAATACAAAAAAAAAAACATAAAACAAAAACAAGTATCGTTTATTTTTCTATTGCATCAAATTATTATTTCTAAAAGTCTTAAGTTTCTTCACCCCCACCATACTCTTTAACTGTCACTTTTTAATTTTATTTAATTTAAGAGTTGATTTTTATTGAAACAAATTCAAAGCAAAAGGTCTAGTAAAATAGTTGAACATTTACAATTTTTATTATTTGTTTTAACTAGTAATAACTTGTATTTGGAATATTTCCAAATATATTAAAACTAGTGCAAAACAAACGTATTTAGTAATACAAGAAAAATCGCCTAAAAGTGTTTAGGAAAATCACTCAAATTTCCATTTTGCAAACTGAGTGTACTTCTCTTAACATTTAAAGATTTTTTATTTCCATTTGTTTATTTATATTTTACTAGACCTTTTAGCATTTATTTGTTGAATAAAAACTCTACAGTCTAATCTAAAACTTGTTGTAATTTTAATTTTCTTAAGTTGATTTTTCCTTAATTTGTTTCTCCGAATCCTTAATCTTAATTAAAGCTTTATTGTATTCTATTCTTCTTTTTTATATCTCATTGTCTTTACTATAATTATTATTAAAAATCATATGCCATAGTGTCAAAATATAAAATGCCTTTTTTAAACACGTACTCTTTAACTCTTTTTTGTTTTTTTTATAGGAAATACTTTATTTTATATAAAACTCAAAAGAAGAAATTTAAAATTTAAGTAAACTAGCGTTTTATTTTTTTAGTTAAGCGCTATTTTTTTTGTAATGTTATGAAAAGAATATGAGTAAAAATACTAAATTAAAATAAAATTAAAAAATAAAAACAAAACAAATTATTATAAATAAAATAAGTAAACAAAAACTCCTTCTCCTCCATCCGCTTAATACCCCTGTTCTAACTATCCATTCATCAAAAAAAAAAACAAAGGAAAATATAAAGAAATAAGAATAAACTTTAATAAAAGAAAACAAAATTCGTAAAAATCATTAAAACAAAAACTTTTATTTTTGATTTCCCTGTTCATTTTGTAAGTTTATATTAACATTTTGTAATTGTTAAAAATTGCTGAAATGTGTTTTTTAAAAACAAATGAAAAGAAAAAAATATAAAAAAAAAAATTATTCATTAAAAAATAAATTTAAATTATCCCTCAGATCATCTGTTGCTTAAAGTAATAAAGAGAAAACGTGAAAATTTCGAAAGAAAAAAATCAATAAAAAAAATCAAATTTTAAAACTGATTTAAAACATAAAAATGACAACGGTTTGACTGTTAAGCTTTACTATATAAGTCACAATATTTTTACTTTATTTAATATAAACAACAAATTTTGTTTTATCTTCAATTAAAATATTTATTTCATACTTCTTACTTTCAAATAACAGAAAAATGCGTTAAAAATTAAAAAAAAGATAAACTTATTATAAGACGAATTAATAATTTGAATAAAAAAAAAATAAATACATACAAACAAAAACATACAATTTAAAATTAATTTTGAAAGCTCAAGTCATTTGTATTATGTATTGTATTTAAACAACAATTAGCTATATAGATCAACTTAATCAATAATTCAATAGAAAGAAAAATTAAATCGATAATTTAGTTTACAGTTTAGTATGGGAGATTTCCATTTCGAACTTAAAACCTAAGAAACTAATGGGCAACTATAAATTTTCCATATTTAAAGAATTAATTTATTTCTAAATTAAAAAAAGAAAAAAACAACAATTTATGAAAATTCTTGAGTAATGAAATTTACAATTTAAACTGGTAACTGTTTGGTGATATGACATGACAATTATGTAATCCCTAAACGAATTTGGTCCCTTTTGGATATTCGAAAAAAAATTGGCTGCTTTTCTAAAAACAAAAGTGAGTTTAGGAAAACAGACATTTAATGGAAGACTTTCGGAAAATTTGGAAAACTTGATTTGTGTTGAGTTTTAATTTTTTAGAAGGGAATCATTGAAGCAATACTTTTATATCCTACTCCACTATAGTAAGGAGGGTTTTATGCGTTTTTGCTGATATTGGCCCCACATTCACCTTAAAGTATACTAATCGGCTCAGAATCAGTTTCCGAGTGCATGCTACAACTTCGTAATTTTTTAAATAATTTGATACAATTTCGCTTTTCCCAGGACGAAGACTACAGATAATCACCCCTATCGCCAATCAACATTTCACGTGAAATATGTTCCCTTTCACTTTTTTCGTTCACTAACTTTTATGACGTGAAAAAAATCCCTTATGAAATTTTTTGATTGATTAATTATTGTGAATGAATTGTGAACTTGCGTTCACGATAGAAATTTTCTCTTCGAGGGGAATGAAATTTTCAAGGAAACAAAAATTTCACTTCTATTGGCGATAGGGGAAAATATCTCTTATATATGTCCCAAACGATTATCTGAAGATGTGTTCTTATTTTTATCCTGCACGTTATCTAGTATGTCTCTTTCTTATTTTCTAGAAGTATTGCTTTCGTATTGCTTAGGAGTAGCAGTATTATCCATTCCAGGGATTATAGAAACACTTCACAAAATAATTAAAAACATAATGGATCATCTAAAATGGCTTATCGACTTTGCGATTTGAGTAAATTAAATATAAATTAGAATTTTATATATAAAATGTGGATAAAATGTTATATATACATCTTCTTGGAACTTTCTTAGGAAATGGGGAAAATCGGGAAAGATTTGGACCCGTTGATAGCAAAAAACAGGTAAGCTCATGAGGTCAAAATTCAAAACTTAAACTCGACAATATGTCTTCTTATGCTGTTAAATTTCACTTAAATCGTCAGTCTTAAAGAGCGATATGTATTCACATTTATATAATTTGGCAAGCTGGAAGTTCTGTTCTGCCGTAACATAAACGTAACACGTTTTGAAATATACAAATTTTAAATCAATTTAAAAAATAAAATCTTTGCAAATATGCTTAAGTTTCTAATAGGTTTTTAATTAAAATCGATTTTATAATATTTTTTTCAACTAATTTCTTGGCCAAATTTTAATTAACATCATAAAATTTCCTTCGAAACATTTTCCAATCACAAATATATAGAAATGTTAATTTCGCCATTAAACATTAATAGTCTTTTTAAAAGCGTCTATCGCCAGATATGAAAACACATAATAAGTCAATAAAAATTAATTAATTATATAAAAAAAACTTTAGCTAACCAAAAAAGGCATTATTTCCCAAAAAAAAAAATTATATTTTAGTTTTTTAATAAAATATCACATCAGCAAAATATTTCTTTAAAATAATTTACTAACAATAAAAAAAAATTATATTGTATATTTTTTATAATCATATAAAACATTAACACATTACTTTGCACGTTAATATATATATTTTTTTTATCAGCCTCTTCTGTATTTAAAAACAATTTTGTAAATAATTTGAATCAACAATTATAGAACTAAACAACAAAAAAGTTTAAATTAAATACGAACAAAAATATACACAATAATACATAATATTATAAAGTGTAATATTACATTAAATTAACAACAAAAACTTACACACTGAAACACTTGGCTACATTTTCATACATTAAAAACAATATTAAAAAAATAAAAATAAAATACACGCATAACATACATTATTACAAATATTAAGATTAAATAACAAAACAACAAATTGCTAAAAAAAAAAAGAAAATTTTATTAAAAAAGGACAGAAAATTTAAAATAAATAAGAAAAACAAAAAAAAAAAATTTACTATTTAGTTTTGCAAGCAAATACAATTGAATGAATTAACAATGAAAGTAAATAAAACAAATGTTAACAATGACAAATTATGATAAAAAATAAATCGGAAGTTTTATTGCGTTAGTAAAGTGTTAAGATCGAGGTTGTCCAAAATATAATAAAGTAAGCGTCCAGTTTCTACAAATCACAAACATTAAACTTTGTATGTCCACATTTAATTTAACTCGACTAAACCTGGTTGTATATCGATATTACCCAGCAAAAAATATTTGATGTCATACTTTACAAACGACATCTTAATCACATCTAAAAATGCGATAACATATTTTTCGCTTTTTTTCTAAGTACATCAAGTTTTGGTGAAAGACTAATGAAATTTACATAAGTGTGTCATTGAAAGAATGTGGTTTATTTTTGACATTCAAATATAGGATTTTAACTGCTTCTAATAATAAGATTAGATGTAGTTCAAAGTTGTCAAAAATGAACAACATCCCTCCAATGACACGCTAATGTAAAATTCATAGTTTTTCACCCGAATTTGAAGTACTTCAAGTTACTAGTTGTGATGAAAATACTACATCTTTTTCCACACTTTTTTTGCTGGGTAATGATATGATCCAGGCATGGAAAATTTAAATTTTGAAATAGTACTAACTTATATGAAAGTAGTACTTTTTGGGGTTTTAATGTACTAAACTAATTTTCCTAGACTAGACTATATACTAGACTATAAACTAGACTATATACTAGACTATACTATAAACTAGATTATGACTAGATTAAAGACTAGACTATAGACTAGACTATATAGCTTATAGACGAGACTATAGAATAGACTGTAAACCAGACTATTATCTAGACTATAGACTAGACTGTAGACTAGACTATGGACTAGAATATAGACTAGACTATATACTAGACTATAGACTAGGCTATATACTAGACTATAGACTAGACTATAGACTAGAATATAGAAGAACTATAGACTAGAATATAGAAGACTATATACTAGACTATAGACTAGACTAGACTATATACTATACTATAGACTAGAATATAGACTGGACTATAGACTAGACTATAGACTAGACTATAGACTATACTATAGACTAGAATATAGACTGGACTATAGACTAGACTAAAGACTAGACTAGACTAGACTAGACTATAGACTAGACTATAGACTAGACTATAGACTAGACTATAGACTAGACTATAGACTAGACTATAGACTAGACTATAGACTAGACTATAGACTAGACTAGACTAGACTATAGACTAGACTAGACTATAGACTAGACTATAGACTAGACTATAGACTAGACTATAGACTAGACTATAGACTAAACTATAGACTAGACTAGACTATAGACTAAACTATAGACTAAACTATAGACTAGACTATAGACTAGACTAGGCTATAGACTAGACTAGACTATAGACTAGACTATAAACTAGACTATAGCCTAGACTATAGACTAGACTATAGCCTAGACTATAGCCATAGACTGGACTATAGATTAGACTAGAGACCAGATTGTAGACTAGAATTGACTTCAAACTGGTCTATTGACTACTTGTGGACTATTATCAAAAGTTAATATGTTAAAAAAAATTACCGAAAATATCGCAGTATTTTTCGATATGAAAAAGTATTGAAAAAAGTACTAAAGTACCGAATTTTCCATGCTTTATATGATTATCAGAAGGGTGACTTTGTGTTGACTTGTGTCAATTATGAACCGAAAACTTAAGAAAGAGCGATTAATTAAAATAAACTGAATCGAATTCGATTTAGCGATGTCAGTCAATCTCAATTCATTTCTCTTATTTCATTGAGTGAAAAAATTTATAACTGAACTGAATCGAATTCGATGTACCGATGTCTGTACACTATCTTATGGGGGTGTTGTGTTATAGGATCAATTATGGCTTGATCTTTATGAAATTTGATAGAGAGATTTTACATCATAAATTACTTGTTTATTTCAGTGAATAAACAATTTTTATAACTGAACTAAATCGACTTTGATTTAGCAATGTCCTTCGCTCTCATTTCTCTTATTTTAGTGAGCAAAAAAATTAAGAAAATTTTAAACAAATGTTAAAATTTTTTTTATAAAATTAAAAAAAATTAACTTTTTATTTTTCCATTACCTACCTACTTATTTTTAAAATTTATTTTTAATTATTTAAAGATGTTTTAATCTTTAAACTCAAGACTTAAGACACAAATATGTAACAAGCTATTTCAAAAGACTTAAGACACAAACTTCTGATGCTTAAGAGAGATCGAGAGAGTGATGATGAGAGAGACAAACAATTTTCATTATGCAGACGAAAGACTTAAGAAACAAACTTCTTTTCTTTGAAATAAAAAATTTCAAGGCATAAGGAATGAAAAAAGTTCCATTGAATTTTTTCTACATAAAAATGTGAAAAATTTGTATGATTTTTTTTATATAA
This sequence comes from Lucilia sericata, assembly GCF_015586225.1. Taxonomy (NCBI): domain Eukaryota; kingdom Metazoa; phylum Arthropoda; class Insecta; order Diptera; family Calliphoridae; genus Lucilia; species Lucilia sericata. The sequence continues at coordinate 457,362 of NW_023994067.1, forward strand.
GACATAACAGAAGTTAAAGTTATTTTCAAAGTCATCAGATTGGACTTTCAGATGACATAACACAATTTACATATGTATTTATGTAAATAAAGGTGAATTCGAGCTGTTATAAAGTCACAAATATGGCCAAAGGGGTTTTTTCAGGACACGATATATCATGATATTGGAGGCCTTATTCTCAGCTTAATTCTTTAAAAAAGTATGCGTGTGGAAGTAATGAAAACAAAAATGTATTTACCAATATCCTTTCACTTATTTTTAATATAATATATTTTTTTGTAGAAGATATACATATGTATATATATAAGTAATTCAAAATTCTTAAGGGTAAATAGGAATAAAGAGAAAAATATATAATCATTGAGAATCATACTCAAAAGAGACCGGTAACTAATTTCAATTAATTTTTATTCACTCTCTTATTGAATTATTTGAAAAAAAACATAACAAACATTTTCAAAATTACAGTTATAAATGTAATTAAAAATTCTACTCACGTTACTCTCGGTTTTTTTAACGATTGTTCCCTTTTGTATGTTTTTGGTATATGAGAGCGCATTGACCATTTAACTTAACGAATACGATGCATACCAAACCAAGTTAAGACCAACCAAAGCAAAAATGAAGCCAACGTTAAGGCCAAGACTTGGTTGAGTTAAAACACACAATCTTAGTTTTAGTTTAAGAATAACCACGCTGCGGTAAACACGCGAATTTGAATGGATAAATAAAAGTGAAAAAAAAAAAAATAAATAAACGCTTAATAATAACGAAACAGAAAAGTGGTAAAGTGGGGGGGAAGCATGCGCACATACCAAAACCAATAATAAAGTTAAAGTGAAACAAGTTTTTGATCGGTACAATTTCGCATGATACAACAAAAGTGATGACGCAGAGTAGTAAAGCCAATGTGTGATCGCAGTAATTGTTGTTGTTTTTGTTGCTATATCTGTGATAATGCAATGAAATTTCTTCATATCTGAAAGTGATTCATTAAATTGTATACCAAACGAATGAAAACATAATATTTTCTTAACAAAAAGAAATAAAATAAAGAAAAAATATGCACTAAAATAATAAAGAAAAACGAAAAAATTTAATTACCTTAAAAAAAAAAAAACAAAATTAAAAAGAAAAAATATACCACGTAGTCACTAAAATACATACATTATATTGTTTGTATCTATAAATTGTTTTCTTTAATTATTTTCTGTTAAAATGACATTGAATACGTTGTATTCAATAAGCGGAAGTCGTTGCCGTAGTGTAACTTTTAATAATTTTATAAAATTCAACTGGTGTTTATATGTAATTATACTTGTATTATATTTACAATCTCCTTCGCCAACTAGTAAGTATATGGTTTTCAAACAATACTAATCTCAAAACAACTGCAGAATTATTTTTGTAATTTTATTTTTTCTAAATCTAACAAGTTTTTCTTGGTGTATTTTATTAAGTTTCCCTTTCAAGTTTACTGGAGTAAAAAAAAACATTGTATATACAAAAACAAAAGAGTATTGAAAAAAAAAAAAGAAATTCACTTTCGTACAAAACTAGTGAAACTGGTCTACTAATGTTGTATAAAAATTTTTAAATGTAGCTAAAATAAAATAATATCGACGTTACTTTTAAGCTTCGTTGTATCATGTTTATAATATGCTGCATATCATTTTATTTTATTTTTTATTTTGCTAATTAAAAAGCACAACAAAAATATTTTTGTGATTTTTTTTAAATATACATTGCTGAATTTAATAGGTCGCCTTTATTAGTATTCACAAAATAGAAGATTTAATTATTAGGTTTCAAAAAGATTTTTTAATAGAAATTATCAACAGAAAACAGTATATATGTATGTACATATTTTTTTAACAGAAATTTAAAAGTAACATAATTTTAAATTGAAAATAATTTTTTATAAGAAAAAATTTAAATCTGCTAAAGTTTTCTATATGTATATCAAAAACATAATCTAGCAAGGTGAAAAAATTAAAACATTTTCCAATTCGATTGGAAACCCATAATAGCCTTCCCACTATAGTGATATAGGGTTAGAGTTTGGGGTTGGTGAAATCCCGTCCGGGAATTGGATTTTATAATTTATCGGCGATTTTGTTTTAAAGACAAATCACAAAACATCGTTAATGGTGTAGAAGAAAATAAAAAAATCCTTAATTAAAAACTATCAATCTATGTAAAAGCTTAAGTTGAAGCAAGTTCAAATAGAAACAAAAATCTTTAATGCATTTCTAAAGCCAACGTCTATGAAAGCGTTTGAGTTATCTCAGTAGCTGGAAATGTTTCACAAAATAACGGAATAGTTGATCATTTCTTATATTTAATTAATTCTAAGGAGTAAGAATGAATCTTATAGTAATTTAATACTTAACTATACATCTGCCTATGGAGTATATGATCTGGTTAGTAGTGGTATGCAAACTATCTCACCAAGGTTGGCTATGAAGTAACTGCCAAAAAAAACAGTTTCTCTTAGCGGTTAGAACAGGATATTCACAGAGAAGATGGAAGACCGTTTCTTCCTTTTCCCTGCAACTGCGACAGTACTCAATGAAGGGGAGTCTAAGCCGACTTGTGCCTAGCACCCAGTGTCCTGTTATTACAGCTATCAACCTCGGTATATTCCGCGTATTTCGGGTTATAAGGTATCTTGTGCGTTTCTCCTTGAAACAAGGCCTTAATGACTTAGCCCTATGCGCAGGGGCCCAAACAAGGACAGATCATTCTTGCATTGTCTAACTAATAGGGAAGTGGTAGTATAAGAATTTAGTGAAAGAATATCCGCTTGATTATCGACAAGAATTCCTATGTTGTCGCGAGTATTGAGATCATGTATAGTAGTATCCTACAGACTTGATTTAAATTGATTTAAAATTTGTCATTGGCAAAATTAAAAAAATGGTTTCATTTGTTCTCAAAAGAGATAATATTTTAGTTATCGTTAAACTTATAAAAAAACGTTATAAATTAAGTTTTATATAAATTCCTGGGAATCCGGGGAAATTAATCTTTTCCCGGAAATTGAAAAGTCCGGGAATTCCCAAACTCTATATAGGGTATAAATAACCCCAGTTTATTCGTCAAATAATTATTTGGCATAGGATATTTTGTTCATATATTACGGACATTTTATATGATTATATATAGTTTCTCTTAAATCGGTTGAAAATAAAATAATATTTTACTATGGTGTTTGATCTTCACAGTTTATGGGTTAATATTATTCGATTTTACTAAAACTTCAGATGTATGTTTCCTATTATCTTGAATTGTTTATTCTAAAAAGTTTTATATAAAATGCGTAACGATAAAGAATAAAGACTGTTTTTCAAAAATTTTACCAAAAATTGTTTTCTCCGAAATAATCAAAATTGAAATCGCAGGTACCGCTAATATGTGAGAGATATCGACCTAATTTCTTTACTCTTTTATTCCCCTTTTTATTATTCATAAGTCACATGGAGATTTTCTTAAAATTTTAAAAATTGCTTGACAAAATTGCTAAAAGTTTAAAACTGTCGTCTAAAGGTTTTCTCATTTATAACTATACCCCAAATACGGTTTACGCTATCTTAAGTTAATACGAATATATTTAATGTAATAACAAGGTGTTATTAGAGTATTTCCCAATATTTGTTAAATTTGTTTAAATATTTCTTAGTTAAGTGATTTGTGACACTAAATGATCGAAGGAATTTGTAATGACTTTTACAATTTTTAACCGATTTTTGTGTTTTATATCTTATTGGAACGATAATTGCATACATATGCTATTAAAATGCAAAAAGATAAATTAAGTGCCAACATTTTTGTAAAAATCGTTTTCCCCTTCAGACCCATAGTGCCACCAGTTATGCATTTCTATAACTATAAGTATAAATCTAAAAGCAGAGTCGGCCACTATTCGCAACTTCTGTAAAATTACCGAATTTTATATTTAGGACACAAGTATACAGTCAGAAGGACTAAGAGATAAAAAAGTGCAAAATTTGTGAGTGATACGTCCTTTTTATTTCCATATTCGCACGAAATAACACTGGAATTAGTGAAAATTATTTAAAAAGTTTTTTTCATCGTTGGCCTGTGATACTATAGCTAATTCAAAAAATACATTTTGAAGTAGTCCAGTACATTTTCATTTATTCGGGACCCAGTATGTCAAATTTTAAGTTTCTAGGTTAAATATTATAGAAAATTCAAAAAGTACCATTTGAGCAAGAAAAGGGAGTTTTAAAAAGTTCCTTATTATAGGGTAAACTGTTAAATATTTATGTTTCTATATTAATTCTGTTAAAATTACAAAATATTATAAGGATGAAAACGTGAAATAAATTTCCATTACTTTAAGTAAATTCTAAATCACATATGATGTAAATAAAAATAGCAAAAAATGTTTTAAAATTTTTTAAGAAAAGTGAAATAAATATTATTGTAGCTATTGTAAACCCATGCTTGAATTTAATATAAAGCATTAAATTCAACTTGGAAATATTCTAGTTCAAAAACGTTCTCTAGGTAAGATGTGATTCAACTTTAAATTATGACAATTTCCAACAACATTACAAGCCAAAGCTTGATTTTTTGTCTATTAATGCTTATTTTGTTATTCATATCAAAACGAAAGATTTAAGACAAAAACATGAAATTGTTAAGTTCTCTTTACTTAATGTAAATTGGGGAATGATAGATTTTTATAAATATGTACATATGTATATGTATCGCATACTACTACAAGACTGATTAAACATAGTTCCATGAATGTTTTGACTATTTCTCAAAAGCTCTAAATACATAGATATTTTGAATCCAGACACTTCCGTTAACCTAAGAAACACTTAGTTTACCTAAGAAAAATTCATACATACATAAGTCATAGTTCAATAATTTAAAACTGAGTCATTTAAAATGGATAAAAACCAACATGGAGAATCCCAACATAAAATGCGAACATACATTTTTACGTCACTTACCCCCATTATCTCAATGTCAATTATCAATGTAAATACAAAAAATATTTTAACCGGCAGAATATCTACAGGTTCAACGATAACCGGAGGTCGAGTTAACGGGGCTTATTGATTAAATTTGGTTTAAGAATTGGTGTTACTTTGTCTAACATTTTATATGTCTTTTGAAATTATGGAAAAATCTATTCTTTTTTTTACTAAGCACTTCAAAAATTGTAAATGACTTAAGTAATGTTTTCGTTACAGTTTTAGAAATATAATAACTTATTTACTACAAGACTGACATAACCCAAAAAAAGTAGTTTCGAAAAAAAATGGCTTCGAATGTTTAAGGACATTTTACTATTTTTTAATAACTTTTAAACAAATCAAGGGATTTGAAAAATTAAATCAGATTCATCTTAACTGAAATTTAATTTTTATTTATTTAATATTCGTAAAAACATGAATTTTTTATTTACATACATATACAACAAAAAATCGATCAAACGCCAAAATTTGAAATTTAATAAATCTATATGAAAGGCTTTAGAATGACGCATGATTTGTTGCCCTCAGTTCAAAAAACCCGAATTTTGGATTATGCCAATCTTGTAGTAAATGAATGATATACATATGTATGTATATATATTAATACCATAAAAGTAGAATTAATTGAAGAATTTTTATATTTGTTATTATTGTTAGAGAGGTTTGCGGGGAACTGTGCATGAAAAAATATTTTTTCACAAGTTACATATATTTTATTTAAATTATAACTAATAAATTTATATGAAGTGTGAATAGGTACATACGTATACACATTTATATAAACAGATATATATCTATATGTATATACCGATATTATATCTTAGAGTAATGTGTTTTATGCTATTATTCAATTCAATTGAAGTTTAATCAAATGTTTATAAAACTAAATTTCCTTATCAGCCCAACAACAATAAAACGAAGTACTTCCAAAAGAAGTGAGTTTTTTCTCTTCATTGGAAGAATGGAAATTTTGTTTTATAAAACTTTTATAAAATAAAATGTTGTTTATGAATTAGGGTGCATAATACTACAATTTCACTTCAGAAGTAGTGAATTTGGAATCAAATAAAAAGAACATCCCTACTATGACAAGCCTGTCTGCAGGTCTTTTTCAGTACTTCCATAGATCTTCTTTGAAAGTTCTATTTTTTTTTGCTGGGCAGATATTAAAGTGAAACAAAATATTTTTATATAAAACTTTCCTAATCTTTTAAAGGAACCTAGCTTAAAATTGATAAATTCTAATAATAAAAATATTTCAGATGCTGTTCTTGATTTCGATGACGAAGAGGGTCCATATCAGGGAAAATATTTGGGAAAAATAAATTCTTACCATCATCAGGTGAATACCATTGAGTAATAGTATAAATCAAACGCATTTTAAAATAAATTCTCCATATTAAAGGTTTCTGGTGATATATACGCTGTAAATGAATTTACCTTCTTAGTGGTGGGCTTCAATTACGATGGCAATGGTGCTGATACATTCTTTTGGGCGGGAGCTTCCAATCGTCCGGGTCCACAGGGTTTTATAGTGCCCGATGAGTATGGCAAGTAAGTATAGATGAAATTAAAATAAAATTATTTCTGTAAATCGAACCAAACTTTTAAATTTGTTTTAGAACCAATATTTTAGATCGTTACCACAATAAAGACTTTACCTTAACACTGCCGGATCGAAAGAAAATAACTGAAATAAAATGGCTATCAGTTTATGATTTAAATAATCAAAATAATTTCGGCGATGTATATATACCAGAAGAATTTGAACCACCACGACCACAGGCTGGTGGTACTTTTTCGAAACGTAGTCATAATGTTAGTAGCACAGCAATTGAAATTTTAGACTCGAAAACAATACAAATTATCGATTTTACATATGATGGCAAAGGAAAGAGAACCTTTTTCTGGGCTGGCGTAGGAGCACAACCTTCAAGTCGTGGTAGCAAAATACCCGATGAAAGAGGATAGTAAGTAGTCTCCTTATTAAAATCAAAGATAAATAGAGTAATTTTTGGATATTCTTCAATTATTTCAGCCTAGATCCCATACGCAAATATGACAAGGAAACTATAACCCTGGAATTGCCTGGTGACAAAACTGTTTTCGATATTGATTGGATTAGTATTTATGATTTAGCCGATAATGAAAATTATGGTCATGTTTTAATTGCCGACAATTTGAATGTACCTCCTTCTTTGGTGAAAATAACACCATATGAGTTTTCCCTACCAAATTGTCGACAATTACATAAAAACTTACAAGTATCCTGGGAAGTGTTTGGTCCACAAATTACCCTACAACTTTCGGGTCAAGTTGAAAAGAATGATTACATGTCATTTGGTCTATCGGGTTCAGATACTTCTTCGCAAATGATAGGAGGTGATGTGGTTGTGGCCTACATGGATGATATTCGGGGTTATTCGATCGATTATAATATAACATCATTGGCTCCCTGTGTCCAAGTGTTGGGTCAAAACAAAGGCGTGTGTCGTGATGATGTAGTGGGTGGTTTAAATGATTTTCAATTAAATACCTATAGTCGTAAAGATGGCATTAATACTATAACCTTTAGGAGAACTTTAATATCATGTAAGTATTTTCCATTGACAATATTTAATTTAATATTTATTGGTTTTTTTTTCTTCCCTTTCTTAAGCCGATCATGGTGATAAGGAAATACGTTTAGACCGAAGCAATTACATTATATGGGCTTTAGGTCAATTGGACTCAAATTATGAACCAGCCTTCCATAATTATTATCCCAAAAGTGATGTTTTAATTGATTTCAATACAACTGAACCGGTTAATGATTGTTTTAGTTTTACCAAACATGCTGATGCACCCATACAAACCTGGGAAAAGGTCAAAATATTAGATCCGTAAGTAATATTATTTTATTAATTTAGAAATTTATATTAATATGTTATTCTTTTGGAAACTTAAGAACTGTTCGCACTTTTAATTCATATTTGGGTCCTTCTGGAGGTTTGAAAGGTTATCAGGGTATTACTGGTATGTTTTAATGTTAGTTTTATATTTTGTTTATATGCTGAAGTTTATTTTTCTAGGTCACGTCTCTAGTGGTTTAGCTTGGTATATAAATGGTTATATGATTCCCGAATTGTATTTGAAGAGAGGTCTTACATATGCATTTAAAGTAAGTTTTTAATATTAAAATTTGATAACATTCAAAATTAAAGAAAAACTTAACTGATTTAAAATTTCCAATTTGATTTTCTTGTTGTGGTCAAGATTATAATAGTCAAGAGTATATCATTCGCTTATTAAATAATTAAATTTACTTTGGTTTTAAAATCATTCATTTCATTATCGATCGAAAACTCAATTCCTATCGATAGTGGAATTAAGTCCATGTTTTGAGAATACTTTTTTCGAAATTAAATCGGAATAAAATTATTTTAAATTTTTTAAGTGGATCAATATTAATAAATCTTAATCGAAAAATCTAATTTTTATCGAAAAGTTGTAAAAATAAGTAATAAAATACAAAAAGTCGAAAAGTCAAAAAGTCAAAAAAAAAAATCGACTTTTAAAAGTTTTCCTACTTTTTCAATATTTATGGGAACTAAAGATAGACGAACAATGTGATATTATATTGAAATTAAAACTATTTTCATATGAAAACTATCGATCGTTATTCTCTGGGTACAAGTTATCATCTTGAATATATCCTCCAAATATCATGTTTGATAGTACATTGATGTCCATTATTTCATTCTTAAAAATAGCGATAATGGCCATCTCATTCGTAGGAAAACATTCTAAAATGCATAACAAAGTCATAGGTCTATTGTGTGGATTTGATTGTACGGATTATTAGGAATCAAATCCTAACTCTAAAATTATCAATCTAAAAAATTCTTCTTCCCTATACCTTAATGATACATTACAGCTCTTATGGATGATAAGTTTTGATATACAATTGTCAGTAGTGGATTTCTCTAGTCTATTTTTAGATACGTCAAAATTTTTCATTTTATATTTATATCCCAACAGGTAAGAGGTGGCAATAATCCTCATTCGCCCGACAATTATCATCCGCTTGTTATTACTGATGAACCACGCGGTGGTTATGATCGTCTTAGCGATGCAAAACAAAGTGAAATTCGTGTTTTAGCTGGTGTCGAGTTTACGCGACGTGGACGTCCCAAGCCAACAGCTGCCGGACCTCTATGTATATCACGTTATCCAGCCGGTTATGATCGTCGATTGGATGATAATTTTCCCAGTTTTAAGAAATTTAATCGTTCTCTTGTCACCGAATGTCCCTATGAAGAACCGGCCATATTGGAAATTACACCAAATATAACATGGCCCGATATTGTGTATTACAATAGTTTTACCCACGCCAACATGGGTTGGAAAATTCATATTATTGATAGTTATAGTAATGTTAGAAATCGTGGTAACAAAGTGTTGAGTGGGAATTGGAACTTTTTAATGGGAGGTGGAGTATTTATAATAACTACTATGTTTTATTTAAGATTTTGAAAATGACTGATGTTCTTAAATAGTTTTCTTTGTTATTGTAGTAGATGAAAGTACATTTTTTTTTTAATAATAATTTGCCTGATTTTATTTTCAAAATTCTTTTAATATTGTATGTTACACAACTATTTTGGTTTGACATATTTTTTTCTCGATTTCTCAAGATATTTTTAAATCAAATAAATAAATACTTTAAATATTTTTCAATATTTTTGTTTATTTAATATGTATGTTTGTTAATGTACGTATGTATATTAAATCATGTTTTTAATTTCCATGTAGAAGAGTTCCAAGAATAATTTATAATAAATATATTGTAGTATTGAATCCTTTAATAAATATATATTGATTTTCATAATAATAAATATTGGCATTTTTCATTAATTAAGTAGTAGATTTATGTATGTATATCAGTATGTATGTGGTACAAATATATGTGTGTAAGTATGTATTTATGTGATAATAACATGGTGATTATAAGATATATGAACCAAGTTCTTTTTATTAATGAACTTTTTATAAATAACTTTTTAAGCTCTAAAATGTAACTAGTAACAACGTTAGGTTTTTTACAAATATATATTTTTAAAATTGAGTTTTTTATATAATATTTTAATTAAGTAAATAATTTAATATTTTTTAGTTTATACAATTATTCGAATTAATATCACTTTTTTATTACATATTTCACATAATGTTTCAATAATGAAAAGATTATTGTTATTTGTTTTTTAACATTATTTTTCACAGTATTTAAATTCAAAGCTTTTTAAAGCTCAAGGTTCGTGATCTTTGACAAAGTTTTCTAAACATTTTGGTATTTGATTGCGATAAGGTATGCGATACTTACTGATAATTGTGGCAGCTAAACATTTAAGGTTAATATAATTCATGAGAGGTATTGTATTTGCTGAATTAAGTGAAATTAAATTATATGGGCGTTCATCCGATTTGTTGGGTTGATCTAAATCGGCACCATGATCGAGTAGAATTTTTATGATCTTAAAGAAAAGGAAAAAATAAAACAAGTACAAATTTTATTAGTTTCATTAAATTCAGTACTAATAATTATGTATTACTTATATACCGATTGAAAATATAATTATAATTTACCTCATTACTGAAATTATAAGGTTGAGCAGCTATATGCAGAGGAGTTGATTTCACTTCATTTTTAGCATTCACATTTATACCACATTCCAGTAACAATTTAATGACATCAGCATTTGGAAATATAACCTTCAAAAGAAAAAAATTAAAACATAAATATGTATATCCTTTTAGCCTTCCTTTATTCGTCTCTCTTACATTTAAATTCTCATCATTCAATAAACCACTCTTAATCACATTCAAACGAGAAACACATACATGTAATAGTGAGTCGTTTGTACAGGCACTGGTAATATTCGCCTGAATCAAATTACGCACCGACTTATAAACAATACGAGTTTCTTCCGGTCTCCAAGCTGTTGCAATAAGTAAATATATGGTATGAGCTATACATTTAAAAATACTGTCGAAATTCTCTTGTTGCCTTCTAGATATGGGACGTATTTGTAAGAGAGCATGACACTCGGCTACTGTCTTGGTGAGTAGCTCAAAAACCGTTAAAACATCTTTAAAATGCGGTAAAGTTTCATTGCCAAAATTACTCTGATTTAGATCTGTATTACGTTCATGCAACTCTAACATTAGGCGAACAAGAGCCTGTGCTGCAAAACTTGTATCAAAAAAGAGCAGTGTATTATGTTGAACGCGTATTTCGAGTAAGAGTGTCCAGAGCTGTATGCAACGTTGCAACTGTAGGGAATCGGCATATGAAGCACCACGAAATGTTAGACGAAAAAGAGTGTCCTTATGGGTGATACCAAGAATACGTTCACATATTAATAGACTTTGTATGCGCATCGCATCCATATCTGTGGCCATTTCGTCGAGTGCTTCTAATGTGGTAAATTCATGTTGAAAGCGATAGGCTTCACGTAAAGGAACTTTAGGAAGTTTTTCTATATGAGAAAAAGATAATAGATTTAAATATACTCTAGATTCCTTAACCATTGACACTAAAATTTTTACCAATATAAGGATTTTGAGACGCTCTTAAATGATGTGCCAAACGCCAATGTAAAACTGCTACTCGACTTTCATTGTGTTCATCCAAAAATGTTGAACCTATACCAGTATTTTTTTTACAAAAATGTTTAATCAAATTAACAACATAACAAACCTATTAGTTCATGAGCTTCAGCCAATCTTTCAATAGAATATTCTAAATTATTTCGTAAGTAATCGAAAATCTGATGTGCACCCTTCAGGCAAGCGGTACGTAAAGCATCATCACCATGACGACTAATAGCATAAGGATTGGCGCCATGTTCCAATAACAATTTGGTAGTTTCCAGTCTGTTATACAAAAAAAAATCAGAATATCTTTCGCAATATAAATGATATATACTTCCGCTTACCTGTGCTCTTGTATGGCGTAATGTAACGCGGTTTTACCTTGTGTATCAACAGCATTAATATCGCATCCTTTACGTATTAGAAATAAACATAGTTCTGGCGATTGTACTGAATTTATTAAACAAGTACCACCATTCATGTTGGGCTTCTTAATGTCAGCACCGTTTTCAGCAAGAAATTTTACTGGAAAGTTTTTGGTTTATTAATACATAATGCCTTAAATATTTACTTATATTCTTAATTTTCTTACCCATTTCAATGTGTGTCATGTAGCATGCACTTCGAACAGGCGTTGATCCCGTATCTGAGGTGGCATTTATGTCACTGCCAACACGTAATAGATACTTGACCATAGGTAAATTATTTGAAACCGCTGCACACCATAGCGGTGTTACCAAATGATATGAACGATCTTCTGGTGCTTCATACAATCCTTTTTGTTCTATATCAGCTTCGCAAATTGTTACCAAATATTCGGCTATAGGCACGCAACCTCTACTGCATGCTATGAATAGAGGTGGAGAACCGCCACGCATGCGACGGACAATTTCTCGTCTTGTTTCACGGCTATAACTGAAGTATATAATTTTAACATTATCTTTGTTACTTAATATGCATATTACGTAAAATATTTTTTTTTGGGAGATATCGAAATAAATAAAATAAAATATTCTACAGCCTTCAGGGTCTAAATTCAAAACATAAACTCGACAATTCTTTACTCATGTCAAATTTCATTAAAATCGGACAACCGTTTAGAATAACAGATTTATTTCCCCTTTATTGACCTAAACAATTAATAACATTTTATTAAAAATCTCGTAAATTATTTTTTATGGAAGGAAATTCAAATATAAAATATTATTTGATAAATACAAATAATAATTTGCTTCATTTTGCTTAAAATAATTGTTCTGATTAAGTTTTTCCTTACAAAATAATACAATTTTGCGTAAGCAAAAAACTTAATTGATTCACTGTATAATATTTATTTTCTAATATCTTCATCTTGTACGTCTATCCGTATCAAAACTCATTAAACTTATTTATAATTAAGAATTAATACAAATTTTATTTAAATATTTAGTTTTATTTATAGCAATCACCGACTATCTCATAGGTAGTTAGCCGTTGAAATACATGGAGAAGAAGAAAATGGAAGAAACTAAATAAAAAAGAAATCAAAACAAAAAATCAACAAAAATTGATCATTGTTGAGAGAGTTTGTAAACAACTATGTGCAAAAATAAAATTCTATAAAAACAATAACATGATTGATTCAATAGCAATGTTTAAAGCAATAAATTCGTTCATAGTAGCAACAATTCATTAACTAGAATTAAAAAACAAGTTCAATGACTTGAAAACAGATACTAATAAAAAGGCGGTATCAACTTCAGGAAATAAAATTAACATTTTCCAACGAGTATATCATCTCTGTGTGGATGTAGAAACCAACCATTAAATTAAATTTAAACTAATCATTAGAACGTCTAGAATAAACCATAATGAACTTACCTTTCAAGTTCCTCTCTAAGTCTTTTTGATATTGTGGAATTTTCTAAACATTTTCGAATTTCCTCGTGCAAATCATAACTGAGTTTAGCAATTTTCAACTGTATAGAGGGTACAGGGCAACGATTACTGGAGTATTTTCCACCAACTTCAGTCTCAGACTTAACCACTGCTGCAAAGCTCATAAGCGGTGATGGATTTGCCATTTTTCCAATTTGCAATTTCTTTAATATTATGAAATCGTTGTTGATTACTGCGCGTTTAACGCGTCTTTTAAGCAATTAGCACTCGAACTGACCACACTAATAAGTTTATATAGGATTGACACTAATTAATGGTACTCTTTGAAAACAACTTCCTCCAACACCTTTTCCTACCGTAGCTAGGTTGAATATTTATTATTTTTGTATTATTTATGCAAGTAGCCTATAGGTAGGTACATATATTTGCGATTTTATAATATGACCAAATGAGGAGTAGTGTTGTAATTTTTGTCTGTTTCTCTGTTTTTCTTTTTTCCTTACTCTTGTGCCGTTTTTTTCTTTTTGGCTGAACTGTCTGTCTGCTGCACTATATTTTTTTCCACTTGAAAAAGTGAAAGTAATTTTGTTTTCGTGGTATGTAAATCAATAATTATTGAATTAATTTTCGATTCCTTTATGAGTGCAGGAATTTGCTTTTAATTGTAACCATTGCTCATTTGCTTAACATTTGAAAATAAAAAGTTCACAAAACTTTCTCATTTTTAATATGTACTTTTCTTTTAAGAATTTCTAAAGAAAATTTAGCATTAATGCTGATAGATAATTGTCTTAATGAATTTAACTGTCTTGTTAATTTTAAGTTTATAATTTATAGCCCGAAAAGTTATTAAATTTAATAATATTTGATAAAACTGCAAAATTTATATTTTCCAACTATAATAGAACAGAGCCCTGCGACGACAAACATTAACGGCGGAGGCGGCTGGCACTAAAAATATCGGCGGCTTCGGCAAACACTAAAAATGTCGGCTGCTTAAAATTGACTGTAAGCCGGCTAAGTTTTCAGTTTTAAGTTTCCAACGAATTAATGTAAAAACGGAATCCGATCGATTAAAATGTGGGATTTTGAAAGCAAATATTTTAAAAATCTATTGTTTACCAGAGTAAGAAATTTTTGTATTCATAATACTATATTTATTTCTATCGTTATACAACTCATTTTCTCACTATTTTAATATAAACTCTTCATTTTAATACCCTTTACCTTCGTGATATTATTTTGTATTTACGATTGCCTTCGTGAGAATTCATTAAAATATATCGAAAGCTTACAGAATTAATTATAGGCATTATATCAAAGCAAATTTGTTTGAGGAACTGTTCATTGTTTAAAATATAACTCAATTTCGAAATGAATTAGAGAATGAGTTATTTTAGAGCTTTGATGTATGTACATACATACTTACAGATGTATGTAAAAAATCATGATATAAACTTTGGTTTTTCTTTTCGAACATCTTAAAATTCTGTCTTAATGTTGTACTAGCGACTTGCTGGAGGCGCGTAAATACGAAAATATCTGAGGCGAAGAAATTTCACTGTGACGCCGTCCGATTGTATGAATGTTGGCGGAGGCTTTATAACGGCTTTAATTTTATACTAATTGTATGGCCGCTTAATAAAACAGTATTATAACAAAAGCAAATGCACAAAATTTCAAGTTTTAGAAAATTATTTTTAAAAATGTCGATCAATTTAAAAAAATATTCAAAAATAACCCGGATAAAAATTCGCGAAATTACAATTTATAAAGTTTTTTTTGCTTTTATGAAACTATAAAAATCTTTAATTACTATACACATTCGTGTTTTAGATTGAAATTATTTGAAATTATTGGATTTTCTTAAATTTTAATGACTTTTCATCAGTTTTTTATTTACTGCTATTAATTTCCATAGGATGATACATATAAAAATAAAGTTTTAACATAGTGTGCGTAAACTTATGTTTTTATAATTTGTATAAACCAAAGACCGGAAGTAAGTCCTCCCAAAGTTCGCATATCAAATTGTGGTTATATTTTTATTTGTATATAATCTATGTTTGTATGTATTATTAGTTTTTATTTATAAAATATTTAATTTTTTTGTTTTAATATTTAGTTTTCCTTTTTTGTCCAAGACAACCTAACCAACTAAGCTAAGTTCTCCACTTTTTTGTCCATTTCCTGTTTCGTTCCCTTCTACATCTTTACTTTATAATAACTGTCAAAGTAAGAGAATAGTAGTAAGTTTGCGCGCTGGTTTTACTCTTCTATAAGTTTTGTGAAAATTTGCGCTCAAATTAAGAAAATTGTATATAAATTTTGAAAAATAAGAAAATAAAGTGTGAATTAATGAAAATCTTATTGTTTTATTATAATCTAATAAAGTTTAAAAAAAATTAAGAAATTTTCAACCTGTTTCGGGCATTGCAATCATTGTTAGTCCTTATAGTATATTTGTGCGTTTGTCGTAAATTTCATTAAGCCAATGGAGTACCCTTTTGTTGAACGTTATGTTCGGTGTATGCAATGATATGTATAAATATGCGTGCAAGTGAGTGTGTCCGGCAAAAATATACCAACGGAGCACCACTTTTCAAAGTTAATGTTACATGAGTTGAAAAAGAGAGTAGCTTATGCAAGTTGATGTTGTTGGTAAAATAAAAGTTTATTATACATACATATTATTATGTATGAATATAGTAAATGTGTACATACATACATATTTGTCATAAATAGAGAAGTTAAATGCATAGAAGTCAATTAATAAAAAATTAAATAAATAAAAAAGAAAAAATATGGATTTTTTTAATATAAAAATTTATTAAATACGTACAAATAAATATTTGAAAACATATTTAATTATCATACATAGCTTTTGAGAACAAATTCGAAAATGTTTGTTTTCAAATGGAAAATTCGTGCCATCTCAAACAAAAAGGCAGTTAGAAATTAAACCTATTTTTCAAATGTATATTCAAATGTCTTCTTAAGCTTTTCCAGATTATGTGGCACATATTATGTTAAATTTTGGCATATTCTAAAAATTTTCGGTTCGGTTCCGTCTTGATAATTGTTGGGGCCAATCCAAACATTTAATACCGTGCTTCTCAAGTCCCTAGGTGGTTATATAAGCCTTTTGCTTATGGCCACCGTCATGCATTTTGATAGTTTAGTGTGGTTCACACCCTAAGACTTCCTGGATATGGAGATAAGAATCCGTTAAAGGATCAATCTAAGGTTCTGCCTTTATTATGTGGACTATTTTCCTAAGGATTCTTAACGTTTTTCATGGAACCAACCCCAAATCAATAGTAATCCCTGTGAAAATATTATGAATATTTCGGCTTTGGAATATAATCTTAAGATTGATAAAATTTTATCAAACAGTAATTCCAATAAATTTTACAAATAAAATTCTTTAATTAATTAGGAAAATCAAAAAAGTTTAATAGAAGGTGTGTTAGAAAAGTATAGTTTAGTTCCTGGACAAAAATAAATTTTTATATGTATGTAGAACTAAATTATCGTTTACTTTTCGCCAATGGTGCTGAGGGATTTTCACCCTTATAGAAATCTTTCAGCAATTCCATAGCCTCGTCAGCTCTCAAACCGCCTTTTATATTCAAACAGTGACCCACGACTTGTGGCACGTTAACAACTGTCTTGCCGCCGAAACGGTCATTGGCACAACCATAAATAATTTCCTTCACCCTTAGATCATGCAAAGCAGCGGAGCACATTATACATGGCTCCACTGTAACAACTACGGAAATATGTGGAAAAACTTTGGAATAATCTAAATTATTTGTTGAGCAATATTTCAGAACCTGATCGATGCAGATGAATTCAGCATGACGTGTGGCGTTTTTTGTGGCATTAACTTGATTACCACCACGTGCTATAATTGTACCATTGTAAATGAAAACACAACCCACGGGTACCTCACCGGCGGACAGCGCTAGACGTGCTTCTGCAAATGCATCCTCCATAAAATCGTCTAGTGCCATGTTCTCGAAAATTGCTTTATTTTTTTAAAATTTTTGTAAACACATCAAAAAATACAATTGTTTTTGTTTACGAATGTAATTTTTTTGGAAATGTTGCCAACTTACAAAAACTGCTAAACTCGCAAAGAAGTTAACAACTACATATAGCTCATTTACTAAAAGACTGGCATAATCCATTAATGTGTTTCTAATCTGAATTTTAATTAAATGTTTACTTATGAAATATATGAAAAACATGAATTTCCTTTTGACAGCAATGTTGGCAACATTATGTAGTGTCAATATATAGTAACAGGATGTTTCATATATAAATATTTTTCCGAGGGTAGTTTTGGTAATTGTTTGTTTTTACAAAAAAAAAAATCTTTTAAAATTTAAAAATTGTGATTTATACTTTTGGAAGGGACATTCTATGTGAGTTTTGACAAATTATAGACCTTTTATGGAAGCTATGACAAGCTAAGCAACGGTCTCCACTTTTTTTGTTCATTTCCTTTTTCGTTCCCTTCTACATCTTTACTTTATGATAACTGTCAAAGTAAAAAAAAATAGTAGTAAGTTTGCGCGCCGGTTTTACGCTTCTATAAGTTTTGTGAAAATTTGTGTTAAAATTAAGGAAATTATATAAATTATTGAAAAATAAGAAAATCAAGTGCAATTTAATGAAAATCTTATTGTTATATTATAATCTAATAAAGCTTATACAAATTTTATAAATTTGCAACCTTTTTCGGCCGTTTGCAATTATTGCCAGTCGTTATAATATATTTGTGTGTTTGTTGTAAATTTCATTAAGCCAGCGGAGCACCCTTTTTGTTCAAGGTCATGTTCAAGTGAGTGTGTCCGGCAAAAATATACCAACGGAGCACCACTTTTCAAAGTTAATGTTAATTAAATGAGTTGAAAAATAGAGTAGCTTATGCGTGTTGTTGTTGTTAGTAAATTAAAAGTTTATTATATGTACATACATATTATGTATGTTTGTAAAAATATGTATTCATGCATTAAGTAAGAAAATAAAGTATAGTGTATTAAATATTACGTATACGTATGTACGTAGTTCATAAATAGAAATATAGTGCATACATAAATACATATTTGTGATAATTAAAGAAATTAAATGCATAGATGTCAATTAATAAATTAAATAAATAAAAAAGATAAAATACATATATGTATGTATTTTTTAATATAAAAATTTATTAAATACAAATTAATTGATTAAAATAACTATAAAATAGTAATCAGTTGAAATTCATAAAATATTAAGATAAATTAATAAAATAAAAAATAAATTAAAATGTAAAGATCAGGGTTGTCTTAGAATCTAATTGTTCTAAATTGAATTTAAAAACCACAAAAAACACACATTGTTTTTAGTTCGATCTACATAGTTAGTATATACCTATTTATATTTATATTTTTTGTAATTTTCAAATCCAATTCTGAAAATGTTTGGATTAAATAACAACCCCAAGTAATTAAAAGTCAAAATGCCAAATCGTTTCAAATGGTACTTGATAGTTATGAGACAATTGAAAACATAAATAATTTTTGAAAAAAAAATTCACATTATATGGTATATGATCTTCTATTGTATACCACAGCACCCATTCAAAGTCCCTTAATGGCTTAAAGCTCCTCTCAAAGACATTTCACATGATATTAATTTTTCATATCATTTCTTTGCGTGAAATATGAAATAAAATGGAAAAATCCTTAAAAAATTACTTTTTTATTCTTTGACATAGTAGCTCACCTAATATTGTTCCTAGAAATGGTATCTTAGAATGAAACAAGCATTAATTTTCGATGGGCGCCGTCCTTTTCCCCGTACAAATTATCTTCATTTAAGACTCCTAAATCCACTTTAATAAATTATTTTTTTTTTGATTAATCTAACTAAAATTTTTTAAATTTTTACAAATGTTTTTTATTAAAACCGTCTTTCATCATAATTAAAAACATGATTAAAAAGTTTCCTTCATTCGATATGTATTTGAAATATGTACTTCACTATAAAAATATAAGAAAATAATAAATTAAATATGAAATTTAGCAAAAATAAATTATAAAAATAAAAAATAATGTAAGTGCACAGGGTGAATTTACACTTAAAAAATAAAAAAATATATAAAATAATTAAATAAAAATATATTTTGTATAAATATAAAATAAAAAATATATAAATAAAAATATAAAATAATAAAAAATATATTTTTTGTATAAATATAAAATTATTAATTAAAGTACACATTCGTCAACATTTCATCAAGAATTATGAAATTATGCATAAGGTAAGAAAACAATGAATCTTTATTAGAAATGTTGAAAATCAGAATTTTAATTAAATGTTTGCTTATAAAATATGTACACAGAAAAAACTGAAAAACGATTTCAATTACCAAAACCTCGTTTTCAATTATTTTATTTTTTGAAGTTCAACCTATAACAAAAATTGTATATTCAATTACTACTTATAATTGATTTCGTACACAAAATTTTTATTTTTTTCTATTTTTGTTGTAATTAAATACGTATTTGATTATACATTTTTATGAATCAAATACAAAATGAATTGAACTATTTTAAAATTTTTGATTAATCTTTTAATTGAAAATTTTTTAAAATTAATTTTTTCTGTGTATGTAAATGAACATGTATTCTACTTTTGACTTTAACAGCAAAAAAATCGGAAATAGTAAATGTTTTAGTAAATGAGCGATATGTACAAATGTATGTATATGGGACCGACTAATTATGTAAAGAAAGCAAAATCATGTTTTTGTTACCCCTCTCAAAATTTACATTGTTTTGTTTTATGAAGATCCCCAACATATTTTAAGAGACCTGATAAAGGACCACATAACAGGGCCGATAGGGGCCTACGATATTTCTTCTGAACTAACTAATGAACAAACAAACAAAATTAAACAAATAATTACATATCGTGATATGAAATCCAAAAAGCCTAAGTTACAAAAAAAATCAAAACAAATTTTTTTATTGATTATGATGCACAGTATCAGAATACATGTCGCTGCTAAATTTTACACTCCTAGAATTAAAATTAACTTCCTTATCAACGAAATATTATAAGATTATTAACTTAAATTCATAAAAATTTTAAAATTTGAATTTGTAAAATGTCGTAAATTTGCATAAAATAAAAATTGCACTTTTAACGAATCCTTGTAAATTAGATTTTATTTTAATAGCTTTAGAACTTTTCCAAAGAAAAAATTCCAATAATTGAAAATATTTATGAAAACAGAGAAGCCGTATGAATATCTGCCAAATTTCGTCCTGTTTGAGCGACAAAATTAGTTACAAATGTTGAACCGTACTATATTTTAATGTAACTTACGCCTTTTTGGGCTTTAGAAAATTTTTTAATTAATTTTAATCTTCATTTCTCTGTAATTAAACAAAAACTGAAATTTTTCTTATTTGTTAATAAAAAATAAGCGTAACTTCAGAAAATATTGAAATTTTTTGGTTTATCATTTTAGAAGGTTTTTCGCAAAGAATATAGTTTTTTTCTTTTCCTGAAAAATTTGTTCGATGTAACTTAGTGCTATTTGGATATTATGTGACGATATGTACATAACAATCCTTTCAAATGATACAAAATATTGGCTTAAATGAGTTTGCGCAAGTTAAAAGCAGTCAATTTTGGTAAACGTCCTAATACAACGATCGGTAAATCATTGTTCATACCTCCTATAGTTGAATTACATATTCCAAAAATTAATTTTCATGCTAATTTAAAGGCTGTGTTGATCAACTTTTATCCTTTTACCACCACCTTTCCGCCAAAGAACTGCATAACGACCAAAATACTTTTCTCTTATATATTTTATTAAAAAACAATATAGAAATGCTATTATTAAAATGCTAAACTTAAAATAAAGAATTATGTACTACTAATTGCTAAATATTCCGAATTATTTTTCTGCTAAATATTTTTCCAATTCCGTTGATGCCAAAAGGCTAAATCGTGTTTTTACAGCATTCAGCGATTTTGTTAACTTCTTGCGCAGCACAGCCGAGGTTATGTTAAGAAATTCTTCCACCTTTTTAAAATAAAATAATGACTCTTATGATATACACAAACAATAGCGAATCTATTTACTTACCGTCAATTCATTTTCTTTGCGACCATATTTAACAAACTGGCATTGAGGAGCATGTTTCATGTGTTCCTTCCATGGATCATCAGTTGGATCCCAACCATGTAATTGTTTGCAACAAACAAAACATGTTGCAGCGTCGTCTTCTTCATTATTTTTATTACCCGTCCAGTAGAAACCAGCTTCAGCCATTTTTGTAATACTGCAAGATGAATTTTCGTCGTAAGGCCAGGTTTTGAAACTATCAATACGATGTTTTTCCATTAGAAACACTTCTTGGAAATTATTAAATTTAGCTGAAATATTTTCCGACATATTTTTATTCAATTTTGTATTATTGTCTAAATTAATATATTTTTCACAATTTTTTTCAAGCGTCTCTTTCGCGGTCAGTGTTGTTATTGCGTTGGGCGTTTGAATTTTTTTTTGTAATAAATATCATTTACATGAAGGTTGGCAACATTATGAAGTGTCAATCTATAATAACAGGATGCGTCATATATAAATACTTTTACGAGGGTAGTGTTAATATAGTGTTGGTAAACGTTTATCTTTACAAAAAAAATCGTTTAAAATTTAAAAATTGTGATTAATATTTTGCGTTAAAAAGTAGTGTTTATATTTCTATAATCATATTTGTGGAATAGTGACCTTTTTTATTTTAATTTTCACTTTTTCATAGTTTTTTTTGTTTATATATTAGGAACAAGTTAGTGTGTTATGTACGGTTGGAGTACCATGTCGTTTTTTAATGCATTATGTGCTAAGCAGATTTATTTTCGAATCGATTATCGTCAGTTCTCTAAAGTATCATATTATCTATTACATTTCGTATACAAAAGCTATATTTGTCTGAAATTTTCTTAGATTTTTACTCATTTTTCTTTTTTTCGGCTTAAACAAATTTTGAATACATATTCTGTTGAACTTGATCCTTGAAACCTCATTAGATGTCAGAATCATAACAATGTTCAACAGTACCGGTTCCCATGGTGTACTGAAGTGATTTAGTTTGCATCCGATCTAGTTAGTTTAAGATAAGTTCAAAAATTTTTCTGCATTTTATTTATAAAAAAGATTAAAGGTATATAAATAATTCAGTTTCTTTTTCTGAAAAAAAAAAAAAAATAAATAAAAATAAGGCCAGCTTATTCATATCCATATCAAATTGTTAAAAAAAATATAAACTACAAGTTGCTTAAATTTATGATTCATTTCCCATAGTTGTTTAAATTTTTTTGATGCATTTCTGACATACTTTTAGTAAATGCTCTTCAATTTGTGATTATTTCATTTCTCATATACTTCAGTAAATCCTCTTCGATCAAAAATTTCTCTGCTTTCTCTGGCCAATTGTTATTATTAAGTGCTCTTGGACTGGGATGAGCTAGACGTAATAGATGTTTACTTTTGCAATATTCTGATGCTTTCAGAGTATCATATACATAATTCCCAATGGCTACAATAATTTCTGGTTGTATTAATTGTAATACTTGTTCGGTAGTACGTAAACATTCATTGCGAATTTGTAGCTTATAAGGTCCTTTCAATTCGCTGGGAGTAATATTGTTGCCATTGCTATTGAAAAATACAAGCGGGCAAAAATTATGAACAAAACATTGTTTAAAGAAAGTATCGAGGGATCCGTTTGATAATTCTTTAAATAATGTCCATAGCCGTTTACCACTTGGTTCTTCGCGTGTACTTGCTAAACCTTTAACAGGTCTTTTAGGATGAACTACTGGCGGTTGGTTAACGGTGCCATTTAGCCCCATTATATCTCTAACGGTAGTAATATTGCCGAACGGTATCTGGAAGATATTAAAATTTTATTTTAGCAGTAGGTCAAATATATAAAAATATTAAAAAAATCCAACTCAAACACTAGACAAATAGTTTTTAACTTTGTCTAACTACTCACACCAGTTTGCATCATACCATTAGGTCCAGGATTCATACCAATGAATAATACTTTTTTAACTTCATTAAGGTATTTTTTTAAGTATGCACAATGGATATCGTCGGCATATTCTATTGGATTGTAAATATGAGTGATATCCGGATTTGTTGTAAAATTTCTAAGTTTTTCATTTAATTGAATCTCTAAATTGTAAAATTGTATCCATAAATCTGGAGCTATGCTGGTGTTTGCTAACATTCCGATATGACTTATTGTACAGTTTACTTTTTATTAAAATTATCAAGTTAAAAAGCTTGCGGCTATAACCACTCTATAAATTTAAAATTTTTAAAACTCTTATTTCTGAAGCTTTTTTGATAAAATTTTAACAACAATACAAAGATATTTAGTTTAGTTATAACTAAGTGTCTGGTGTGTATGTATACTGATTATTACTCACCCCCGTCTGTCCCATACCATCGTGTCCTGGATTCATACCAATAAACAACAATCTCTTCGTGCCTTTCAGATAATGTCTTAGGTATTCACAGTGCAGTTGGGCAGCATACTCAACGGGATTGTAAATGTGTGTTATTTCTTTTTCTGCTTGGTAGTGACACAGATTTTCATTTAGTTCACATTCTAAATTGTAGACCTTTTGCCACAAAGTAGTGTTAAAAAAATTAGAAGTTTTAATTAATCTGTTATTATTATTGTTGGCGTCTGGTAATGTCTCTTTATGGACAACCGGCTTGTTAGTTGCCTTTCTGGCTAATTTTTTCTTTAGCATATTTATTATTAAAGTAATTAATGAATTATTTAAAAAAATCCGCTTTGTTTTGAAAAATTTGTTTATTATTGTTTTTATTTTGGTTTTGATTCGGCTTTTACAATCAGCTGGTTTGTGGCATTCACGGAGAATTAGTAACACAATCACAATTTGCTGTTAACAGGCTGTTTTGCTTATAAATTCTTATAAAAATTCAAAAATATTTTAACGGATTTTGGTAATTCCTATAACTATGTACATATTTCATTTCAATTAAACCGATCGTTTAATTAGATAGATTAATAGACCAGGCATGGAAAATTCAGTACTTTAGTACTTTTTCATTTCGAAATATTACCGCGGTATTCCTACAACTTATTCAGTATTTTTTCTAACTAATAAACTGTTGATAAGAAGTCCACATAGTATTCAGTCTGTAGTCTAGTCTATAGTCTAGTCTAGTCTAGTCTAGTCTAGTCTAGTCTAGTCTAGTCTAGTCTAGTCTAGTCTAGTCTAGTCTAGTCTAGTCTAGTCTAGTCTAGTCTAGTCTAGTCTAGTCTAGTCTAGTCTAGTCTAGTCTAGTCTATAGTCTAGTCTATAGTCTAGTCTATAGTCTAGTCTAGTCTAGTCTAGTCTATAGTCTAGTCTAGTCTATAGTCTAGTCTAGTCTATAGTCTAGTCTATAGTCTAGTCTATAGTCTAGTCTATAGTCTAGTCTATAGTCTAGTCTATAGTCTAGTCTATAGTCTAGTCTATAGTCTAGTCTATAGTCTAGTCTATAGTCTAGTCTATAGTCTAGTCTATAGTCTAGTCTATAGTCTAGTCTATAGTCTAGTCTATAGTCTAGTCTATAGTCTAGTCTATAGTCTAGTCTATAGTCTAGTCTATAGTCTAGTCTATAGTCTAGTCTATAGTCTAGTCTATAGTCTAGTCTATAGTCTAGTCTATAGTCTAGTCTATAGTCTAGTCTATAGTCTAGTCTATAGTCTACTATAGTCTAGTCTAGTCTATAGTCTAGTCTAGTCTAGTCTATAGTCTAGTCTATAGTCCAGTCTATAGTCTAGTCTATAGTCTAGTCTATAGTCTAGTCTATAGTCTAGTCTATAGTCTAGTCTAGTCTAGTCTATAGTCTAGTCTATAGTCTAGTCTATAGTCTTTTTCAATTTTATTCTCCTATTTTTTTGGAGTTTGCATCGATATAGCTTATGCTGGTATTTTTTCTTTCCATTACCTTATCTTTCTATTAATTTAGTTTTTTTTTTACTATATTCTAGTATTTTTTGGCCTCTTGTATCTTTTAAATCATTGAATATATTAATAATATTCACATATCAATCAATTATAATTACATTTTTTCAAATTGATTTAAACTAAATGGTTTGCTTTTTGGAACCGGGATTCCTAGACCTAGTTAGGAGCAAATTTGGTATTTTTTAAACATACTTTTCGTAAATATGAATATTTCTTTTCAGGAAAGCAAAATCTATAAGAATTTTAACATACTTTATCCCGATTAAATGGGGATATGTGTACATATAAGTGATCTATTTTGTTCTTTAACTGTTATTTTTAAAATTTTCTGTAATATTGAATCGAGGAATATAAATTAAGCAAACAATGTTTTAATTTAAATAGAACCTATAAAAGAAAACATTCTGACACTTTTTTGTCCATCAAATGGTACTTTTTTTACTGAACTAATTTCAAAAATTAAATTAAAACATTCTAAAATTCTATACTATTACTTATTGGTACTATTTTGTTGTTCAAATGGTTATTTAGTTATCGTTTTTCTTCATTGGTACACAAAAGTAAAGCTATAGATAAACTTTATAGCGACGAAAATATATTTTAAAAGAGTGTTCACATGATAGTCCTTTAATACTTTTGTAATCCAAATTTTGGTATAATTTAATTTTGATAAGGGTAGCGTAGCATCCATGGTACGCTAGTCTTTTATAAAATTAACGTGCAGATCTTCTACTAGGTGGGGTTGTGGGGTTTAAATAAAAAACAAAGACACTATAAGTTGGTATAATTCATAGCTAATTAGAGTTCGATCCTCACGAACTTTATAGTAAATCTTACACATATATTCAATAAAAACTCTTTTTTTATTTTATTTAATACAAAATTTTCTTATTTTTATTCGTTTACTTAAAATCTACATAATTTTTATGGCATTTCATTATAAATTTATTTAAAACAGTTTAATTCAATATTTAGTAATTAAATACCTTTCTAAAATAAAACTATGACAGTAAAAGGCTTATAACCTAAATGAACAGAAATTGGCAATTTATGGAATTTATTTTGTAATTAACTTAATATATATAACTGACCATTTTCCTCTCTTCATTTCTAAAAAAAATACACATAAAACCAACACCAGTACCCAATCGTTTCTTTGTCTTAAAATAAAAATACATATCTGCGTCTAAAAACTAAAATAAATATTGCTTTAGTCCATCATTTGTTATGCCTGCAAGAGAAGGGGAAATTGACTAAAACCTAAAGGAAATCAGTTCCATATGTTGCAGGCACAACAAACAAATCCAGTATTTAATATTACTAACTTAAAGTCTAATTAAATGTAAGTAGTTAATAGAGGAAGAGGGCTTTTATGGTGGCATTAAATTAATTTAAATTTTAAGATTTCTGCGTCTATTGCCAATATTTGACCATTCCACTGGTATCGATGCTGAGACATCATACTTGCTTGTCGCACAATTTTGCAATTTTTGTGCACGCTCGCAACGACGACTTACTGACCAGTAGGTAAATCCTTTAGGACATCTAAATATTTGTCCTTCTAAGCGTTGAGTTTGTGCTGAAAACTGACATTTGACAAAGAGCTGAGCACACTCATCACTATTTAGGGCAAAGTGTCCCTCATTGGGACACAGGGGAGCAGTTGAACGAATTTGAATCTAAATAATTTGGAAAACAAATGATACTTAAATTGAATTATTATAGAAAAATTCAACTTTCTCTTACCGTATGACTATGTTTGTACTCCTCTTCAAAAAGTACAGTTTGCGTTCTAGACTTTATCTCACAATCATCGCCAGAATTTGGTGCATCACATCTGTTAAGGCTTTCGTGGTATACAGTGCCATTTGGACATTTAAATACAACTATACTTTGATCGTAACTATCGGCTTTTTCAGTACATTGGTAGAACATATTGCAATGTTTAGGATGACGTCTAAAGCCTGTCGGGCATATGAAAAGATTTTGACCCTCACTGGTTGGTGGACAGGGTGCTGTAGTGTTACCAGAAGTTTCTGGTTGAATAGTTGATTCACCAGTAATAGGATCAGTTGGTGAAGTTGTTTCTGGTTTTGTTGTGGAACTTTCTATAGGTTGAGTAGTTGTAGTCGTATCTGTAGGATATTCAGTTGTAGTCTGTTCTGGTTTTCCCGTAGTTGTGGTGTCTTTGGATTTTTCCGTTGTTGTGGTTTCAGGTTTTCCCACAGTTGTGGTTTCTTTAGGACTTTCAGTTGTTGTAGTTTCAGGTTTTCCGGTAGTTGTAGTTTCCTTGGAACTTTCCATAGTTGTGGTTTCAGGTTTTCCCACAGTTGTGGTTTCCTTAGGACTTTCAGTTGTTGTAGTTTCAGGTTTTCCGGTAGTTGTAGTATCCTTGGAACTTTCCACAGTTGTGGTTTCAGGTTTTCCCACAGTTGTGGTTTCCTTAGGACTTTCAGTTGTTGTAGTTTCAGGTTTTCCGGTAGTTGTAGTTTCCTTGGGACTATCAATTGTTGTAGTATCCTTTGAACTGTCCGTTGTTGTAGATTCAGGTTGTCCCGTAGTTGATGTTTCCTTAGGATTTTCCGTTGTTGTAGATTCAGGTCGTCCTATAGTTGTAGTTTCCTTAGGACTTTCTGTTGTTATAGACTCAGGTTTTCCAGTTGTGGTAGTATCATTGACACTTCCAGTTGTGGTTGGTTCAGGTTTGTTTGTTGAACTAATCTCTGTAGTTGATGGATATTCAATTGTTGTAGCACCCGATGAACAATTGCCCGATACTTTATCGGCATAGTTACAAGTCTCTAGCGAAGAATCCCAAACAGTACCTTTAGGACAACGGAAACTATATACCTGGTAGTTTCCATTCTTATCTCCATCTACACAGCGATAATAACGATTGCAATCATCAGGGTCTGGGAAGAAACCTTCACTAGTACAGGTATGATTTATGGGTTCCATTGTAGTGCTTTCATACTCTTCTGTAGTAGTCGATATTGAGGATGTTTCAGTAGTGGTAGGTACATAACCAGGCTTATCAGTGGATTGTACAGTAGTGGGATACACCGAAGAAGTTTCTGTAGTTGTAGGAGATGTCATTGTAGTGTTAGGGTTTTCAGTAGTTGTAGGTGAAGTAGTGGAAGTAGAAGCCCCTACTTCCGTCGTTGCGGGAGAGTCTGTCGTACTAGGTACATATCCTGGTTTATCTGTTGGTTGTTCGGTGGTAGTAGGTTTTGTCATTGTCATAGAGGTGGTTTCCACAGGAATTGAAGTGGTTGAATCAGTTGGCTTATATGTGGTTGTTTCATATCCAGTTGTGGTCGTCTCTATTTGCTCAATTTGACCTTCACAACGCTCTACATTGGCTGCATGGTCACATGTTTGCTTGTCTTCATTCCAACCTGTTCCCTTGCCACACATAAATGCATGCTGTTCTAGTTTGTTTCCATTCATTATACATCTATAAAATTTACGACAATTATCGGGATCAGCCATAAATCCTTCACC
This sequence comes from Lucilia sericata, assembly GCF_015586225.1. Classification (NCBI taxonomy): domain Eukaryota; kingdom Metazoa; phylum Arthropoda; class Insecta; order Diptera; family Calliphoridae; genus Lucilia; species Lucilia sericata. Next base: position 486,464 of record NW_023994067.1, read on the forward strand.
TGGACATTTTTTACCTGCCGGAAGATTAGGCACTGGCGTGGTTGAGGATGGTTGCATGGTTGTAGTATAATCCGTAGTAGAGGATGGTAAATCAGTTGAACTAGTCGTAGGTTCAGTTGTAGGTTTTGTGATGGGCATGGTAGTGGTAGGAGTTTGTGTGGTAGTTGTGGGCGTTAGTGATGACATGGTAGTTGTCTGAGGAGCTGTTGTAGGCTTATCATATTCGGTAGTAGTATGACCTGGCGACGAAGTTGTCGTATATTCCATTGTTGTAGTTTCCACTTCGGGTTCTTCAGTTTGTCCCTGACAACGTTCGATATTGTCTCTGTGGTCACACGTCTGTTTTTCTTCATTCCAGCCAGTACCTTTAGCGCACATAAACTCATATTTGGAGTATCCATTACCACTTTTCTCACAGCGATAAAATTTGCGACAATTATCGGGATCAGCCATAAAACCTTCTCCATTACAATTCTTTCCTGGTGGTAAGTTCGGAATAGGTGTGGTTGATGTTGGTTGCATAGTGGTAGTGTAATCTGTAGTAGTGCTGGATTCTGTTGTAGTTGATTGTACAATAGTTGTTGGATGTTGGGTCGTTGTCGTTGGCTTTTGTGTAGACATTGTTGTTGTCTCATAGGCAGTAGTTGTAGGCTTTTCATATTCCGTAGTAGTTGTTGGTTTCACATATCCAGCAGTTGTTGTCTCACTTGTTGTAGAACCTCCAGTAGTATATTCTATTGTTGTAGTTTCCGGTTCAGGTTCTTCGGTTTGTCCTTGACAACGCTCAATATTATCTCTGTGATCACATGTCTGCTTTTCTTCATTCCAACCTGTGCCTCTAGCACACATGAATTCATGTTTTGAATAACCATTTCCGCTCTTCTCACAGCGATAGAATTTGCGACAATTATCTGGGTCTGCCATAAAACCTTCTCCTTTGCAGAGCCTTCCAGGTGGTAAGTTGGGTACCGGAGTAGTTGATGTTGGTTGCATAGTTGTAGTATAGTCTGTGGTAGTACTTGGTTCAGTAGTCGTAGGCATGGTAGGTTGGGTGGCAGCTGGAGAAATTTGAGTTGTTGTGGTAGGTTTTTGATTTTCCATTGTTGTTGTTTCATATGAAACTGTAGTAGTTGTAGGTTTCTCATATCCAGTTGTTGTTGTGGGCTTTTCGTAGCCAGCTGTAGTAGTCTCACTTACTATGCTACTAGTTGGCCTGTAAGTGGTATACTCTACGGTAGTTGTTTCGGGATCTGGTTGTTCAGTTTGTCCTTGACAACGCTCGATATTGTCTCTATGGTCACAGGTTTGTTTATCTTCATTCCAGCCGGTTCCTTTAGCGCACATAAATTCATGTTTGGAATAACCGTTGCCACTCTTCTCACATCTATAAAATTTGCGACAATTGTCGGGATCAGCCATAAAACCTTCTCCGCTACATTTATTGCCTGCTGGTAAATTTGGAACAGGAGTAGTTGAAGTTGGTTGCATTGTTGTGGTATAATCTGTAGGTGTAGTACTTGGCTTAGTGGTACTGGGTTTCAAGGTAGTTGTGTAATCTGTAGGAGTAGTACTTGGTTCAGTGCTACTAGGTTTGGTGGGTTTCATGGTAGTTGAGGGAGATTGAGTTGTTACGGTTGTTGATTCATATGAAGGGGTGGTAGTTGTGGGCTTTTCGTATCCTGTTGTTGTCGTAGGAGGTTTTTCATAATCGGCTGTAGTAGCTTCACTTGCTTTGCTTGTTGTGGAGCTGCTGGTCGTATATTCCATGGTTGTTGTTTCAGGCTCTGGTTCCTCAGTTTGTCCCTGACAACGCTCAATATTGTCTCTGTGATCGCATGTTTGTTTTTCCTCATTCCAACCTGTACCTTTAGCACACATAAATTCATGCTTAGAGTAACTATTACCAGTTTTTTCACAGCGGTAGAATTTGCGGCAGTTGTCAGGGTCCGCCATAAAACCTTCACCATTACATTCCTTTCCTGGAGGTAGATTAGGTATCGGTGTTGTTGAGGTAGGTTGCATGGTGGTAGTGTAATCGGTAGTAGAAGTGCTGGGCTCATTGGTTGTTGGTTTTTGAGAAATCGTTGTTGTTTCATAGAAAGTTGTTGTTGTTGAGGGTTTTTCATATCCCGCAGTTGTTGTGGGCTCTGTGGTCGTTGGTTTTTGAGCTGCCATTGTTGTTGTTTCATAGGAATTTGTTGTTGTCGAGGGTTTTTCATATTCTGTAGTTGTTGTGTGTTCTGGGGTTGTTGGTTTTTGAGCTGCCATTGTTGTTTCAAAGGCAGATGTTGTAGTTGTGGGTTTTTCATAACCATTTGTAGTACTTTCACTTGTTGTTGGTTTGTAAGTAGTATATTCCATTGTAGTTGTTTCAGGATCTGGTTGTTCCGTTTGTCCCTGACAACGATCGATATTGTCTCTATGATCACATGACTGCTTCTCTTCATTCCAACCTGTTCCTTTGGCACACATAAATTCGTGTTTGGAATAACCGTTGCTACTCTTTTCACAACGATAGAATTTGCGACAATTATCGGGATCAGCCATAAAACCTTCTCCTTCACATGTATTACCTGGAGGTAAGTTTGGTACAGGAGTTGTAGAAGTAGGTTGCATAGTACTGGTATAATCAGTAGGTGTGGATGCAGTTGTAGTAGATTCACCGATCACTGTGGAAGTGGGATATATTGTAGATGTGGTGGTTGGATTCATCGTTGTTGGTTTCTCAAAAGTTTCAGTAGTCGAAATCACTGTGGTAGAAGAATATTTTTCTGTTGTCGTCGTACTCTGATATTCCATAGTAGTTGTTTCCGGCTCTGGTTCCTCTGTTTGTCCTCGACAACGATCTACATTATCTCGATGATCACACGTTTGGTTCTCCTCATTCCATGCTGTGTTTTTAGCACACTTAAACTCATGACGTTCATAGCCTTCTTTCGATTGAATACAACGATAGAATTTTCGACAGTTATCAGGATCAGCCATAAAGCCCTCACCTTGACATTTTGTACCGGGTGGTAGATTTGGTATGGGTGTGGTGGTAGATGGTTGCATAGTAGTAGTCAAGTCGCCAGTTGGTATGGATTCTGTGGATGTAGGTTTTACAATTTCAGTTGTGGACTCATATTTAGTTGTAGTAGTGGTGTAATAAGAGTCGGTCGTAGTTGGTACACCAGTAGTAGTTTGAATTTGACATCTAGGATCCGCAACATTAGCGGGATGATTGCAACTTTCAATTTCTGCATCCCATACTGTGTTGTTTCCACATTTGAATGAATGCTTTTCAAAATTTCCCTTGCCGTTATCAATACATCTGTAGAACTTTTGACAGTCTTCGCTGTCGCCAAAGAAACCTTCTTTGGAACACTTGTCATTAGATGATATTGGTTCGTTTGGATTAGGTTTTACTGTAGTAGTAATAGGTTGGCTGGTAGTTTCTGGATCTTTTCCGGAGGTTGTAATTTCGGGGTATTTACTGGTTGTAGTTTGGGGGTATTGTGTAGTGGGTTGATATCCTGGTATTGATGTGGTTGTTTCTTGTGTTGATGGCTCATATCCAGGCTTATCTGTTATTGTCTCCTGTGATATTTGTGTAGTTGGTTCATATCCAGGCTTTCCTGTTGTTGTCTCTGGTGGTGTTTGTGTAGTTGGCAGATATCCCGGTTTAACTGTTGTTTCTTGTGGCCTTTGTGTAGTTGATGTAGTGGTCTGAGGTTTCTGAGAAGGTGGCAAATAACCTGGTCCTGAAGTGGTTGCTGGTTGTGGTTTTTGAGTCGAAGATTCTTCACTACCAGTATTTACATTACACTTATTTAAATCATGGTTACATGTCTGCAATTCACTGTCCCAAACAGTGCCTTTGCCACATCTGAAGGAATACTGCGAAAATTTTCCATTTCCATTGTCTACACAGCGATAAAAACGAGAACAATCATTTGGATCTCCTGTGAATCCCTCTGTTTTACAAATACCATGTGCCGGAGGAGTAGTAGAACTTACTGCTCCCATTGGAGGCTTTTGTGTAGATGTTGGTTTAGCGGCAGGTTTTTGAGTGGTCGAGCTGGAAGTAGGTTTTTGTTCTGATGGTTTACTAGTTGTAGGTGTACTACTTGGTGGACGTTGTGTTGTTGTTTGTTGTGTTTCTGATTGAGTTCCGGAACCAGATCCAGAATCAGTACCAGTACCACACTTTTTGTTTTTAACTGCCCAAGCATGATTACATCCTTCAATTTGACTATCCCATACAGTGCCGGGTCCACAAGTAAATACGACTTTATCGTATCCTCCTTTGCTATTTTTTACACAACGATAGAATTTTGCACAGTCTTTAGAATCTTCCAGATATTGGTTGTTGCTTTTACAGGTACCAACGGGGTTTTGTTGTTGAGTTGATGAGCCTGATTGAGATGTTGATCCGGATTGAGACGTTGAGCCAGACTGAGAAGATCCAGACGATCCAGATTGTGACGAAGAAGAACCAGATTGAGAAGAACCAGATTGAGAAGAACCAGATTGAGAAGAACCAGATTGAGATGATGATCCAGATTGAGACGAGGAACCAGTTTGCGATGATGATGATCCAGATTGCGATGATGATCCTGATTGAGATGATGATGATCCAGATTGAGACGATGATGATTCAGACTGAGACGATGATGATGCTGATTGAGATGATGATGATCCAGATTGAGACGATGATGATTCAGACTGAGACGATGATGATCCAGACTGAGACGATGAACTGGTTTCTGTTGAATTTGATGCTGATCCCTGAGTTGTCGATTGGTTAGAGCTAGATTCTTGTGTTGTTGATGAACTAGAACCTGACGATCCTGTTTGTGATCCTTGAGTATTGGATTGATTATTTGATGAAGATGAAGAACCAGACTGTGACGAAGACTGATTGTTATTGTTTTGTTCCGAGGTAGAAGAACCAGTCGTGGAACTTGAGCCGGAAGATTGATTATTGGATGATGAACTGTTTGATCCTTGGTTATTACTGCTACTATTAGAAGACTGAGATCCACTTGATCCCGATGATTGAGTATTCGAAGAGGATGAAGAACCAGTTTGTGTTGATTGATTGTTATTGTTTTCTTCGGTAGAGGATGTCCCGGATGTCCCAGATGTTCCTGTTGTCGTACTTGAACTAGATGATTCATTATTGGATGAGGACGATCCTTGATTGTTGCTACTAGTTGAATTTTGTCCGCTACTTGCAACAATTTTACAATTTAAGTTTTGTACTTGTGCAGGATGATCACAACTGTTAGCTGGAGGATTCCATACAGTATCTGGTGGACACTTGAATGATACTTTGTTATAACCGCCTTTACCATCATTAATACATCTATAGAATTTATTGCAATCTTCTTTGTCTTCCAAAAATGTTTCTTCGCTTTCGCAATGTGTTGCTGGTTTAAATGGTTTTTGAGTTGTTGTAGTTTGATTATTATTATTATTGTTAGATTGCGATGAAGAAGAGTTAGATGTTCCCTGATTACTCGAAGAAGAGGATGATTGATTGGATGTGTTGCTTTGATTGTTACTGCTCGATGAAGAAGATGACTGATTTGATTCTGTAGTTGTGGTAGAACCTTGGGATCCGGATTGTGAGCTCGACGATGATTGATTAGAGGAACTAGAACTTTGATTGTTGGATCCTTGATTTTGGTTGTTCGATGAAGACGATGACTGATTTGATCCAGAACTTTGGTTGTTGGATCCTTGATTTTGGTTATTCGATGAAGACGATGATTGATTTGATTCTGTAGTTGAAGTAGAACCATGTTGTGTTCCTGATTGTGAACTAGATGATGATTGGTTGTTGTTATTTGATGAAGAGCCAGAACTTTGATTGTTGGATTCCTGATTTTCGTTATTGGATGAAGAGGATCCCGATTGTGAATTTGATGACGATTGATTAGAAGAACTGCTTTGATTATTATTGTTTGATGAAGATGAACTAGAACTTTGGTTGTTGGATTCTTGATTTTGGTTATTCGACGAAGATGATGATTCAGTTCCTGTAGAACCTTGCTGTGATCCTGTTTGGGAACTGGATGATGATGAACCACTTTGATTATTATTTGTAGAGTTCGTTCCTTGATTATTCGATGATGACTGGTTATTATTGTTAGATGATGTTGACGAGGAGGAACCAGAGCTCGATCCCTGCTGATTTGATGATGAAGATTGATTTGATCCCTGATTATTTTGATTGTTTGATGAGGTTGACGACTGTTGGTTCTGTGAGCTTGAACCAGAAGATGAACTTCCATTGCTTGCCATAATTCTACATTGTTCTTTTTGAACATCTGTTGGATGATTACAACCTTTAGAGTCTGGATCCCAAACTGTACCAGGTGCACAATCAAAAGATATTGTGTCGTAACCACCATTTCCATTATCTACGCAACGATAGAATCGGGCACAATCGTATTTATCTTGTAGGTAGGTTTCAGAATGTTGACATTTGCCATCCGGATTTGAAGGTTTTTGTGGTTTATTTTGGCCTTGTTCTCCGCTCGAACTTTGTTGATTATTTGATTGTTGATTACCAGAAGACTGAGATTGATTGTGTGAGGTACCTGTTTGATTGTTGTTATTTGATGATGATCCAGACTGATTATTAGATGAACTTGATTCATTGTTGTTGTTTGATCCCGTTTGATTTGATGATGATTCCGACTGATTGTTAGATGAATTAGATTGATTGTTAGAGGAATTGTTGCTGTTTTCCGATGACCCAGATTGATTGTTACTGTTCGACGATGATGATCCAGACTGATTATTAGATTCGTTGTTAGAGGAACTGGTCTGACTATTAGATGAACCAGTCTGATTGCTATTATTTGATGATGATCCCGACTGATTATTTGAAGAGCCAGATTGATTATTTGAGCTAGATTGACTGTTGCTATTTGAAGATCCTGATTGATTATTTGATGAACTAGATGTTCCTGTTCCTTGTTGTTTACACTTTTCGCGTTGCGAATCTGTAGGTAGATCACATACTTTGTCATCTTGATTCCAAACCGTTCCAGGGCCACAAGTAAACGGTACAATTTCTAAACCACCATTACCATTATCTCGACAACGATAGAATTTAGCACAATCTTCTTTATCGGGTATATAAGTATTTTCATCTACGCAATCAGTGGCAGAGGGTTCATTGGAAGTGCTATTGGAGTTGGTTGAACTTTGTTGTTGATTGTTATTATTGTTGTTACTTTGAGATTGGGAATTAGAGGAAGATTCTTGATTATTGTTTGCATTCGAATTTGAAGAACTTTGTTGATTGTTATTATTTGAACTTTGGTTGGATCCTTGACTATTTGCATTTGTAGAGTTGGAAGATTGTTGGCTATTATTTGTATTTTGTGAATTTGAATTAGAGTTTTGTTGTTGGCTATTATTTGACGAGTTTTGAGAATTAGAACTTTGATTGCCGCTTGAATTTTGAGAATTAGAGTTGGAATTCTGTTGGCTGTTATTTGAGTTTTGTGCATTTGAATTGGAATTTTGTTGATTGTTGTTATTTGAAGAGTTTTGGGAATTAGAACTTTCATTGTTATTGGAATTTGAATTCTGTTGACTGTTGTTCTGAGAGGAATTCTGAGAATTTGAATTTTGATTGCTGCTAGAATTCTGAGAATTTGAGTTGTTATTTTCATTCGAGGTTGTGTGATTAGTGGAGCTTTGTGTGGAACTTTCATGGTTAGATGATGAAGTAGATGACTGTTGGTTACTTGAAGATGACGAAGAACTTTCTGTGCCACTTGATTGTTGAGAAGATGATGAAGAGGAGCTCGATGAACTTGACGAACTACTAGAACTTTGTTGTGAACTAGATGATGACGTTGATGAAGACATTGATGATGATGATGTACTATTTTGATAGCTTGTATGTGACGATTGTGTTGATGTCTGCTCATTGTTATACTCATCCATTTGTATGCCTTGTTTACCTTGACATCCACCATTAGCACGTACATTTAACAAGTGATTACATGATTGCAATGATTCATCCCATGCTGTACCATCCGAACACCGGAAGCCAATTTTATTAAATGTACGACCATTCGAAATACAACGATAAAATACAGTGCAGTCATCTGGATCGCTCATAAATCCATCATCTTCGCATGGTGGCCCTTGGTCATTATCTGTACTGCTGCTACTGCCACTGCTGCTCATGCCAGCAGAGCGTGCTGATGAAGTTGAAAAGGAAATTACCGAAACACCACTTAATCCTGTGAGGCCATAATTTTGCCAATGATTGTATGCCCCATCCATAGCATTGCCATTATTTGCAATGCCTCCCTTAACTCTGGCTGCATTGAGAACATGCATCAAACGACTATCAATACTATCGCCATCATCATCAATTGAACTATTAATAACATCACCACCATAACCCCCAAAATAAACCCCTTGTCTCTTATCGCCTACTGCCGCCCCAGACCCAAATCCAGCTCCAACAACGACATCATCATCACTTGCCAATGTATCAATTTCATTTATATATTGTTGACATTCCTCGCGATTGGCCAGCATGGCTGGCATACACAATTTCAAATCACGTGAAAATATTGTACCTTTTTTGCAGTTTAACAAATATGCTTTAATGTAGCCATTTGTTTGAGCCTCACAACGATAGTACAATTGACATTCATAATTGTGTGCATATAAACCTTCCGCAGGACACGTGAATACTTCTGGCATTTCAATATTGCTTGTGCTAGTTGGTCTGCTGTTGCTGACATCGCTTTTCTCGTCATGGTAGATGGAATTTTCATTTTCATTGTCATTGTAATGCTGCAGTAATGTTGGCGATACTTCTATACCTGAAATGAGAGAAAAATAAACGATTGCTTGTAAATGAAGTTAAATGTTTTCTATCTTGTTAGATGTAACAGGATGTTAAATGTAACGTTGTAACAAAAAAACAGTTTTGGTTCCTGTATCAGGAGATTTAAATTTTTCTGTTTCTTCTTTTATTCGTTTTTGAAAGAACAATACGGAAATAAGATAAAGAATAATAGAATTTTAGTTAAGATTAAAGTCAAAAAGTTTAAGAAAAAATGAGTTGCTATTTAAATAGTGTTAGTTATTGTTTTAAATAAAGCTAATTTAAATCTTTATAGTTTTTAAATTACAAAAACCATTTAAAATTGTTACATTTGTTTAAAACAATTTACAATTTAATTTAATACTCTCAACCAACCATAACTCGTGGCACAAATCTAAGACGATTGATGTACATATTTTCTTTTCCTGTATATTTTATATAACTCAATAAAATTCTAATTTACTACTAAGTATGACTATAATATTATAGGCTTCCTGTAATTATGATTGCTGCTGGGGAGAATTTATTTGTAGACGGACCCTACATTGCAGACCTTTTGCCTATTAGGCACTAACTCAATTTATATCAATTTCCTTCCGTTAACAATTATTTAGTAGTACAATTTTCTACATACATTTATAAAAAAATAAATGTTTTTCTCTATTACAAACAGTTGGTTTGTCGTACTTACTTGTATTTATACGAAAATAAAAAGGATCACATTTAATTTAATAGCTATTAAATAAAAATGAAATTTTATTTGATAAATTACAAGATAACATAAAATTGTAAAAAATATACTTATATGTATATGGATTCAAATAAACATTGTTGCTGCCTCTTTGGCTACTAGAAATTCAGTTTTTGGCTCCACTTTCTTCTCAACACCACCAAAACAAAAAAGAGCAATAAAACGTTTACAAATATATTTTTATGGCGAAAATAATTTATGTTTTGTAGGGATTTAAAACAAGTGTCAGTTGCATAAAAAATATATTTTTGTACATATATGCAAAAATATACATACTCTTATATCCAAGTAGGCTCAATGTTGGATAATCATAGGTTTATTTTTTTTGGAAGGTTATTTTTCGTTATTTTCGGTTATGTAAAACAAAGCCAAAAGACTTTTTTATATATACACATACATTTAATTTCCATATCGCCAACCATGTGTTTTACATGGTATATATTGCGATACATTATATTTTATTGTCCTTTATAAGGGAGTAGTTTTAATTCGTCCATTTGTTGGGGAGTTATTAAGGTAGAGTTAAAGGATTTTGTTGATTTTTAATCAAAATATTTAGTGGAAAGATCGAATTTTGTTACATTCATGTTGAAATCGGAAGTTAAGTAAGTAGTTTTGTTTCTTGGTAAACAAAACGGGAATACGTCCACTGCGTCTGTCTACAACAAAAGTTTTCGTTTATGTTAAAAACAAAAAGTGCAATATCAAACTACTACAGGGAGTTCAGCATACACGCTGCTTGGGTATAAGTGGTGCCATGTGTACTACTTCAACCAAGGCTCTGGAAACGTTGCAAGATATTCCACCCATTGAAACATATTTAAGATATGAGGCGGCGCTTACAGCCGAACGGCTCTTTACTTTAGGCGAACTGGCCAAAAGCGGATATAGGACACGTCATCAATGTATACTGGACACATTGGAAGGTTATACATAATCATCGGACGTGCCTGATCGTATACCAGACACAGAATATGTCGGAAACTTTGAAACGCTGATCCCAGATAGAATGTCTTGGTCAAGCGGAACATTAGAGCAAATACCATTAGGAATCCGTTGTTACACGGATGTCTCTAAATTGGGAGACAAAGTGGGACTGGGTTTCTATATTGAAGACCCAGAAACAGAAATATACCACCGTTTACCAAATCATAACACAAGCTTCCAGGCAGAAGTACGAGCAATAACGGAATGCGTAAATTGGATTAGAATAAATATGGCGCCCACAGCGCTTAATATATTTACCGACAGCTAGAAGGCAATTACGGCGATATCAGGCGATATAACTAAATCTAAGACCGTATTGGATTGTAAGAAAGCTTTAACTGATTACTCTCCCAGAGGTAAGGTTCACATCATATGGGTACCAGCCCACTCGGGAGTAGTCGGTAACGAAAGGTCGAATGTAATAGCTTTAAAGGGAAGGGAGCTCGAGGCAGTTAACCTGACAAACGCAAAACCATTCGACGCAACAAAAGCTGAACTAAAAATATGGGTGAGAGAATCCCATAAGGCCTCTTGGAATAATGAAACAGTGGGTAGCAAGACGAAAAATCTCCTCAAAATGAGCAAGTCTGAAATTAGTATGATGGTACGTATTCTGAGTTTACACACAGGACTACGAGCACATCTATGCAAAATTGGACGTGCGGATTCAGACAAATGTAGAGCATGTGGAGAAGACAGTGAAACTCTGGAGCACTTTCTTTGCCACTGCCAGGCAGTCGTCGAAGTTAGATCCAAGTATCTTGGAAGTGATGTTATTCCGGAAATAACATTCCTGACTACCTCTGATTGGAAGATTCTTAGGAATTACGTTCAGGAAACTGAGTTTCTGAACACTGAAAAATAATTCTTTCAGTTTTTTTAGGCCCGATAGTGGCCTAGGTGTATTTCTTCGGATTTGATGTAGTATACATCCTCCTATCGACCTACCTACCTACCTAAAAACAAAGTTCCAAAACAATATGTCAAGGCTGAAAATTAAGTACTTACAAAATATATTATTTTATTACTAGACTCCTTCTAAATAATGCAAACGGTACGTAGCAGTCACTAAATAGTAAGGTGTTGAGTAAGTACAAATCATTACCATGTGTTTGCATAGCCAACAAATATTGGTACATTAACCCCTTACTTTGCACTGAAAGTTTTTCTTGGGTTAATTATTCAGTGATATATTTTATACAAAAATATATTTTGAGATTCTACGGATTCATTAAACAAGTATTTACATATCTCATTAAAAAAAGCAGGGTATATCCTATTCGTTATCCATTAAGACATTTAAAAATCTTACATAAATATGTATGTACATCCCGTTAAAAAAATAAATCAATGTTTCAGATTTGTGCAAATGTGTAAACAGCGAGTAAAAAACGTTCACATTTTATTTTTATTTTAAACCATCATGTTACATCTAACAAGGCAGTTTTATTTACACATTGCAAAAACTAAAATCGTAAAAAAAACTGAAAATATAAATTGCAAATTTTTTTTCCACAATTTAGTATTTTAAACATAAAACAATGTACAAAAAAAAAATAACAACAATAACTACAAACATTGTCGCCTACCAAAAATTTTGAATAACAATAAATTATCAGTTTATAGAGAAAATGCCTTCAACCGTTATTTTTGGGCAAAATATGTAACAAAGAGAGCAACAATAATAACAACAGAAGAGTGTAAATGAAAAAAAAAAAAAGAAACGGAAGTTACGCCATTTCAATTTTGACAAAATCAATGGTGGCTTGTCGATTTCCTTTGGGCAAAAAATATCATTATTATTGGATGTTTTTATGTGTATATGTATATGTGCGATTGTATGTGTGCTGTGAAACACATAAAAACCTAAAAAAAAACACAAAAAGTGACCTCTCGCCCGGAAAAATCATAAAAATTGTTATAGTTGAACAGTTTGTTACGCTGATGAATTTTTATAAATATTCTTTTTTTTTCCAGGAACCAGTTTTTTCTTCTTTATCAATTTCGAGGACGACTGACTGTTGTGAAATTTGGCGCCTAAACAATTGGTAATTACATTACATACCTATGTGTGTATGTATGTATGTGAATATGAGTATCTCAGTAGTTTTACAAGCAGCCAAGGTATACCTTTTTGGCTCAGATTTGATAGAACTAGACTATCACAGTTTAGGGTCTAGAGATTTCAGACTTTGTTCTGTCTTGAACTACTGAATTTAAAATCTCTGAACTATAGAGTTTCTAGTCTTTGGACTATATAATATATATTATCTCTATTCTTTAAAATACTGAGTTTTAAAACTCTGAATTATAGAGTTTCTAGTCTTTAGACTTTTTAATATAATGTCTTTGTCATATAGATGCTCTAGACCTTGGAATCCTGATCATAGAGTCTATAGACTTTGGATTATATAGTCTTTAGTCTCTGGATTAGAAAACCTTTAGTATATCGACTAAAGTTTCTAGTATGTGCACTCTGGCTAACTCTGGACTATTAAGTCTCTAGCCTCTGGCAAACTCTATCTGAAAACTCTAGACTACATAGACTGTAGTCTATGGACTATCCAGTTTACTTTTTTGTGCTTTTGATTATATACTTCTGGACTACACAGTAGTCCAGTCCAGAACAATAGATTCTGAACTCTCTTTTCATAAACTCCATTGTCTCTGATATATCTAGAATCTAGAGAAAAGATACTTTCAGAAAGTAGTTATTTAATACTCCATAGAGTCAGTCAACCCGAACTGCTGGGATGTTCATGTGAATTTGAGTGTATTGTTTTTTTAATGGTAGTAGTAGTAGTTGTTGTTGTGGTCGCTAACTGTTGTACATAACTGGTGGCTATAAAAATGTTTTGTTTTTTTTCATTTTAAATTACTTATGTTATTTTTTGTGAAAAAATTATTAGTTTGAAATATGTATTTGCGAGAATAAATACAATTTATTGCCACTAGGAAGTTATGAATTCAAATATTTATAGGATATTCATTTATAATTAAAGTGCAACACAGAGAAAATCAAATTCACAAATGATTTTATAATTTTTTTTTACAAAACTTGTAATGTTTATGTATATCGGTGGTTACAAGAAATTAAATGTTTTCATATGTATTAGGGGGGTTTTTTCTTGTATGCTATTATGTATATATGTATTTTTAGAATTTTGAATTTTTTTAATAATGAACCTAGTTCCCTGACAATTTTAAATTACCAACTTTTTATTATATATATTTTTTTCTATTTTCCAAATTCAAAATGTTATAAAAATTATTAATTTGATATTAACATCATGCAAATCATTGAATATCGCATTACATTACCTCTTACCGTTGAAGAATATCAAGTGGCTCAATTGTTTACTTTAAATGAAAGTTTAAAAACTGAAACCAATAACAAAAAAGCTTTTGTATTACATAACGAATATTTTAGCAATTATCCTCTTCTTAATGGTGGCAAATTTTCCCACGGACAATATACTTCAAAAATCTATCAATGGTCTGCAAGAATACCACAATTTTTGAAATCAATTTTAGGTCAAGACGCCTTAGAAGTGCATGAAGAGGCCTGGGATGCTTATCCTTATTGTCGCACCATTATAACAAATTCTGTTTATATGAAAGAACGTTTCTATATAAAAATCGAGTCTCTACATTTGGCCAATGATCGTGGTGATCAAGATAATGTTCATGAACTGACCGAAGAGTTATTAAAGCAACGTAAAGTTATTCACATTGATATAGCCAATGATACTGTAAGTGCCAAAGACTATCAAGCTAATGAAGATCCCACAAAATTTCAGTCGTTAAAAACAGGACGTGGTCCGTTAGTGGGTTCAATGTGGCGCCAAACCTGTCAACCAGTAATGACTTGTTATAAATTGGTGACATGTGAATTTAAATCATTTGGTTTACAAAATACTTTGGAAACATTATTGCAAAGGTTTGAGAGAAGAATTTTTACTAATTTTCATCGTAAATTATTTTGTTTAATCGATCGTTGGTATGATCTGAAATTAAACGATGTGAGAGTTAAAGAAGAAAAATGCGAGCAGGAAGAACATAATAAAACTGGTAACAGGGATTTAAAGGAGGTAATAGAAACAAAAAGAACGTCAAGGCATTAAGTTTTTTTTGGGAACTATCATTGATAAATAGATTATATAAAGCATATGATAAAAATATGGTCCTACGAACCAAAAAAATAAAGAAACTTTGTAATTATGAAATAAAGAAAATCTTTTGTAAGAAGCCGTAAAGATCATTTTACTATGTATGTATGTACTTACGTTATGTTAAAACCCTTATGGTCCTTCGAACCACAAGAAGAAAATTAAAATGAATAAACATTTCACAAAACTTATAACAATTTTTAATCCATGACGTAATAATATAAGTATATTTAGATTACTTTTGGACCAGCCCAAGTCTTTTTAGGAGTACTTTACATTCGTAGCCTCAATTTTTGCAGGGTAGTACAACGTATTCACTTAAGTAACACCTATAAAGCCAAATAAACTCTACTACTACTTCCTACAATTCTCTAATTATTTCCCTATTACCTTCATACATAATTTTCATAACTGTCATAAATGCAATTATGTTTCATTTAAAATATAATTTATCTTAAAATCGTTTAGCAAAAGCAACATTTCAGACTAGTATAGCGTAAGGGCATTATTAGAAAGTTAAAATACATTAAGCCATTAAATGCTTTTTTTCATTTTATTTTGTTAGTTCTATGGCATACATAGCATCACTCAGTTGTACAAACATATATATAAAAAGGACATCGTTTATAGTACATGAATATACAAGTAAAAATAAAAATGAATGAAATTAAAATCCCCAAAAAATCCACACTAATAGCAAAACCAACATGGTAGACAGACACAAGGATATATTTAGAATTGAACACACAATCTCATAGATACATGACTGAATATAAAGTACAATTGACCGTTTTATTATTTTAATTATGCATAAATGTGTACTTTATAACTTATGAGCAGAGTAAATTTGTTTACCGCACTTAAGTATAACTTATTTAATACCTACTACTTATATAGTATATGGATATACGTATACATACTGGGTATATTATTAGTACATAGTGGGTATATTAGACTGCCACAATCTTAAATAGGAAAATAAAGGAGTTAGGTTATGTAAGGTTGATAGGAAGATGAGGCCACTATAGATCCTGTTGTGCGCTCCTTTTCATGAAAAAATTCACTGAATACATTATTTTTCAGTTTTCAGAAATTAAGTTTCCTGGACGTAATTCCTATGAATTTTCCAATCAGTGTTAGTCAGGAATGTTATTTCCGGAATAATATCACATCCAAGATACTTGGATCTAACTTCGACAAATGCCTAACAGTGGCAGAGAAAGTGCTCCAGAGTTTCACTGTCCTCTCCATATGCTCTACATTTGTCTGAATTTGTACGTCCAATTTTGTATAGATGTGCTCGTAATACTGTATGTCCACTAATTTTGAGGAGATTTCTCGTCTTGCTCTCATCAGGGTTACCCCATAGGATTTTTGTGGTTCTACACACCGTTTCATTATTCTAAGAGTCCTTATGAGATTCTCTCACCCATATTCTTAGTTTTTGCGTTTGTCAGGTTAACTACCTCGAGTTCCCTTAGCTTTAAAGCTATTACATTCGCCCTTTCGTTTCCGACTACTCCCGAGTGGCCTGGTACCCACATGATGCAAACCTTACCTCTGGGAGAATATGTAGTTAAAGCTTTTTTACAATCCAATACAGTCTTAGAATTAATTCTATGCCTTGATATCGCCCTAATTGCCTTCTGGTTGTCGGTAAATATGTTAAGCCCTGTGGACGCCATATTTATTCTAATCCAATTTACACATTCCGTTATTACTCGGACTTCTGCCTGGAAGCTAAAACGGCTAAAATATAGAATCCCAGGCCCACTTTGTCCCCCAATTTAGAGCCATCCGTGTAGCAATAGATTCCTACTGTTATTTGCTCTAATGTTCCGCTTGATCAAGACATTTTATCTGGAATCAGCGTTTTAAAGTTTCCGACCCCATTTAATGCCTATAGTTGATCCTATCCACTATGTGGTAATATAGGAGTTAAGATAAGGGATTTTGTTCTTATTTAAACATTTTAGGTTTGTTAAAAGTTTGATAAAAATCTGATCCCGTCTAATACCACATACAAATCTATTTTGTTTGTTATATAAACGACTCATTATAATAAAATCTAGTTAGGAGAGAGTATTTTACAAATCTTTACTAAAAACAAAAAAAAAAAAAACAAAAAAATACTTTAAAATTACATAATTTCCCTTTGAAAATTTATATTTATTTTTTTATATATTTCTCACCACAATGGAACAACGTGTCCATAAAATAGTAATAGACAGTATATGTATAGTAAATATGTAATTTGATTTTGGTTGTGTCCCTTTCGTTTAGGTTTTATTGTGTGGTTTTGTTACTAATTTTCCTTTAGTTTTACTCTTTTCTGTAGTTTTTCACATTTAAGAGTAATAAAATTTTAATACTGAGATTTCTTTGGAAAATTTTATTATCAAAATCAATGAGGACAACAAATATGTTTGTTGTCAGTCATAAAAATTTCTTCTATACAAAACGAGAAATTACGAGTAATAAACCTTAATTGTTACTCTAGGCCAATGCAGGTCATGATATAGTCATAATAAATGAAGATTGACCCTTTCCTTATTATTGTAGAAAGGAAAGCACAGTGAACTAGTGCGTGAAATTTAATAAAATTTAAAGTACATATTACAATGGGATATGGGACACGTCCTTTCAAACACGTCCTTTGTTTTATTTTATACCAAAAGTATTGTATTCTAATTTTATATTAGAATATCATACTTTGTATTACTTTTTGAAATCAAATTATCCACAAAACCACTGTTTCCATCATAATTGTTCCAATAAATTTCTGTTTTATTTTTATATTGATACTTTTAACTTAATTGCATTTTAGTTATAGTCATCTAACCAAAATTGTCAAACAAATTTTGCCACTCCTGCTTGCTGCTATTATGTATAAACCTGCCCCATTACACCCTCCCCTTAAAAAAATATAACCAAACAATTTAGAAAACATGTAAAATTAAATATTTATTAAGTTTTTGACATACATTTCATATTCAATCTATTGGGTTCTTTAAATTTTTATTTGGATTTTTATGCCGTTCAAAATTTACTAGTTAAATAATGTGTAATTTGTAAAAATGAATAAAAATTGTACTCTGGTCCTTGTTTAGTTTGATAATGTCCCAAGTGCTTTTGGTTGAATGAGTGTGTGCAGGTTATTCATTGATGTAACGTAACGGATGTGCCAAACAATTTACAATAATGTTCACAAAATTAAATTTTATTATATTCTATTTGTTTTTTTTTCGAGTGATTTTTTTTGTCTACGTTTTGTGTTTGTTTTAAAGTACACAAAATTTGAGGTCCACTATTACTGCCTTTTGTCCAACATCATGTGAAATTTTATTTCATTTTATTGAATTACATATTTTATATTATAACACAAAAAAAGTTAAAATCATTTTTAATGAAGTATACTTGTGGAGGTAAATTGTAAAATTTACAGACAACCATGATAACCTATAAAATATATAATGATTTTAATTTAACAATGTCCTTATCGGCTTAAACCACGATAGATAAGAACAGAGAAACAATTGAAAATGGTTTCAAACATCAACAAATTTGAAAAAAGTTTTGCTAATAGTATCTTATTACCAAAAACTTGATATCAATTTGTCAAATTTGGAAAATATAAAAATTTGCAAAAAATATGTAATTAAACAAATAATAAAAAAATTAATTATACATACATACTTTTTGTATTATACGTGATGGATGATCATTATGGCCCACCATGTGATAATCTTTACTACATTCAAATGTGAATGATAAAACCCTGTATGACCAAAATGTCCAAATTTTACTCCCACTAGTACCCGGTAGTTCTTGACCGATCGCGCTGAAAATTTGTGTCTGTCCAACTATCCGATAGTACTAACCGTGGTGCAAATTTCATCCAAATCGATTTTTATACCCACCATCAAAAAAGATGGGGCGTATATTGTTTTTGTCATTCCGTTTGTAACACATTGAAATATTCGTCTAAGACACATAAAAGTATATATATTCTGGGTCCTTATTAGATTCTAAGACGATCTAGCCATGTCCGTCCGTCTTTCTGTCTGTCTGTTGAAAACACGATTGAGTCCAAATTTTGCATATATACTTTTAGTTCATGCAGTTCGTTTAGTATTGAAAATGGGCAATGTCGGTCCACGATTTCGCCTAGCCCCCATATAAGGTCCCCTTCAGAAAATGACTTTAACGCTCATAACTGTCCAAAAGAAGCACCTATAGCGATGAAATTCGACATAAACATATTTTATAGGAACCTTAAAATCTTTGTAGAATTTTATAAGGATCGGTCCATAATTGACCCTATCCCCCATATAAGATCTCCTTCAGAAAATGACTTTAACGCTCTTAACTTTCTAAAAGAAGCATCTATAGCGATGAAATTCGACATGAACATATTCTATGGAAACCTAAATCGCTTTGTAAAATTTTATAAGGATCGGTCCATAATTGACTTTAACAATCATAACTGTCCAAAAGAAGCATCTATAGCGATGAAATTCGACATGAACATATTTTATAGGCACCTTAATATCATTGCAAAATTTTATAAGGATCGGTCCATAATTGACCCTAGCCGCCCTATAAGGTCCCCTTCAGAAAATGACTTTAACACTCATAACTGTCCAAAAGAAGCATATATAGCGATGAAATTTGACATGAGGCACCTTAATATCATTGTAAAATTTTATAAGGATCGGTCCATAATTGACCCTATCCCCCATATAAGGTCCCCTTCAGAAAATTACTTTAACGCTCATAACTGTCCAAAAGAAGCATCTATAGCGATGAAATTCGATATAAATATATTTTCTAGGATCCTAAATCGCTTTGTAAAATTTTATAAGGATCGGTTCATAATTGACCCTACCCCCCATATAAGGTCCCCTTCACAAATGGCTTTAACGCTCATTACTAGCCTAAACTAAAATCGTTCTAGAAAATTTGACGAGGATCGGTCCATAATTGACCAAACCTACCCCCCTAATAATGTCCCTCTCAGAAAATGTCTTTAACGCTTTTTACTACCTTAAAAATACAAGTACAGCGACAAAATTTGTTACAAATTCCTCTACCAAATTTTAGGAGGATCAGTTCATAATTGATCCTATCGATATACATAATATGTATGATGGTAAAATTATACATAGATGTAATGATAAAATTGTTTTGATAATAACAAAAGCATCGATTCTTAAATATCAAAGTTTATTTATAAGGAAGCATTCCTTTTCGGCAATGTTTTAATGGTGGGTATACAAGATTCGGCACAGCCGAATATAACACTCTTACTTGTTTGAGCTGGATTACTTGACACGAAATTACCCATATATATCTAGAAAGTGTTTTAAGTTTAATTTGCACTTACAGCAAAATGTTAATTTTTTTCAATACTAAATTTATATGAGAATTTTAGCTGTTTTTTCCAACAAACATTAGTCCAATTATCATTTGCCATAAATTTATCATTTTCAGTGACTTACTAACTACAATTTCTCATTTGTTATTTTTTAGTTGGCTTTTCTCAGATCCCTAAAATCTTTGCAAACATTTCAGAAAGTAAAATGACAAGGGGAAAAGCGTTAAATACAAAAAAGTAAAACTTAAATAAATATTATATGCACGACTAAACTGAACTGTTTTATTTCTTCACACTTTTCAACATTAAATGTAATTTTTGAGTTTTTTGTGGCAAAGACTTAGATACAAACATACCACTATATAGCTGCAGTTTTAAATACATATTTGCAAGTTAATTTTCGGTTTGCACGTAATATAAATACAACTGGCGTTTACGTATGAATGATTTTTTTTTGTTTGTTACTCTTTATAAATCTAAGTTTGTTCTAATGAAAGTTCTTCTTATGCAGTTCTGTTTTTTATAAAATTATATTTTTTTGCTAGTTTTTTCGTTTGTCAAATGTAATAATTGTGTTAACATGCGATTTACAGGAAAAAAAAGAAAGAAAAATATGTATCAACATAAAACTGCTAGTATTATAGAAAATTGCATTTACTTTTAGGATTTTTTCTCTTCGTTTTCGATTTTATGTGCCATTTTTTCGTTTATCCTTTTTAACAGTTGGTTTTTCTCAGTCCATTTTGGTTTTCGTTTACAACATACGGACAGTATCATCTACAACTTGCACGTTGGTCATGCATAATAATGTGTTGACTTGCCTGACTATGGAAGACAAATACACTTATGCCATATTCTAGTATACTAGCCCTTAAGGATCAAATAGAGCACAAATATATGATTATTAACTAAACTCACTTATAAGCTTTATAATTTTATATACACACACACACACTCATGAACATTTAACTTGCATTTGTAAGGAAAACCAGGATCTTGATAATTGAAGTGCCTGTGTGTTAGTGTGGCTTTTATTTGTAGAAGCGTTAACCATGAAAATAGCTTTAAGAAATGCATGACAAAACTTAAAAATATTGGTTTGGTTAGTAAAATGCCACTGGATAAAAAGTTTTGCCAACTGGTAATGATACTGTCACAGTTTGAGAATTGAGTATGTATTGTTAATTTTGAAAATTTATGAAGCATATTTAAATACTATTATTTATATTATTTATGTGAAGATAACATGTGGAGAATTTTTCTAAAATGTTCTATACAACAATTTATCGAAAATTTCTTCTATAAAGAGAAAATATGTTGAGATTTTTTTTACATATATTATGGGCCGAAATTTTCGAATTTTATTAAACGTAAGTTTTAAACGGGATTCCATATTATGATTACTATTTGTAATACCTATAGAATTTTCTAAATTTAAATTTTGTTTCCTCTATTATTTTATAATATTTCATATTTTTTTTTAGTTAGTTTTATTTTTTTCATTTCTTTCATTTAAACACAATGAATTTCCAACTTTATTATTGAACTCATAAAGAAATTTAACAAAATGTTGCACAATTTTGTTAGTGCAACTATATTGCAACAACATTTCAAAATAAAAGATGAAGAGGACGCAAATAAAAATAAAGAATGCTAAGACATAAGTTGTTAAAAGAGAATTTTTAACAATTTGTTATAAAAGAATACCAGTTGGTATCATAAAGTTTAGTTGATTTTTTTCTTTTTTTTTGTAATTTAACAACAACTTTTTAGTTGCCATTGTTATACTAAAGCAGACCTGCAACCCTAACTCTACTCCCAACAACTAAGAAAAAATTTTCAAGGCAAATAATTTATATTATGACGTCTGTCAGTAGCAGTTGTAGAGAGAAGTGCAGTAAGAAGTAAATTTCATTTACCCAAAAATATTGATGGATCAAAAGTTTTTAACTAAAGTTAAGTTAAAGATGTGGCTGTAAGAGAACTTTTTGAGTTAGATTTACTCGTATAAGTACTCTACTGTTAAATTTGGTTCTTCTTAAAAAATGTAGTAAAAACATAATTCATTTCAAAACTTTGTAGTACACAATTTTTTCGTATCAAAAAAAAAAAAAAAAAAAATTACTTTATAAAAATTATTAAAAAACGTAGTAGATGTTATTTTTTAATATTATTGCAATCAACTTTATTGCATTTTTTGCCAATATTTTGAATTATGTTTAAATAGTTTGATAGTTTCATCTCTGCTATTATTATTGTTATTTTTGTGTTGCTATTAAACGATTTTTAACAAATAAATATTTTTGTTTACATTAACACGTCCATCATGTTGATTAAAGTTGTTAACAAGTATTAGTTTATTTGTTTAATTATTAGTAGTTGGTTTGTTTATTTAAATAATTTTAGCTTGTTTCGTTTCATTAAATTTAAAATACACCATTTCCACGTGTAAATTATCTAAAATATTGACAATTATAGACTGGTCTATAGCTTGGACTTTAGATCAGTCTATAGTCTGAAGAATAGACCAGTCTATAGTCTGAACTATAGACCAGTCTATAATCTGAACTATAGAACAGTCTATAGTCTGGACTATAGAACAGTCTATAGTCTGGACTATAGAACAGTCTATAGTCTGGACTATAGAACAGTCTATAGTCTGGACTATAGAACAGTCTATAGTCCGGACTATAGAACAGTCTATAGTCTGGACTATAGAACAGTCTATAGTCTGGACTATAGAACAGTCTATAGTCTGGACAATAGAACAGTCTATGTCTGGACTATAGAACAGTTTATAGTCTGGAATATAGAACAGTCTATAGTCTGGTCTATAGAACAGTCTATAGTCTGGTCTATAGAACAGTCTATAGTCTGGTCTATAGAAAAGTCTATAGTCTGGACTATAGAACAGTCTATAGTCTGGACTATAGAACAGTCTATAGTCTGGACTATAGAACAGTCTATAGTCTGGACTATAGAACAGTCTATAGTCTGGACTATAGAACAGTCTATAGTCTGGGCTATAGATCCATCTATAGTTTGGGCTATAGAACAGTCTATAGTCTGGACTATAGATCCATCTATAGTTTGGACTATAGAACAGTCTATAGTCTGGACTATAGATCAATCTATAGTCTGGCCTATATACAAATCTATAGTCATAGTATATATCCATATTCTGAACTATATAAATGTCATTAGTCTGGTCTATAGAAAAGTCTATAGTCTGGATGATACAAAAGTTTATAGTCTGGAATATAGAATAGTATATAGTAATAAACGTGGAAATAGTGTTGATATCACATTTATTTACATTAAAGTAATAAAAACAACCATGATCTTGACATTGTCATTTATTCATTCAGTGAATGAATAAATGACACAAAACAAGTTTCATTCAAACACTTTAAAAAACCAAGTCGTCGACTTCATAAGTCTTAACAATACATAAATTTAAAAATTTTATGGATATTGTTATTACGTTAAAATAAAACAACAACAAACTCAAGCTGTGTATATTTTGTGGCCAACGTTTTAGATATATGTAGTCTGGATGGATTATGCAAATTAAGTTTAAATGAAAGTGGCTTTTAATCGTATGCGATAATAAAATTGTAAGCTATAAAAATATTTTACCAACTTAACAACATAAATATTTTCATAAATTAAATTGAAAATAAATCTTTTTTGTTTATAAAAGAAGAAATATACATGTTAAGCTAAAAACTTTTATTTTTGCTGGAAATTGGAAAAAAATAGTAGGTAGGTAGGTAGGTAGGTAGGTTGATAGGAGGATGTATACTACATCAAATCCGAAGAAATACACCTAGGCCACTATCGGGCCTGTTGTGCGCTCCAATTCAAGAAAAAAAAAAAAAAAAAAAAAAAAAAAAAAAAAAAAATTGTTCACTGAATGTATTATTTTTCCATGTTCAGAAACTCAGTTTCCTGGACGTAATTCCTAAGAATCTTCCAATCGGTGTTGGTTAAGAATGTTATTTCTGGAATAACATCACTTCCAAGATACTTGGATCTAACTTCGACGAATGCCTGACAATGGCAAAGAAAGTGCTCCAGAGTTTCACTGTCCTCTCCACATGCTCTACATTCGTCTGAATTCGCACGTCCAATTTTGTATAGATGTGCTCGTAATCCTGTGTGTCCACTGAGAATACGTACCATCATACTAACCTCAGACTTGCTCATTTTGAGAAGATTTCTCGTCTTGCTCTCATCAGGGTCACCCCATAGAATCTTTGTGGTTCTACCCACCGTTTCATTATTCCAAGAGGCCTTATGGGATTCTCTCATCCATATTTTTAATTCAGCTTTTGTTGCGTCGAATGGTTTTGCGTTTGTCAGGTTAACTACATCGAGCTCCCTTCCCTTTAAAGCTATTACATTCGCCCTTTCGTTGCCGGCTACTCCCGAGTGGCCTGGTACCCATATGATGTGAACCTTACCTCTGGGAGAGTATTCAGTTAAAGCTTTCTTACAATCCAATACGGTCTTAGATTTAATTCTATCACCTGATATCGCACAAATTGCCTTCTGGCTGTCGGTAAATATATTAAGCCCTGTGGGCGCCATATTTATTCTAATCCAATTTACACATTCCGTTATTGCTCGTACTTCTGCCTGGAAGCTTGTGTTATGATTAGGTAAACGGTGGTATATTTCTGTTTCTGGGTCTTCAATATAGAACCCCAGACCCACTTTGTCCCCTAATTTAGAGCCATCCGTGTAGCAACGGATTCCTACTGGTATTTGCTCTAATGTTCCGCTTGACCAAGACATTCTATCTGGGATTAGCGTTTCAAAGTTTCCGACATATTCAGTGTCTGGTATGCGATCAGGCACGTCCGATGAATGTGTATAACCTTCCAATGTGTCCAGTATACATTGATGACGTGTCCTATAACCGTTTTTGGCCAGTTCGCCTAAAGTAAAGAGCCGTTCGGCTGTAAGCGCCGCCTCATATCTTATATATGTTTCAATGGGTGGAATATCTAGCAACGTTTCCAGAGCCTTGGTTGAAGTAGTACACATGGCACCACTTATACCCAAGCAGCATGTACGCTGAACTCCCTGTAGTAGTTTGATATTACACTTTTTGTCCAAAGCAGTCCACCAGATTATTGAAGCATAAGCTAGAATTGGTCTAATTACACTTTTATAAAGCCAATTTGTCATAGTAGGACTAAGACCCCATTTCATGCCTATGGTTCTCCTACATATCGCCCAGCACCGATGTGCCTTGTTGATCCTATCCTCTATGTGGTGTCTCCATTTTAATTTCCGGTCAAGTATTACACCTAAGTACTTAACTTTGTCTGTCACCGGTATCTTCTTGCCCAAGAAGCAAGGTTCAGTATATGTAGAAATTTTTGTCTTTCTTGTGAAAAGACAGATTTCCGTCTTCGCCGGGTTAACATTGAGGCCTCTCGGTTGAGCCCAGCTCAAGGCCGTATTCAGAGCCTCCTCAGCTCTTCTACACAAGTAATTTGGATCCTTTCCCTTTAAAAGTATTACGACATCGTCTGCATAGCAGACAGGTCTAAGTCCTTTCTCGGTTAGGGTCCTTAGGAGGCTATTAATCGTGGTGACCCAGAGTAAAGGTGACAAAATGCCACCCTGTGGTATACCGCGAAATACCTTTTTCCTGATAGTTATATCGTACATCTCGCAGCTTATCCATCTGTTCCTTAGCATGTAGTTGATCCAGTTACGGAGCACCCGGTCAACATAAAACTGGTCTAGGGATTGGATAAGGGTATCAGTGTGCACGTTATTGAAAGCGCCTTCGATGTCAATGCATACTGCCAGTGTATACAGTTTGCTATCGAAAGATTCACTTATGTAGTGGACAACTTCATTTAAAGCGGTCTCCACCGATCGTCCCTTTACATAAGCATGCTGCTTATATTTAAGGTCATTGTATGGTATGCTGCTTTTAACCATGCTATCGACTATCCGTTCCAAGGTTTTAAGTAGGAAGGACGTAAGACTTATCGGTCGATAGGACTTAGGTGTCGCATAGCTAGGTTTCCCTGGTTTGGGTATAAATATTACCCTTGCATCCTGCCATTTAACTGGGGTATATGCCAATTTTAAGCATGCAGTGAATATCTGTGACAGATGTACGGAAACCAGTCCCGCCTCCATCTGCAAAAGTGCCGGGAAAATTCCATCCGGCCCTGCAGCTTTATAGGGAGCAAAGCTCTTGATTGCCCCTTTAACCATGTCAGTTGTAATAACTATTTCCGTGTTACCCTCCCCTTCCTCCAATATCGGTTCATCTATGTTATTCGATATACCGGGTGGGAAATGAGAATCCATTAGGAGTTTCATTGTCTCCTCCATATCCTCAAGCCTCCTGCCCGTGTCATCGATCATAGATTCCGGTTGGACATGAGTTTTGGATAGGAATTTTTTTATCTTCGATACCTCATTTACGCTATCAACCTGTTCACAGAAAAGTTTCCAGGAGTCTCGTTTGGCTCTTCGAACGATTTTCTTATATTCACCAAGTTTATTACGATACTCATCCCAGTATACTGCGGTCTTTTTACGCCGTGCCCGGTTAAATAGTTTGCGAAGAGTCTTCCCAAGGTTCCGGATCTCCCCAGTTACCCAGGGTTTTTCCTGGGCAGATCTCCGCTCTCGCAGAGGGCAGCTGTCCTCGAACGATTCAACCAGGGCACTTGTGAACGTTTCCACTTTGGCATCTATATCCTCTTTATTTCGACATTGAAAAGTGTCCTGACCTAAACGGTTCTTTAGTAAGGCCCCGAACATTGTCCAATTAGTTTTAGACTTATTCCGAAACTTTATTGGCTTTGGTGGTGGCCTTAGTATTTTGAATCTTATGTACCGATGATCAGAAAAGGAGTGCTCGTCCGAAACTCTCCAATCCTGAATTTCGTTTATAAGCTCTTCTGAACATATAGTTATATCTAATACTTCTTCTCTGATTCTATTGACGAAGGTAGCTTTATTACCTAAGTTCAATGTTATCAAGTCTTTAGTATTAAAGAAATCCATGAGGGCTTGTCCCCTGCGATTGGTGTTTGTACTACCCCAAGCTACATGATGCGAGTTGGCATCACAACCTATTACAATTTTCTTATTTTTCCTTTGTGCCTCTTCAACCAGTTTCATCAGATCCGACGTTGGTGGTAGGGTCGGAGAATCGAAAGGCAGGTAAATAGATGCAAGGAATATGTTGCCTCGACCTTGCTTCAGCACCGTTGCATCCGATGTTGATAATCCTGTTGAGAGGAGAAAACATAAGTTCTTGTGACATAAGATACATGTTCTCGGGCGAGATCCTGTATCAGCGTAGAAAAGTTGGAAATTTACGTGATTTAATCCAGAAACCTTGTTGCGAATCGTCCAAGGTTCCTGGATTAAAGCTATATGTATTTTACCTGTGTTGATTTTAGCCATCAGAGCGTTGGTAGCTGTCTCGCTCCGATGGAGGTTTATTTGGATAACCTCAATCATGGTCATCCATTAAACTGTCTTCCAGCGAGTTGGTGGTCACCTCCTCGCTCTTTGGATTTGACTCCTCCGGATAGCCTGAAGTGGCTATTAATGCAGTGAGTACTGTTGATGGCACTGCGGTGTCCTTATCAGGCATAGGAATAGCAGTATTTTTAATAGACACATTCCCAATTCTGGAGAGCATTGCTGTTCTGTCTTCTGGCGGGTGAGTGATTTCCTCCTCGCTTTTAGGATTTGACTCCTCAACATTGCTAGTACTTGCTAATGATGCTTTGGGTACTGTCTTAGGTGTTTTAGTGTCCTTGTCGGGGCCGGTTTTGACAGCCCTTTCAATCGGCGCCTTCCCAATTTTGGAAAGGGCAACTACACTTTCTTCTGGCGAGTTAATGGTAAATTCCTCGATTTTAGGATTTGACTCCTCAACGTTATCAGTAGTGGATACTGTGGTCTTAGGTTTTTTAGTGTCCTTTTCGAGGCTTGTTGTAACAGCCCTTCCAATCGGCACCTTCCCAATTTTGAATATGACAGATTTAGAGGCGAAGTAAGCCCTACCTTTATTCTTGGCAAGACTAGCCATGGATTTCTGGTCGATACCTATTACAAATAAAGTTCCCTCAGGTTCTTCTTTCCTGTAAAAGACATCCCATTTTTCCACGGCCAGCTCAGCATTTTGACCTCCAAGAATTTCCAGTATACGTTCATTAGCCAGTTTACTGCCCCATCCTTTTATGTAGACAGTGGACTTTAGGAGCACCGGAAGCTCGCTCTTCTTTGCCAGTCCCAGCCTAGCGCCGTCCCAGGGAGGAGGGATACTTTCCACCAAGTTCTTTAGGGTGCTAACACATTGGTGAGATGCCAACCTCATCAACATCACGCCCATGCTGAACTCGCAGCTCTCGCTCTCTATTGGTTGTTTGCCCTTTGAAGCTATTGCATGGTCCACTATCTTATTGTTGACCAGGTCTTCTATTTTACTCTGTTGGTCTATTGGAATTTTGCCTGTCGGATTACCGGCATCGTAAACTGCATAGCAGAGATCGTCCCGGTGCCTACTTCTGGCAACTTTGGCGTAAGATGGCGGCTCTTTACCTTTTCCTCCGTCTAGCTTCTCCTTCCTCGTTTTTCGGGGCTTCTTTTGAGATTCCCTTACCTTCGAGGTTGATTTCGCCGACGTGTTCGTCTTCGGAATATCTGGCTTGGCGTTGTCACCCTTACTCGCAGGATTCTCACTTGAGATTCCTTTGAGTGAAGTATGGCTTGGCTTCGACTGTGTATTAGAAGACGGGGAGCTCTTTTTCTTCTTAGGCTTATTCTCAGTTGTCAACTCCTCGGGTGACCTGATCCTTTTTGCCTCAGATCTTGTGAGAGAGTCCGATTCCTTTGGAGTGTCGTGGGATTGACTAACTATGATTTCCTGAAGCATCTTTTTCAACTTCCTCCTCTGTGCTCCAGAAAGTCTTTTCTTAGTAATAGGTAGTTTAGCTATGCTATCACTCACCTCTTTCACCATTTGCTCTACTTCATCCTTTTTGGGATTTGCTATAATGGTATTATTATTATTATCATCTGAGGATTCAGAGTCGGAACCCTCACCTATATTTAAAGGCTGAGGTAGCTTAGAGCTCTCTCCGAGTACATCCTTCTCTTTCACCCCTATATTTTTGCCAGCGGCATGCTGTACACTTGACGCATTGTCCGCCACGGAGGCCAAGGTACCCACCTCCGTAGTAGTATTCTGCTCACGATTGCAGGATGACGACGACACGTGACTCGCGAGTAGATCAACACTTGCCGCCGGTACTGGGTTATTTAGGCCCTGCACCGTAACTTTTATCTTTTTATTTTTATTTTCCATATTTGTTTTTTTTTTTTTTTTCCAGTTTTTTGGTCCGCGGGGAATATAATATTCCCAGGTGGTGGACAATCTGCCCTCCCTCAGCTTAAGTGAAATTAAAGCTGGGAGAGGACAGATGGTCCATCACCACCCCCTATCCGCCACCCGGGGACGCGCTCGGTAGGAAAAATCTGGAAAACTCCCCCGAGTTTTCCAGATTTCAGTTTAAAAAATGTAATACAATGCAATACATGTATTACTAATATATGCTAAAGTTATGTGTAAAAACTAAGTTTTAAATATTCATTTTGTAAATTCTTCAAATATATGCAATAATATACTACTCAACTAAAATTTTAACAGCCAAACAGCATCTTCGAGAGCTTAACATACCATTTCCTATATACGTCTCATAATGATAATGATTATGTCGAGGTTTCACTTAATACAGGATTGAAATATTTTGGGTATATGAATGCAGAATATCTTGTTAAAATATAAACAAATTACAATAAACACCCGCGGTTCTAATATCACGTAATAACAAATAACTTCAACTGTAAAATAGCAATAGAATAGGCAAAAACTTCTATGCATTTAGTACTTACAATGAAGTATGTTGTATGTGTTTTGTATGTCGTAACAACATGCAGCAGTTGCAACAATAGCTAAACAAATTTAATCAACATATACAGAAGAAAAGAAACAAACCTGTGCTTGTATGTGTAAGTGTTTTTGTTGAAAAGTATACAAAACTTGCCAAGGTATTCATACTTACATATGTATGTATATGATATTGTTAAATGATGAGAACTCTAAAGGATGTTTAAAGTCAGTGTAGGTATAGTTATTTACATTTTCACATACTTATATACCTTATGTAAATATTAGGTGTTATACACATCCCCACATATATATATATACATATATATATATGGGTTAGAAGCTATTTTTTCATATTTTAGTTATATCAATTACTTTTATACTGTTACAACTAGTGAATATTGTAAATTGTATGTCACTATGGGTTAGAAAATGCAATTGCGTTTAGTATATCTAAAAACACGATGTGAGAAAACTATAAAAGGAGAATACACCTCCCATTTGACCATGTGCAGTTTGCAGGAGTAGTTCATAACCTATAATGCACAAAACTAAACCGCTGAATTTTTTATAGATCTGGGTGCACTTCGATGTATTTTAAAAAAATTTGAAGAACATTTTTATTTTTAAAAAATGTTATGTATATCGATTCTTAATTGTCCATACCCTTACTTCTCTTCGGAAAATCACAATTTCCGATATTTGATTTCATATCATTTGATTTCAACGAACCCTAGTGGACGAGGTATGAATTCAATAAAGAACTTGTTGTTATGTTCTCTGTTGATCAGAAATGTTTGATATCGAATATCGCTTATGAATCATTTTGATAGATGAATATAATATGCCTTACAAACTTAGCCATAGTGCAATAACAGCATAGTTCCTTTCGAGTAGTTACTGCACATCAATGAAAGTAATAATGTGGTAAAACGATGACGATAAAGTTGGCGTTTGTGGAGGAGCATACAATGCAAACATTGAATATTTGTTTCATCGTCATCATCATCATCATCGTTGTTACTTCGATATGCGAAAACAAGTAAACTTGCACAATACATTACAAAACTAAACTATTGTTTTAACTAAAGTTTCTATGTATAGGAATAGGAGGAAAAAGAGAGGTGATTTCTTCAATCATCTCACAATCATCCATACACCCATGGAATTTGTTATTTTACAATATATATACTACAGCATTGTTTGCCACCGATGTTTGTTCTTCTCGAATGGCTGCATGATTGTGTTTTATTGTTTCATTGGTTGTTAAACATTTATGTTGGAAAGTAATTTTTTGCTGTTGTTCTTTCTATTCAAGATTTTGCAGATAAAGTAAATGTAATGTGTATAACCCAGCAAAAACTTGATAATGACTTTCAATTATAATCACTTACCTATTTACACAAATACTTCTCAATGACTTCTACATATCGTCCCGATTACATAGAATTAGTCTAATAATGTCTTATTAAAAATGTATTATATAAATTTTGCCTAATCCATTAGTCATCTTCTCCATGAAGATATACATATAAGTTGTATACGATTTTTTATATGATTTGTATAAGTTAATTTAAAAATTTTAAACCTTTACTTGGTAATGAAAGATTTTGCTGGGAAGTTTTTATACATATATTTTTAATTTATAGATACATATTTAAATGTTAAATTTTTCAAAGTAAATTTTCTTGAACACAGTTCTTAATTAAAAGGTGAACAATGTAGGCCTTATTCGCAAAGTTTGACAATAGAAAATAACTTTTTTTGTATTTGTCAATTAACTTTGGCTAATCAAAATTTCAATTTTTGAAATTGTTAAAATTCTTTGAAATACTTAAGGACGCTAAGCGAATCAATTGTTATATTTTGTATTCTACAAACATCATCACAAAAGCTAACATTTCCATTATAGATTGATAGGCTGTAATGACAAAATCTTAAAAATTTTAATAACTAATATTAATATCATTAAACATTACTCCGTAAATTTAAATCATTATTTTACTATGAGTATTTACTACACGACCTTCAAACTTCACAATTACAAAAACAAAATGTCAAAATTTCAAAGACGCTAAATTAACAAAAAATGTTCTTATGAAAAAATAAATAATGAAGTGATTAAAACTGTATTTAAGTTTTAAGTAAAAATGTCTATATTTTCCATTAACTTACAACTTTGCTACAAAATGATTAAGACTAGTCGAACTTTTTTTTTATTATACATACATACATACATATACTTTCATATAATTTTTTGTCGTTGCTTTATTTTTGCAATTATATGACATCAAATTTAAACTTTCTTATTTAATTGCTGATGTTGTCATTTTTTTTTTCATCATTCTTATTTCATCTAACCGCCTGCCACCCTGCCATTCTCAAGTTTTCATACATTTTCCTTAGAGTTTTCATTTACTTTAAGAAACTGCACTTGGTGACAAAGAATAACTTTGACTACTTTTGTTTTAAGTTTCTTTCGTTCGTTTTCCTATTTTCTGTTGAGTTTTTTAGTTTTCCTTCCCAGATTCCTTTTCAGAACATAATAGTGTTGCAATTAAATTAAATATTTAACTTGATTACAGTTACTCATTGTATTTTGTAACTAATGTTTTTTGTATACTTATGTATGTATGTTGTGTTAGATTTATATAGAAAGTTTTTTTAGCAATAGTTTGAAAAGGCTTTATTGTTGGTTAAGAAAATTTTGTAAAAATTATTATTTCACGATTTTGCAACGGCTACGGCATTTTGCAACTTAATTATATAATTCTCATTTAGTTAACAATATTTTAAGCATAAAGTTACTACAACTTTGCTAAAATGAACTATATAATGGATTAAAATCCTAATGTGTATTTGACTTTGAAAAATGTCAAATAATTCTAAATTTTTTCAATATATTAGCCCATAAACCGATCAACAAATATGTCTATAGACTAGTCTATGTATTAGACTATACACTACACTATAGACTAGACTTTAGAATTGACTATAAAATAGACTATAGAAAACACTAGAATAGTCTAGACTAGACTAGACTAGACTATAGACTAGACTAGACTAGACTATAGACTAGACTATAGACTTGCTTATAGACTAGACAAGACTAGACTATCCTAGACTAGACTAGACTAGACTAGACTAGACTAGACTAGACTAGACTAGACTATACTAGACTATACTAGACTATACTAGACTAGACTATAGACTAGACTATAGACTAGACTATAGACTAGACTATAGACTAGACTATAGACTAGACTATAGACTAGACTTTAGACTAGACTATAGACTAGACTATAGACTAGACTATAGAATAGACTATAGACTAAACTATAGACTAGACTATAGACTAGACTATAGACTAGACTATAGACTAGACTAGACTAGACTAGACTATAAACTAGACTAGACTATAGACTAGACTATAGACTAGACTATAGACTAGACTATAGACTAGACTATAGACTAGACTATAGACTAGACTATAGACTAGACTATAGACTAGACTATAGACTAGACTATAGACTAGACTATAGACTAGACTATAGACTAGACTATAGACTAGACTATAGACTAGACTATAGACTAGACTATAGACTAGACTATAGACTAGACTATAGACTAGACTATAGACTAGACTATAGACTAGACTATAGACTAGACTATAGACTAGACTATAGACTAGACTATAGACTAGACTATAGACTAGACTATAGACTAGACTATAGACTAGACTATAGACTAGATTTTTAAACAACAAATCTGAAACTTGTTTGTATTTATTTTAAAAATGCATTCTAAACAAATATCATTATTATATTTTTATTCAAAATCTTAACTATGAATTAAAACCTTTAAATTCTGTCTTTTAAAGGCACTGATTCTCAATGACTTATATATAGTGGGTAAGTTTTTTTATTCCAGTTTTCATTTTCTTATAGATGAAACACTCGATAATTTTTTATAAAAATAAAACTTTTTTTCTATAATAGATATGTTCCTTTCAATGTTGCAAATAGCATTTAGCTTGTACTGTTCGGTCCCTTTTCATTACACCCTTTTTAAGTCAAGTGTTAATAAAATGAGTATAGAAAGTTCAAATTCTGTTTTGTAACAGACTAAACAAATTTTGAGAAATTATATATAATTGTGTTGATTAGTTGTTCAATAGTTTGATCTGATCCAAAGAAATACACCAGAGGTTTGGTGGGAATCGAACTTACGATCTCCTTATAGATAGACTACAACAATGGCAACTAACCCCAAAAGGTACTCTAATAATAATTATGGATTTATAGTCCTTCAGAGTGGAGCATTAACATGAAATTTATCAAAACTGCTAATTTTGAAAAAATATTGTATATTTATTTAGTAGTAAATATTACAGGGTATCTTTAATTCTACATAACTATCTGATGAAGTACGATTACTTGTTCCTTTCCACAACAATAACAAGAAGTTGTTTCTTTACTCAAGATTCCATGAACATTGTCTTTGGCTCTATAAAGTCTAGTATAGTTTTTGGTAATTATCTACAATATTCTGCTCTGTTCCAATGACAATGAAAATATTGCAACACTATGAACAGTTTAGTTTTTTTTCCAATTTCACTTCAGAACTGCTATATTTAGTTATTTGAAAAATAATTCTATGCGAAATGACTGACTGTCTAAGAGAATCTAAGAAAAAGTATTACTGCTTGGTTGGATGGTTGAAGGGAAAATGATGATGATGATGATGTTTGTAACGTTTACTTTATTTTAGTTTCGAAAACAGCAATTTAATTTAATGAAGTTTAATTGTGTAAATATAATTGTAGAATAGAAATGGCTGCAAAGAATAAAAATATTTGAAAAAAAGTTGATATTTTCGAAAATGTTTTCAATGTCATACTTTTTTTTAGATTTTACAATGTAATGGCTTAAATTGTTGTTGAAACAAATAAAAATTTAACAAATTTAAATAATAGCTGTAAACATGTTGGAAATCTGTTTTTGAAACTCGAGTAAGAAGAATAACTGAAATGACTTTTTTTATAGCTTCTATGCTAGATAATGCAGAGAGTAGGCTGTGATGCTGGAATGTAATGCATATAAAAACCATATTATAGTATAAAAAAACTTTTATTAAAACTAGAAGCCCATATATCTCTATTAGTTCTGCTCGTCTACATTTGTACAACAATTATACTATCCAAATTACACCTCGATGAAGTAAATCCCCTTAGACATGTTTATTGATAAAATCAGTTGTAAATACCTTCATAAATCAGTTAAAAGTACTACAACAAACAAATTATAGGATCCAAACAAAAAAGAATTAAGACAAAATTACAGACAACTTTATGGAAAACAATGCATGTAATATTAACCCGGCAAATGACTGCCAACTATTAAAGCCTAAAATAGTATCTACTGTAACTTCCTTTACATCTTTAGACGGACTAGTTTACTTAAGGTTTAAAAGTAATTGAAACCACGACACGAAGCATCTGTAGGGTAATCGAAGAAGCTCCCTCGTTTTATGGTGGCTGGCGTGACAACATGTTGAAAACTTGTATGACCAGTAGGTAACGCATGCGCAAACATTTAAGTTCGATTTAAAAAGTGTAAATATTTAACTACTACTGCTATACGGTTTAATATAAAATTTAGTTATTTTTTACTTAGTCAAATCTAAAAATAATCTTAACCACATGCAATTTTTGTTTAAGGTTTTAATTCATATAATTTATAGTACAAAAATAGCCATAGACTTGAATATTTTTTAAAAGAACTTAAGAGCTTAACTGAAAGAGATTACTAGGAGTAGATTACTATAGTAGTGAAGATTGTATTTCTGTAAAGGTGCGTAAACAAAATTAAAGTAAAATTCAACATATGTAAATGCTTTATTATAAAAATAAATATTAAATATACTCATAATTGGTGTAGGGTATTATATGGTCGAACATGACCATATTGTTTTTAAACCGGCCATTAGATACTTATTTTCGACTTTTTACAATTTTGTTAGAAGTTTTGCGACAAATCAAATATTCAAAATTTTTCGACAAAAAAAATCGATTCCAATTTCTTAGACCTTATATGAGAGCTAGGAGCTTTATTATAAAAATAAATATTAAATATACTCATAATTGGTGTAGGGTATTATATGGTCGAACATGACCATATTGTTTTTAAACCGGCCATTAGATACTTATTTTCGACTTTTCACAATTTTGTTAGAAGTTTTGCGACAAATCAAATATTAAAAATTTTTCGACAAAAAAAATTGATTCCAATTTCTTGGACCTTATATGAGCGCTAGGAGCTTTATTATAAAAATAAATATTAAATATACTCATAATTGGTGTAGGGTATTATATGGTCGAACATGACCATATTGTTTTTAAACCGGCCATTAGATACTTATTTTCGACTTTTCACAATTTTGTTAGAAGTTTTGCGACAAATCAAATATTCAAAATTTTTCGACAAAAAAAAATCGATTCCAATTTCTTGGACCTTATATGAGAGCTAGGAGCCATTATGGACTGATCCAGAAAAATGTTTGCAGAATATACAAGATATACTCATGTCGAATTTTATATGTGTGTTTGAGTAATTTCCAGAAGTGGATTTTATATGGGGGATATGACCAAAAATGGACCGGTCGGGAAAAACTTTAGTAAGGTTATTTATATATACTTTATATACATGACGAATTTTATTTCGGTATCTTTATTAAGTAATGAAATATGTCCATCTACATGGTTTTCGGAAAAGGATCTTATATGGGAGCCATGACCTATTACGGGCCTATCGAAAAAAAACTTTTTCGGAGTAATTTTTATATACAAAAAAGTTATTTATGTGGAATTTTATTCCGATTTCTTTATTTATTAATGAAATACATATGTATATGCGTTAAGGAGATTTTCGGAAGTGGACCTTATATGGGAGGTATGACCAATTATGAACCGATACTTATGTGGTAGTTATGACTAATTATGGACCGATCCGTAAAATTTTTCCAGAGTGATAGATATATATTCACAAAACATTTTAATGTCGAATTTGATTCCGATATCTTTATTTTTTAGTTATTTATATTAAGTGATTTTCGGATGTGGATCTTGGATCCCATACAATGACCAATTATGGACTGATATAGATCAAGTTTGGTAATTATTATATTCACATTTACAAAATGTTGAGGTCATACATAAATATATTTCCGAAAATATATACCTTTGTATGGGGGCTATGGGAAGTTATGGATTTATTGTTGAGATTTTAAACAAGCTTCTTCCTTGGGCGAAAAACATAAAATTTATAGAATTATCTTTGGTAGTTTTTGAGAAAACTGCTCGAGAATTAGGAAAAAAACGAAATTTTTTTTAGAGGTAGTCTGAAATTTTTTGCTGATTGTCAACAACAAACTGCTTATTTGGTTGAGTTCTTTTGCTTAGTTTTGACGTGTTTTAGGCAGGCAGATAGACAGACGGACATAGCGAAATCGTCTCAGAATTTTACAAGAACTTAGAATATAGGTATATACTTTGGTCTCAGATTAATATTTCTTGTTGTTACACACGGAATAACAAATTTATATATACCCTCTATCACCACTGCTGTTGGTGAAGGGTATAATAAAGTCCTGCCGAAATAAAATTTCATTATAAATGAATTTACATTTTCTTTTCACTTGATTCTTGTGCTAGCTAGCACCTGAAGAAAACTATCGTTTGTTACTTAATTATTATTTAAATCTTTTTAGACTGATTTAGATTTTCTGTAGTAAATATATTTCTATTACATCTATCTAAAGTATATGTATATTTCTGCTCAGTTTATATTCAAAATAACGTGAGAATGTGTATATATTATATTACTGTGTTAACTTGTGATCATTTATCTTCATAAATTATGCATTTGCCACACAGCCAGCTTGAGTTTTCTATGATAAAGTCTTCTTAGCTATCGTACTCTATAGCATATGTATATTATATAGATAGATATATACAGATGGAATCAAGCAGACATATTAGCAAAATATACTCTACTGACTGACTGGTAGACAGACAGACAGACAAGCTTAAAAGCATCAATTTCAAACAGCAGTTTAAGATAAATTTACATTTTACACCAGCCATTCAACCACCATCAACCATATTCAAACATTGCAACATTCATTGCATCCAGCACCTAGTTGAAAAATGTATTAAAAAAAAAGGAATGAATGAAATGCTTTATATGTCACTATTAACACCTGTATGCAGCAAATACTATTCAATATTTGATGAAAACTATAAGATAGATGCAGCTAGAAAGAATATGAGAAAAAAAAGTAATGATTTTAATTTGGTTTTCCTCTTTAATACAAAGTTTCTAAATCATCGTCAATGTTGTTATTGTCACCATGCTTTGCCTGGTTCGTTGGTTGTTAAGTTGGTTTGTTTCGGTTCGGTTTGGTTCACTCACCCAGACTCGCAGTTGTCAGCAAAAATAAAAAATGTTAATTACTCTAACGATTTTACTCCAATGAGTTGTAAAGTATGTAATTGAGTTTTGTGCATCCCTTTTGCCAGCTGATTTCTTTTTAGTTTCAGTGTTTTTTTTTTTGCAAAAAGGATAATTAGTAAAAGATTTTTTTTCATACGTTGTGAGGTTTTTTAAATAAAAATGTCTATTTGTCTGTTTTTTTTTGGCGTTTAGTTGCGGAAAATGATAAGGTTTGCTAATTTTATTTTAATTTATTCCATGCATTTAATTTATGACCAGTTTAATGAGTTGAAGAAATCCACAAAAAAATATTGCTGCAAATTAATTACGGATTTTTAGTTATTGCAAATTATTAACATGTTGTTTTTGTTTTGTTTTGCAATTGTTTCTATTTAACTAAATGCAATTTAGTAAATTTTTGCAAAAAAAAAAAAAAAATTATAATAATTTTAATTAAATGAGATAAAAACTTGTGTACACACGCCACTAAATAAATTTTATTCTTTGTGGGCAGAAAAAAAAATTGTGTATTTAACTAAACCTAATTAAGTTAAATTGCATTGAAAATATAAAAATTAAAATTCAAATATTTTATAAATAAAATGTCAACTATGTTTGTTGAAAATTATTTAATTGTTTTTTGTAATTGTAGCTTTAA
Source organism: Lucilia sericata (assembly GCF_015586225.1). Classification (NCBI taxonomy): domain Eukaryota; kingdom Metazoa; phylum Arthropoda; class Insecta; order Diptera; family Calliphoridae; genus Lucilia; species Lucilia sericata. Next base: position 525,698 of record NW_023994067.1, read on the forward strand.
ATTAAGTAGCTAAATGAGTTAAGTCTAATTTGGACTGTAAAAAGTGCAAAGCATGAGAACTTGGGACGGATCCTCTAGGAATTTAGATACTTTTCCGAAATCGTACGTTTATGGGATACAAATGTGAAACAAAACCGATTTTGGTACCTTTTTTGGAACCTGAATTAAGACTTTTGTAAATGTATTTCGTACTTTTGTAAAATTCCGTCCTTTTGGGAGGCTATTTCTTCGCTGTTTCCAAAAACAATTTTTTTAATTTTTGATTTTTTTTTTCAAAATGGTCATTTTAATTTAGTCATGAGGTTTAAAGTAATTTTCTGAAGAAAACTGATCAGTTCAAATTCAGTTGAAAAATGTCAGTTCCTATAAAACTACCGCAATTTGTAAGAAGTTTTGAGCCATAAATGAGCGTTAAAGTAATTTTCTGGAGTGAATCTTATGTAAGCGACAATTATGGACCCATTCTCATAAAATTTAAGAAAATTATATTAGTTCCTATAAAACTTTTTTATGTTGATTTTTATAGCTTCTTAAGGTCAGTAATGAGCATTAAAGTCATTTTCTGAAGGGGGCCTTATATGGAGGGTAGGGTCAATTATGGACCGATCCTTATAAAATTTGACGAAGAGATTTATATTCTTATAAAGTATATTTCTGTCGAATTTCAACACTATATATACTTCTTTTAGACAGTTAGAAGCTAAACGCTTCATTTTCTGAAGAGGACTTTGTATGGGGGCTAGACGAAATCGTGGACCGATATTGCCCATTTTCAATACCAAACAAACTGCATAAACTAAAAGTATCTGTGGTAAATTTCAGCTCACTAACTACTTCCAATTGGACTCTATAATGTTTTGAACAGACGGACGGACGGATATGGCTAGATCGCCTTAGAATCTAATAAAGACCCAGAATAAGGACCCAGAATATATATATATGTACTTTTATGGGTCTTAGATGAATACTTCGATGTGTTACCAACGGAATGGCAAAAACTATATAACCCCCATCTTTTTTGATGGTGGGTATAAAAAAAGGAAAAAATGTAATTGGTAATGGCCCCTGTAATTAACAACTAGAGGTAATCATTACCCCCCAAGCCCAAGATCAGAATATTTAAGTTTTACACGTTTGTTTGTTTTATTAAAAACATTGTTATTAAATACATATTTTTAATATTTTCTTTAATATTCAGTCATATTTTATTATTAAATAAATTTTGATTTATTATGTTTATATTTACAAATAATTTAACAGCATTTTGTTGCCAAAAAATAAAACAAGTTTCAATATAAATGTGGCCTAAATTTATAAATATTTCATTTTTTTTCTATAATTTAAATATCTGTTATTTATTAAACAATTTATTTAAAAGCATTCACATAAAACCAGTTATCAGTTGCACATAAACAAAGAAAAAAATACACAAAAAAAAAAAAAAAAATAAACCAAATTTGTTATTAATAAATTAAAAATCGATAGATATAAAATGCCATAAACTTTAAGCAATAATGCCTTTTAAAACACTCTATAATTTCAAAATGAAGAGAAATTTTGTATTGAATTGTTTTTTTTGTTTGTTTTCAATATAAATTTATTGTACATACCCTTAAGGCATCTCAACTAACAAAACAGTTAATACATTTTTAGCTTTTCACAGCAAAAATAAAAAAAAAATATAAATGGAAGTTAGAATAAAATAAACAAATTGTTTTGAAACATTTTAATAGAAAATATTATAGAAAAGACTATGGCAGCAATTTTCTTTATACCATTCTCATGTATATTGTGTACATTTATGGGTTATATACAAACATACATACATATATATTTTTAATTTTGAACCTTTCAAGTTAATTGTTTTTATTTTGTTGTTGTTTTGTTAAAAAAAAAAAACTAAATATAACGTAAATACAGAAAAAGTGTATTTGCAAAATTGTATATTTTCAATTCGCATGATTGCCACTTTTTACTACCAAAGTACAACGTCAACAAACATAAACTGTTCAATTTATTTGAATGTATTTTTCTGGTTTTCATGTAATACTTTTTTGTATTTATACCCTACACCACTTTAGTGGGGAGGGTATATTGGATTTGTGCTGATGTTTGTAACATACAAAAATATTCGTCCTAGACCCACCTTAAAGTATACCAATCGGCTTAGAATCGTTTTCTGAGTCGATTAAGCTATGTCCGTCCGTCCGTCTGGCTGGCTGGCTGTCCATGTAAACCTTGTGCGCAAGGTACAGGTCGCAATTTTCAAGATAATTGGATGAAATTTGGCACGCACGTTTTATTTGACCCAAGGACGAAGCCTATTGAAAATGGTTAAAATCGGTCCATTATTTCACCTAGCCCCCACAGAACAGAACCCCCCGAAAAGGGCTTCTGAGCTCATAATTATGTCAAATATACAGATATATCGATAAAATACGGCACAACTAAGTTTTATAGAAGTCTTGATGACCCTGCCAAATTTCATAAAGATCGGGCCCCATTTGACCCTAGCTCCCATACAAAGTCCCCTTCAGAAAATTACTTGAATGTCCCAAATTAACTTATAAACACAAATATCGCGATAAAATTCAGCACAATAAAATATTATGTAAATATAAATATATTCACAAAATTTTATCGGGCTTGGTCCATATTTGCCCCTAGCCCCCATATAAAGCCTCTTTCAGAAAATTAGTTTTTCATCCATAAATTGCTTAAATGTATCGGAACAAGGGAATATTGAAGATACATAAATGCTTTATTATGAAAAATAAATCACATTTAATATTCATAACTGGTGTAGGGTATCATATGGTCGGCCACGCCCGACTATACTTTCTTACTTGTTTTCAATTTTTTATGTTTGTCTGCTTTTTTGTTTTATTTTTTTTTGGTACATTGTATTTTGACCACTTATAATTTTACAGATCAATGATTGTATTCGATACTTGTGTTTAAAAAGAGGAAAAATATATACAAACAATCAATTCTAACAAACTCTTTAACCAGAGTTGTATATTTCTTGGTTGGGGGAAGAAATATTATTAAAAAAAAATAATAAATTTTCTTGCAATAATTAACTTTTTTATACCCTCCACCATTATCAGTGGTGACAGAGGGTATATATAAGTTTGTCGTTCCGTGTGTAACACCAAGAAATATAATATTCTTCTAAGACCCAACAAAGTGTATATATTCTGGGTCCTTATGAATTTCTGAGTCGATTTAGCTAGGTCCATCTGTCCATCTTTCTGTCTGTCTGTGTAAAACACGCTTACGTTAAAACTAAGCAAAGTATATCAACCAAATTCACCCAAAATACTTATTATTATCCTAAGCAGTTTGGTATTGAAAATCAGAAAATCAGTTTTTTTCATAATTCTTTTGAAGTTTTCTCAGAAACTACCAAATCTTTACAATCAATCCAATATTTCCCATAGCCCCCATACAAAGGTATATATTCCCGGAAATTAGTTTATCGTTAATAACTTCCTCAAATATATCGGTATCAACACAAAATTCTGTACATGCAAATATAATTTAAACAGAAATCATACTGACAACGTAGATCTCAATCGGTTCACAATTGGTCATAGCTCCCATATAAGGTCCACTTCCGAAAATCACTTAAACGCATATATTTCATGGAATTATAAAGCTATCGGGATAAAATTCGACACAAAAATGTTTTGTACACATACAAATGATTCTACCAAATTTTTTACGGATCGGTCCATTTTTGGTCATAGCTCCCATATAAGGCCCACTTCCGAAAATCACTTAAAAACACATATTTCATTGTCAAATAAAGCTATCGTGATAAAATTCGACATAAATATATTTTGTTTAAATATGAATAACTCTACTAAATTTTTTCCGCTTAGGCCCATAATTGGTCATTGCTCCCATATAAGGTCCACTTTCGAAAATCACTTAAACGCATATATTTCATTGAATTCTAAAGCTATCGAAATAAAATATGACACAAATATGTTTTGTATACATTCAAATCATTTCACCAAATTTTTTTACCGATCGGTCCATTATTGGCCATAGCTGCCTTATAAGGCCCACTTCCAAAAATCACTTAAAAACACATATCTCATTGTCAAATAAAGCTATCTTGATAAAATTCGACACAAATATATTTTGTCTTTATATGAGTTACTCTACGCAATTTTTTCCGGATAGGCTCATAATTGGTCATAGCTCCCATATAAGGTCCACTTCCGAAAATCACTTAAACGCACATATATCATTGTCAAATAAAGTTATCTTGATAAAATTCGACACAAATTTTTTCCGGATAGGCTCCCATAGAGGCTCCCGGATAGGACAAAATTTTTGAGAAACGGTATCTTATACTCCTAAAAATATACAACACTTTCGGTGAGAACATTAATATCATTTTGCTTCTGCATATGTTATTTCTAGTAAATTTTAATAGTTTTTTTCAAATTAGTTTCCCTAATTAACTATAATTAAGAAACCACTTTTTACTGTAGCTAATATTTGTTTATCCTTTTTTTTTTTAACGTACATACATACATATGTATGTAATTTTACCGCAACAATTCAATTAATTTGGAAAAACATGTTCATCATAAAAAATTTTAATGAATTTAATATATCACTTCATAAAATTCTGAATAAATTATAAAACCAAAACGAATATGAGAATGTTGATAAAATGAATAAAACTGGCTAATAAATTAAAGTTTTATTCGGTACAATTACAGTTAAAATAGTAACCAATAAACAGTGAAACAGAATGGAATTTTTTGGAAAGAAATCTTATGTATTTTCAAACGGCTGCTCTTGTAGTTATGCCGATGGGCGTAATAACTTTGAAAATGTACCCCAAAAACGCTAGGGGACACAAAGTGAAAGTGTAATTTTTTAACGGATACTGTTTTATTTTTTTCCTTAGATTTCAAAGAGTTATTGACATTAAAATTTAATTAAAATTTAAATTTAAAAAAATTTACCCTACCTTTGTTCACAGTTTTAAACTATCGGTCGTAATTTTTGACTGTTTTTTCCGTCACAAGTTCGGCTATGAATCTTACATACTCTCCACCATACTCATATCTAATTGTATTTTGTGGATTATTAAATTGTGTATCCCTAATGAGTGAACTGTCATTTAATATTTTCTTTATCTTTAATCTTCTATATATGAAACTAATTCTGTTCAGGTCAAGAAAAACCGATCCGAAAAAGTTTAACAGACTTATTTATATATATACTAAAGATATTGATGGCAAATTATATACCGACAGCCTTTTTTATAGCCACCTTCAAAAAAGATGGGGGTATATTGATTTTGTCAATCAATTTGTAACTCATCGTAATATTGGTCGTAGATCCACCATATATATATATATATATAAATATATATATATATATATATATATATATATATATATATATATATCTGATTTTAAAAGTTGGGTCACTTGTCACGAAATTGCCCACATATACATTAGGGTAATTACTTTTAGTAATTTTTGTACCACTAAAGTGGGGAGGGTATTATGCGTTTGTGCTGATTGGTCCTACACCCACCTTAAAGTATACCGATCGACTCAGAAACACTTTCTGAGCCGATTAAGATATGCCCATCCGGCTGGCTGTCAAAGTAAACCTTGTGCGCAAGCTATAGGCCACAATTTTCAAGATATTTTGATAAAATACGTGGACCATACGTGTTTTTCGGCAGAATGAAATGGTTACCTATTGAAAATGGTGAAAATCAGACCATTATTTCACCTAGCCCCCATACAACCAGTCCTTCCAATTTGGACTCTTAACTACGTCAAATATACTTCTGTTTTTAACTAAATTTACCTATAAATTTGGGTTTTATTATCAGAACAGTGTTGGCATTTTACCGCCCAAAAATAGTTATTACCCTAATACACATTCCAAGAAGATCTAGACATGTCCGTCCTTCCGTCCGTCAGTCGGTTGAAATCACTATAGGAAGCTAGAGGGCTGAACTTTTGCACAATTATTTTCTATTGATAAGATTTGTTTGGTGTTGAAAATGAGCAATATAGTTTAAACATATAACCCTACGATGCCAATTGTTTCTACTATTAACTGACACAAAAACTGATAATATTCTCGATTAAAAAATTATAATTAATTTATTAAAGCTTTTCTGGTGACCAAATTTTATTACAATTTAAAGCAATTAAACAATGCATATTTTAAAATTGTTAGGGTCCAAGTTACATACAAATCTATAAATATTTTACTATTAAAGAATATATTTTTAATAAATTTTTGTTGTTTTTTTATATATTCTAAAAAAAAAGAATTTTATAATACATGCTGAAAAAATATCTCTATTACCAAATATGTGTATACTATATATTCCCATTTTGTTATTTTACCTATATTTTAGTATTTTTATATTTTGTATGCAATTTTTAGTTAAGGTATAGCATCCGTAAAATGTATTTGATTGCATTTTAAAATAGTTAAAAAAAAACAGCAATTCAATTTTTTATAGAGTGCAACTGAATAGAAAATATACATTCTACTATATAAAATAACGATAACTTAAAAAAATATATTTTATATTTAAATATTTATTTATACAATTTTATTATTTTTCTATTTTCAGGTATGTTTTGAAATTTACTTGTACCTAGGCTAAAAGAAGAAGTAAGTGATATAGATACCTATAATATTTCAATATAAATATGTTTTATTTCAAATTTTTATTTGAAATAATTTATTAATGAAACATTTAATTATTTATAATTTCTTCATATATATGTAGATATTTTTGTTTTAATTATTTTTCAGGAATATTCCAAGAATCTTTCTTGTTGTCGAATTAAAATCATTGCATACTTTTAAGGGTTTTCAATGTAATTTGAGTGAATTTAAAAAAATGTGTTATTAAATTTAAAATTACCATTTTCCTTCATTAACAGTTTCATTATAAATTTCAATTTAAAATTTTGCTTTATTAAAAATTTACATTTCATTTGTTTTATAGATTTAATAGTTCTAAGTATTTCCCATTACTGAGTTGGTGAAATAGCTTCTCGTGAATTTAATTGAAATGTTTGTAATATTTAAAAACAAAATATTAGAGTATACGTATGTATATTAATTTTGCGATTTTGCAATGTTTTCTTAAAGTTTCTTAAACGTTTTTTTTGGTTATTTTCTATTAATAATTTCTGATATAAAAAAAAATTTTCGAGAATATTCCAGGAATTTTTTTTGATATTTCTTATTCATATATTCTTAAATTCTCAGTTGATTCGAAATAAACAACATTTTGAGATCCCACCTTGGTCTTAATAATAGACTAAAGGTCTTATTCATAATCAAATTTTTATTTTATAATAAAATTTGTATAAAATTTTGTATGGAAATTATCTTTCACAAAACTTTCATCAAATACAAATTTTGTTTATGAATATTGTCAACAAAGTGTTAAACTTTTTATTTATATATAAATTTTTTATAAAATAATATATTTTTTCTTTTAGTAATTTATGTAGTTTTGTGGTTTTAACTATAAAATTTACGTTTATTTTTGTGGTAAAAACCAACACACCATAAAACGTTTTACGCATTTGTAAATAATTTTGTTAAAAAAATATATATATTTATTATATTTAATTTAATAATTCGAACAATATAAACTACTTTTTAATTTAATTAACATTTTTAATTAATATACTGCTGCACAATACAATAAATTTATGATTAATTTCAATAGTATAATTTTGGGTCCTTATATGTAGATTATATAGTACATATATTCTGAAAACTAATAGATAAAGGATCAAATTGTATGGGGCTAGGTGAAATAATGAAGGGAATATGTGGCAAAGTTTGTTACAACTTTTACAAGGACGAACAGACTGGCGTTCGCGTTCGCTAAATCGATTCGAAATTTGGCTGCAGAACCTATATTTCATTATTTCACCTTGCCCCCATACAACTAGACCTCCCGATTTGGGCTTCTTATGTCTTAACTACGTCAAATATACTTCTATCTCTCCAGAAATCGGCACAACTAAGTTTTATATAAGCATAAATGATGCTGCCAATCATCGCCCCTTATTTGACCCGAGCCCTCATACGAAATCCCCTATAAACGTCCAAAATTGACTTATAACCATAAGTATCGCAATGAAATTCAGAACAACTAACTTCTATATAAAAATATATCCCTTCTCGAAATTTTATGAGGATCGGCCTATGTTTGACCCTAACATAGGTGAACAATTTCCTTTTAGGAAATTGTTCATCAATTCGGAAGGTAAAATTGAACATAAAGGTTTCTTTATGAAAAATAAATAATTTTTAAAATGTACTCATAGTGTAGGCTATACTATGGTCAGCCATGCCCGACTATACTTTCTTACTTGTTTTATAAATGTATATTTCAAAAAATTTATTTTAAAACTTACCTTGTGCTAAAATTTGTTGAGTTTTTAATAATAAAATAGCAGTTATTATTGTTGTAATTATTTTCATATTAAGCCAGCTACTGGTTCTTGCTGCTGCTGTTAGCGGAAATGGCGTCAATTTTGGCGCCATTTCAAAATGTCTGCTTTTACAAGTGACTAAAATGCTTGTATTTTCCAATATTTTCCTTAGTTTCTTTTTGTGTTTTAACTAAAAGTTGAACTGCAAAGAAATTAGAAGAAGAAAAAAAGTAATAACAGTTAGACATGTAAAAAACATTGTTATAAATGAATTAAGAATGAATAAAAAAAAAGTAGATACATATACACATACATAAATAAATTTATTTTAAATTACTATTTTTTTCAATTAGTTTTACTGCCGCAATAACAAAATTTAGTTGTAAATTTCATGCTTAATAAATTTCAAATCAATTTAGCTAATTAGTTGAATGGTGAGTGGGAGAGATGTCAAAACAAAATAAAAGTAATTGAAAAGAGAATAAATTAAATTTGTATGTATTTAATTGGAAAAATATTATATTTAAAAAGGAATTTTAGGGTGGTAAGCCATTAGAAGTTATGAAGATTTTTGAGGAATGTAATATCTGGAATAACATTTTGATTTAATTTCGACGAAAGCCTGGGCAGAGTTTCATTGTCCTCTACGTATGCTCTACATACATACATATGAATCTGTTCGTTCAATAGTTCTGCCCTATTTTTGATCATTTTTTCACACTCTAGCTTCTCTCGTTTGGACTTCAGCCAGATCTTAACAGACGGACACACAGACAGACGGACAGACAGACAGACGGACAGACGGACAGACAGACGGATGGACAGACATACAAACAGAAAGACGGACATATTCTCTTAGCATCATATAAGAACCATTATATTTATATTTAATAAATTAGTTTTAAGCGCTGAAAAATAATATAACAATCTAAACACTTTACTGCGCTCTACACAAAATCCCGGTTAAAAATTACATTGATATTTATATTGTTTTTATGATAAAATTGAAATTCATTATTCAAACTACTTGGATACTTTTTCCAAAAAAAAAAAAAAAATTTACCATAATTTTAAACAAATTAACAAAACGACTTTACGATTTATTTCTTCAGTCTCTTTTATTTGATTTGAATATTACAACAATAAAAAAAAAGAAAATCATCATAAATAAAAGGAAACTGAAAATAATAATTTAAGCCTAAATCACACAACTACCATTGTTTCTGGCTAAAAACGGAAGTTGAAGTCACAAAAAAAGAAGAAAGAAAGCGGAGAAAAAGACAAAAAGTTAAGACGGAATCCCATTTAATAAGTTAATTGTTCCCCGGTTTTTTATCTTTAGTACATTTCTTTTTCATTTTGCAAAAAAAAAAATAAGTTCTTGCTTTAGAACTATAGAATTGTGCAAAATACATTTCCTTTGTTAATTTTTCCTTATTTCTGTCACTGCTTCTTAACAGTTCTTTTAAGGCTGCTCATTCTCATTTCATTACAATTCATTCAGTCTACTTCAATTCAATTCTTTTTTTTTTATGTAGAAAACATTTGTGTGCCACTTTTAAGTTTTTTTTTGTGATTTCTTTCTGCACTCTGCTGTCTTTGGTACTTTCTCGACATTCTTAAACTCCAACAGTGGTTTCCTTATAATCCTGTCAACACTTTGTTCTCGTTTGTAACGGGAATTTATTATTATCGCTTTGGTCATGCCAGTGGGTTTTCGTTTTCTTATTACTGTTGCCATCACCACCACCTTCACCGTGTACATGGTCTTAGGAACAATGTGGTAATGTATTAAATGATAATGTTGAAGAGGAGAAATTAGAAGCTGACTATAGACCTCCTGCTATTTTTTCGAATTAAAAAATTCTCCACACCAACTTAAACACACGTAAGATTAGTGGGTCCTGGAGTGTATGTATGTATGTTTGATGTGTTGCAAAAAGTATGAACAGAACATAATTGTACCACCTATTAATCGTTGTAATTTTTATTTCCCTCTTAGCCTGCTGGGTACAATGGTTTGGAAAATGTTTAAAATAGAATTATCAAGCTTTAATTAAGATATTAAGTGTTTATTTACGTATTATCCAGTTATTAAAAAATATCCTTCTTTTTTGTATATGCTAGTGGTTACATAAATGTTAACCTTAACTGATGAAAAAGTTGACTGTATTCGTTAACAAGTAATTTATTTGACTATGATAAGAAATTTAAACTTCAAACCGTTGGAGTATAGTCTTATTGTAATAATAATTATTTTGATGCCGACATTTAGAGATTTATTTCAAGCATCCTGTGGCGGAAAAACGAAAACAAATCAATTTCTGATTCAGTACCTATGATCGGGTCATCTAAGGTGACACAACTGCTTATTTTTATACCCACCATCAAAAACGAAACGGGGGGTATATTGATTATGTCATTCCGTTTGCAACACATCGAAATATTGGTTATAGATCCAAAAGTATATATATTCTGGGTCCTTATTAAATTCTAAGACGATCTAGCCATGTCCGTCCGTCTGTCTGTCTGTTGAAAGCACGATAGAGTCCGAACGGAAAGAGCTAGGAAGCTGAAATTCTGCACAAATATTTTCTATTGCTACAGTTTATTTGGTATTGGAAATGAGCAATATAGACCAATGTTTTCACCTAGCCCCCATGCAAGTGCCCCCTCGGAATACAGTTTAAGCAGACATAACTGTTATAAAAGAACGAATATAGCGACGAAATTTGACATAAATAAGTTTCATATGACCAACAAAAAGTAATTGACCCCCTACCTCCCATATAAGGTCCCTTTCTGAAAATGACTAACGCATAATACTGGCTTAAAAATACGAATATATCAACGAAATTCGACATAATTAAGTTTCATAAGATCCAAAATTTCTCTACTAATTTTAGGAGGGTCGGTCTATAATTGACCCTGCCGACCATTTAAAGTTCCCTTCAGAAAATAACTTCAACGCTCAATAAAAAAGGGTTAAAAATACGAATATTACGATGAAATTCGACACAAATAAGATCCTTACGAGCTAAAAACTTTCTACCAAATAAAATGAGGATCGGTCCAAAATTGCCCCTTTCCCCCCTATAAGGTCCCCTTTACTGGAACAAAAATACGAGTACGGCGAATAATTTTGACATAAGCAAGATGTATATAATCCAGAATCGGTCCACCAAATTTTATGAGGATCGTTTCATAATTGACCCTACCCCCATAGAAGGACCACTTCAGAAAATGACTATACCGCTTATTACCGGCTTAAAAATATGGATACAGTTATGAAATTCAACATAAGCAACTTTTGTAGGAATGTAAATTTTCCTACCGAAATTCTCAGATATTTTCGGGATCCAAATCATCAATAATTCTATCAGACATTAGAGAAGTTTCACATTTAAAAACTGCTTAAAAAAGTTTATTCTACTTTCAAAGAAGATAAAATAAGAAGTTTATTATTTAATGCATTTTTAATCGAAAGCCATCTTTTTTTAGATACTGTTCCTCCATCTGTATTTTTTAACGAATTTCATCAAACTAACAAAATTCGCTTTTTAAACTTTTCTCTATCCCATTGTGCAAAAGTTAGTGTCAAGAACAAAAAAAAAGACCAAGTGTTACAACTATAAAAACAACAAGAATGTTTCAGTGTAATTGTGAGGTTGTATTTTATGGTTAAATGTATAAATTTCAATGCACTTACACAATGTAGATTGTAAAGTACAGTGTCTTTATAGTTAATAAAATTCTATTTTACTATGCTACACCATTTCCAAGAAAAGCTGAAATTTTTATGAGAATTAGTTAGGCGTATATTTTTAAAGTCTTTGAAGACTAGTCTATGAAAATAAAATTATACAAAGCAAAATTAGAAAAATATAATTTTCTTAATTTCTTTTTGTTTATTCCAAATGTAACTCTAAGTATATGTAACTCTAATTTAAAATTAAAAAACTCAAAATTCCATATTTTATGTTTATATTTCCAAAAGCATTAGTTTAATCTCTAGAAAAAAGGTCAAAAGTCAAACTTTTAAATATTTGAAAATACTTTTTTTTTCTTTCCAATGAAATGGTGTAATTATATTATGTATTTAATTTAAAACGTTGTTAACATTCGTCTGACCCACTGTTGCAATTTTTTTCTTCTTATCATCATTATGCTTATGTTTTCCTATTGAAACTTTGGCAAATTCTATTAATGCACCAGGACACTCGAGGAGACAGTGAGTGAGAGTAAAAGAGATTACAAGTACAGTAAAGAAGAAAACTTATTACAAAAAGTCATTAAGTTTCGCGGAATTAAAAAAGAAAATTCTTAGTTATTTCATTATTAATTGATTTAAACAAGAGAGAGGAGAAAATAAAACGTTATAAATTTAGGTTGGTAAGACGCGACAATGTGGTACATTACACCAAAGGTTATGTTTGTAACACAGGTTGATTGGATTTAATGGTTTTAATTTCAATTCTGAGACAGAGACTAAAACAAATATTGTTTCTTAATGAAACTTATTGACAAGTGACAAGCCTAACATTCTCAACTATCAATCTTTATTTCTTACTTAAGGTCAACAAACCTTTTAAGAAACTTAACACACCTTCATAATGTATTGGAATTCACTATCACCGCCGCACCACCTACTTATTGCTCAAGGAGTATAAAAAGGAAAATCATTTTTCTAGCAACCCATCAAGTGTCATAAAGTATGAATAAGTGTGTTAAAGAAAAGTAAAGTGTAGATGGGAAGAGCAAAAAAAAACAGTTTCTCAAGAACTTTTTACTTAACGAAAAGTAGCAACAGGAACAACAACAACAGCAAAAACAAAGTAAAATAATACAAGTCAAATGATAGAACTTAATTGGTAATCATAATGGAAGGAAATAACATAATTACTTAGGAAACTCTGAAAGTACTAGTGAGAAGGGTATACATATGTATGTATATAAGTTTGTCATTTCGTTTGAAATTTCTACAGCAACCGATGTTGCAGATTTTCAACGAAGAGAAGATTGAGATCCCAAAGATATTTGGGGTCTTCAGACAACTGATTTAACAAACATTCTGATAGACGGACAGACAGACGGACAGGGTGTACAGGGGTGGATAATTATATTACAGAAATTACAAACTGAATAACATTACGAAGGTGAAGGTTATAAAAAAGGATTTTTTTTAATTCATTGAAATATACTATAATGAAGGGTATTTAAAATTCGGCATACCACTATAACATGATGTAATATTATTTACTCACTTCATCAATACGTACTTACACGTTTTTAAGAATGATATTAAAACAAGGTTTTAAGTAAAATTGAAATATTAACACCGTGTAAAAGTTTTGAATTTGTAAACTTAAGGAAAACAATAAAGAGTGTTCCTCGACTTAAACAGGATGTAAATGTAGGTAAATTATTACATTAAAAATTGTGGATTGATTAAAATTTACTTTAAACATATAATTACATACACATTCTGCATCGATTTGGTGTTGTCCATATAAATCTTGTAATTAAACTACAGGGCTTTGGACCTTATAATCATTATAAATGTTATAGATCGGGACTCATGGCTTGTAAACAGTAGTGTCCCAGCGAAAAAAATACATTGAAAGTAATAAATTAAAATGCTAAAAATACCCTTCATTTCTCTACTTATTAGGGTGATCGACTCGTTTTTTCAACCGGGTTTAAAAACTGTTTTACCAGTGTCGGTTTTATCTAAATGTTGATATTCGATTATCGAATAACCCGTTTTTTTTACTTTTTAAAACCCGGTTTCGAATACTTTTATTTGCTTTGTATTCAAAGATTACTTAAATTAAATTTTGAAGTAAATAATAACACAGCCCGTATAAATTTTAAAAATATTGGGGTACAGGAACTAGAGTATATTTTTCTAAAGCACCTTTGGTAAAACTTTTTTTATTATCCTAATTACTCAGCAAAAATAAAACGAAGTACTTTTAGAAGAATAACATTTAACACCATTTCAAAAGTAGCACTAATTGAATTTTTTTACCTTCTGAAGAAGTGATGTTTAAAAACTTCCGAAGAAGCGAAAATAACTAAATTTTTTCAATGTTGAAGATGCATTTTTATATATATATAACTTTGTCATTCCGTGTGTAACACCAAGAAATACTCATCTGAGACCCAACAAAGTATATATATTCTGGGTCCTTATCAAATTCTGAGTCGATTTAGCTATGTCCGTCTGTCCGTCTGTCTGTGTAAAACACGCTCACGATAAAAGGAAGCAATAGAGTTTAACCAAATTCACCCAAAATGTTCTTCATTTTCCTAAGTTGTTTGGTATTGAAAATGAAAATCGGTTCACACCGGGAAAAGTTATGAATCAAAATTTAAAACAACCTCGAAAAAATAAGCATTTTTTACACATTCTGATGTAATTTTCTCGAAAACTATGCAAGGTAATTCCATGAAAATCACCATACATTCGTTTCTACACAAGAACTTGGTCCCTGCTGAAAATTGCCAGAATCGGTCCACAATTTCATATACCTCCCATACAAAAGTACATATTCCCGGAAAATGGGTTTTTTGTTAATAACTTCCGTCAGAATGTTGATATCATCACAAAATTTTACAAATTAAAATCTTATGTCAATAGAATTCATTCAGGGAAAACATTTTCTGGATCGGCCCATAATTGGACATAGCTCCCATACAAGGTCCCCTCCCGAAAATCACTTAAACGCGCATAGCTCATTACTAAATTACGATATCCTTATACAATTTGGTATAAGTATTACTCATTTGCACAGAAATGTTACTGTGAAATTTTTTGTTCAATAAATCTTGGAATTGTAATAGATCTAAGCTGTTTAAATCTTGGGATTTTTCTATTTAAGACACGAGAAGACTTATTTCTACAAATATTTGATCAATTAGAAAAGTATTAATATAAAAGTAGCTGGTGGAGGGTATTTAAGATTCGGCTCTAATTTGTTTGTTCTTACATTTTTATAAGATAAAAAATGTTATATTTGGGCTTTTGTATTAAATGTGTCTATAATCACTATTAATGTTAATACTATTTAAGTCAAATTAGTTGTATTCCATATAACTACAATTTCACTTCCGAATAACTTCAAAAAAAAAAAAGAGCATTAAAATTACTTCTTGAGACTTCAGAAGTAGTGAATTTGGAATCACATAAAAAGAACATCCCTCCTATGACAAGCCAGTGTTAAAATCATCACTTCTTCAAGTCTTTATCAGTACTTCCATGGAGTAAATTCTACTTCTTTTTCGCTTCTTTGGAAGTTCTTTTATTGCTGGGTAATTAACAAATTTAATTTGTAAAATTGTTTGGAATAACTGCTTGATAAAATTTTATCAATCTTAAGATTATATACCTATTACAATAATTAATTTGCGGCTGAAGTGTAGGAATGCCTTGTTCCTTATATTTAACGTAAGTGTCCCACTTTTTTCCTAATTTTTTTTTAACATTAAAGAAATATTATAAATCATACGACTAGATCTAAAGTTATAATCTTTTAAACTGTTAAAAAGCAGTTCGGGCCATGTTTTATTAATCAAATTTAAACATAAACGTTAACTTTTTATACCCACCATCAAAAAAGATGGGGGGGTATATTGATTTTGTCATTCCGTTTGCAACACATCGAAATATTGGTCGTAGACCCATAAAAGTATATATATTCCGGATCCTTATTAAATTCTAAGACGATCTAGCCATGTCCGTCCGTCTGTCCGTCCGTCCGTCCGTCTGTCCGTCTGTCTGTTGAAATCACGATAGGGACCACACGAGAGGAGCTAGACAGTTGAAATTTTGCATAAATATTTTCTAATGCTAAGGTTTGTTTGGTATTGAAAATGGGCAATATCGGTCCACTTTTTCGGATAGCCATCATACAAGTGGACCTCCCAAAAACAGCTTTAACGGGCATAACTGCTTTAGAAGTACAAGTATAGCGATGAAATACGACATAAATAAGAAATTCGACATAAATAAGTTTCATGTGAGCCAAAATCTTACTACCAAATTTTTTGAGGATCGGTCCATAATTGACCCTCCCCCCATATAAGGTTTAGAAAATTACTTTAACACTCATTACTGGTCCAAAAATGCGAGTATAGCGTTGAAATTCGGTATACGAACCAAAATCGCTCTACGAATTTTGTTTAAGATCGACCCATAAATGACCCTATCCCCCATATAAGGCCCCCTCTGAAAATTACTTTAACGCTCATTACTGGCTAAAAAATATGTGGATAAGTCCATAATTGTTCCTACTCCCCTATTGGATCCACTTCAGGCAATAGCTTAAACGCTCATTACTGTCTTAAAAATACGAGTAAAGCGATGAAATGCTACGAGCCAAAACCTCCGTACCAATTTTTTTGGTCCCCCTCTGCAAATAACTACAATGCTCATTACTGGCTTAAAAATATGAATGTGACGAAAATTGACGCACATAAGTTTAATGCGTGCCAAAACCTCTCTACCAAATTTAGGGAGGATCGGTCCATAATTTACCCTACCGCCCATATAAGGTCCCCTTCAGAAAATTACTTAAACGATCATTACTGGCTTAAAAATATGAGTTATGAAATACGGTTATGAAATTCGCTCCGAATTTCATGCGGAATGTGTCGGTAATTAACAAAGGTTCCCTTCAGGAAAGAGTTTTGGTTAATAAAATACGAGTGTTCCTTATTTAAAATACGAGTATAGCGCTGAAATTTTGCATAAACAAGTTCTATACATAATCTATGTACAAAATTTTATGAGTATCGGTTCATAATTGACGCTCACGTTTAAGAATTGAAATAAAATATTTGTTTTTTAAAATCTAATATTATGTTAGCTCAAAAGAGCTCGGTCCATAATTGACTTAAGCCATATTCCAAATATCACCCTTTTACGGCATACGGTTTGATGGTGGGTATATGAGATTCGACACAGCCGAATATAACACTCTTACTTGTTCATATTAAAATAGTTTTTTATTTCTAATGAATAACCGGTTTTTTTAATTTGAAAAATATCAACCGGTTTTTTCAAATGTCTACTATTTGAAACCCGGTTTTTTGAAAATGTCGAATAATCGATCACACTACTACTTATGCATTAGCATTTCAACTTATTAGTTTGAGACGGTGATGACATTAAAGGCAAGTGCTTACCTCGTTCGCTTACAAATAACTACTTAAATAAGTACAAACAAATAGGGAGTTAAAAAAATTTTCACACAGAATACGAACCTCTTGCTCGATAGTTCGCTGTCGTACTCACAATCGTTTTCACACAGAAAAACTATTTTCTGTAAGTGTGTGTAAAAAACCAGTTGCTAGCTCGTGATCAAATAAAACGGCAAAACTCAAAGCAAAATACTTACGTATATGATTATATGTAAGTCATTATAAGAGTACTTAAAACTAATGCAAATTGATCTGTGTTTCAGTCTAATGTGTGCGAACATTTTATGATTTTAATCTATAATATTTATTAATCAATTTTAAATAATTTATGACTAAATCCGTAACACATTAAAAATGACAATAGCAAATAACAACATGATGCGACATACATACATAACATCAAAAAAACGTAAAAAATATGTCATGTAAAAAAATTACCTCAACATTAAAATCATGTAACAACAAATGAATGTATGAACACACAACAAAAATTCATCATCGTCATCCTCACCAGAATGATCAGATAACATGGTCATACATAAAAAAAAAGTATCCCATCAAATAGTTGGAAACATATTGTTATTGTTGTTGCTTTTACTGTTGTAGTTTTATTTGTTATACCTGTCATGTCAAAAATATATATCGTCGGTATAAGCATAAGAGTGTGTGTTTTACAACATGTGAATTTTTATCATTTTAAATTTTGTTGCTGCAACAAAAGAAAAACAACAAAACTGAAAATGAAACGCGACAGCTTATTTATTCATGTTTTTTGGTTGTTTTTGTAAAAAAAGCATTAAAATATAGCGAATTTCTTTTTATTGTGTTTTAACGGATAAAATATTTAATTTTTATTTTACTTATTTCCCCAGCACGTGAGTATAATGGTGTGTGTGTGTGAGTGTCCAGTTCACCTGTTTAAGCGCCACTCAAATGAATTTTTAATTTTTATACTTTTTTCAATTTTAGTATAAAGTTGTTGCTTGTTTTGTGTTTTATTTTTTGTCGTTGTTATCATGTAAACACATTAAAGTTGTTGCACTGAAATCGCACAGAGTAGACGGACGCACTCTGTTGCAAACAGGACAACAAAAATTTAAAAAATGTCGAAAAAGCATTAAAGATAAAAGCGAAAAAAAAGAAGAAGAAAATATTATTTTATCGACCATTTGCCATCTCATTACCTTGTCAATTTTTGTTTAAATCTCCAAACTACTTGTGCATATACCACCTATACGTACTGCTAACTATGTTTAAAAGAATCCATTCTTTAGATGAAAATTAATAAGAATACGTTTAGGGGAATATTTTCTTATTAGCTTAAAGCTAGAGTTTCTTCCATTTGGGTCCTATCGTACTTTATATAGACAGACTGAATCTTATGAGGATGCAGAATGTATATAACAAAATTTCTAAGCTGATCAGTCCGAAATGCATGTCATTATTTGGGCCATGTGTCCATTAATACTGTAACAGATTTAACAAAGAATTTTGAAGAATTAACTCTTTTATACCTCTTTCTGCCTGCGTTTGAACAACGATATTTGTTGCATTTTATTTTATACCCGTATTTTTTTGTTGTTGCCTGTTTTTAACTGACTTCTGTTTCGGCCTTTTGGTTCCGGGTCTTATTCAATTTACTGCTGTATTGTAGTTATAACGGCAAAAATTCAGAATGTCATTATTGATTGAGTTCTACAATGGCCATTGATGCATGTGTTTAATTGACGTCATGTAATGAAATTCAATTAACACACCATAATATGGACACATTCTATAGATAGACCATTTCAACTAAAGTTGCATACTAGATGCAGCCAACCAACCAAATAGCCATGTATTCATCCATTATATGAGTGTACATTCAGAGATTTTTATATTTATACGCATCATTAAAAATTTGTCTAATTTTTAAGTATGTATGATAAATAGCAAGAACAAATGTTATGTGCTTTTAGTTATGAGGAAAAAAATATCGAATTTATATAGTTACCAAGGGGTCAGTAATAAGCAATTAGATTATTCAAAACATTATTTGAACGATTAAAATTTCCTTGTATGTCCTTGTATTTTTTTTCAGAATAATAAAAATATGAAAATTATAACCAAATGATCATCTTCATGCTCGTCATCACAGTAAATTTTCAATAATGGGGAATTTCGCGTCAAGTGACCCAACTTTAAAAATCGATGTCTTCCGAAATTGGACGAAATTTGCACCAATGTTAGTAATATGGGCCAGGCCAGACACAAATTTTCAGCTCTATCGGTCAAGAACTGCCGGAGTCAGAGGGGGTCAAAGTTGGACATTTTGGTCATATAGGGTTTTATTCAAACGAGTGCAACTTTTCACCTATTGATCCTTGCAAAAATTGCCACAAATAATTCTTTTGGAAAGAATGAAGAAATGGCTATCTGAACTCCTTTGGTCAATTTTTCCTAGTACCAATATGTGAAATGTTACAATCATTTGAATAAAACCCTGTGTGACCAAAATGTTCAACTTTAACCCCCTCTAAGTTCGGCAGTTCTTGGCCGATAGAGCCAAGTACTAACCTTAGTGCAAATTTCGTCAAAATCGATTTTTTGAGTTGGGTCACTTGCCATGAAATTCCCCTAATATATTTTTGGTTATTTTTAAAGTGAAAGACACATAATTTCCATCAATGAATAAAGTCAAAAGAGAAGAAATAAGCTTTCCATCTATCAGTCATTGAGTCAGTCACTCAGTCTTTCATTCAGTCATATGCAGAAAAGTATATGACAATAACAACAATCAACTTGATGGTTTTGTTGTTGCTGATGTTTTTCCCTCATGGTCCCATTTAAAGTCTTACGAAACAATGACTTTATAGGGGATATTTGCCTTCATCTTAGTAAGAGGGGTATATAAGTTTGTCATACCGTTTGTAATTTCTACAAATGTTTATAGATGGTAATCTAACGTCTCAATAAACTACAGGATATAAATCTTGAATAATTCTATCAGAATTTTTTTCGAAAAGTTTGTTATTTAAAATAAGATAAAAAGGGACAAAAATAAATTTTTTGTCTCATTTAGTCAAATATCGTGTATTTTCTCATATTTTAATCATTTTGTTAAAGGGTATATGAAATTCGCCGTAGCCGAATATGACAGTCTTACTTGTTATACCCTTCATTTTTATTAAGAAAAGTAAAATTGTGTAAATACAGATTGCCAATAAATGACGGTAAAATGCAATAAAAAAATATTAAAAAGAGAATGAAATTAATTTTTAACAAAAAAAAATAATAAAACTTATTTACTTTCTTTTAAGAATGCATATTTATTTACAGAAGTAAAGAATGTCATTTTAAGAAGATGAAATAAAATGAAATAAGGAAATTCAAAGGCGATATGTTCAAAATAAAACAGAGAAAAAAATTAATGACTTTTTTCAGAGTAATCAGAGTTTGAAGATAATTAAATCTTATAGATTTGAAATCAACTAATCTAAAACACTTGATATTGGTTATTTTTGCATTTTACTTCAGAAAATTATAGTTATTTAATCCTGCCGTTATAAAAAAAGATCAAGTATCAGTAGAAATAGGATCTTTCTGAAATCTTTAGGAGAATTTTTGCTTTTATAAAACTTATTTATATCGACTTTTATCCTCATACAGACATTTTGCATTTAATAGTGCATTTAAAATTTTCTCCTGGATAATTTACTTATATAGATGGCATGGTTAAATAAGACCAGATTTTCGTCATATTTTACAGGAATAATTCTGGGTGCATAAAACTGATCTGAGCTACATTATATCACAATTGCAGTGAGATAAACATATTTATAACTGTTTAAACAGTATTCTGAGAGAACATTTATGTGGGGCTAATAATGACTGAGTTACAAATAGAATATATCTGTCAGCTTTTATATATAAAATGAAATCTTCATAAAAATTTGGATCAGTCAATTACGGAATCTTTTATACCCATCATCAAATCATAACCTGTTAAATTCACGTGAATTTCGGAAGGTGACCATATTGATGGTTCTTTACGAATTGATCTTTTTTTTAATATTTGCAGTAATGATTTTATTATCACATGTAATATCGTCGATACTTTATACAATTTAGGGGGATTTTCGGAATAGGGACTTTTTATCAGGTATTGGGTCAATTATGGACCGAGCTCTTCCAATTTAAAATATTTATTGAATTTCGCAAGGTGGACCTATAATATATGAATAGACCCTTTTCTTATTTGTAACCACAATTTACTTATTTATTAGATTTATTCAAAATTTTATTATCTTACATATATATAAACAGAATTTTGAATGATTTATTGTGTATAAATTTATTATATCTAAACAGAGTTATAAAGGAAATATGATCAAGTATGGGCCAATTTTGGTTCCTATAAAATTTGTTTATGTCAAACTTCAATTATTGACCGATCCTTATAAAATATGACAATAAAACTTGTTTTATCCCATTTTATTGTTATACATCAGTGTTAATGTCATTTTTGAAAGGAGACATTATATAGAGGCTTGGTTCCAATATCGTCCGATCTCTACAAAATTTAATAGAGAGATTTTAGTTCCTATAAAACTAGTTCATGTCGTATTTTATCACTATATTGGTATTTTTAAACCGATTCTGATCGTGGGCAGGGGAGAATTTTCTGTTCATTATGGATTGATCCTCATAAAATTTTATAAAATGATTTAGGTCCAATAAAACTTGCTTATGTCGAATTTTATCGCTATATATGCTTCTTAAAGCCAGTTATGGGCATTAAAGTAATTCTCTGAAGGAGACTCTATATGGAGGGTAGAGTCCGATCCTTATAAAATTTAACAAATAAATTTATGTTCTTAAATATGATTATGCCGAATTACACCGCTACAAATGCTTCTTTTAGACAGTTATGAGCGTTAAAGTTATTTTCTGTAGGGGGCCTTATATGGGACCTTATATACATGTATATTTCGTTGCGTTACAAACGGAATGACAAAAACATTATACACCCCACATTTTTTGATGTTGGATATGCAAATAATTAAAACATGATCTCCTAATGTACCAAAGACGAAGCCTATTAAAAACTATTGAAATATTTCTATTATTTCACTTAGTCGCCCTACAACCGGCAATAGTTAGTTATTTAGTTAGTTTGAAAGGAGGATGTACATATACACATCAAATCTGAAGAAAAACACCTAGGCCTCTATCGGGCCTGTTGTGCGCTCCTTAACCAGTGCCTCTGGTGGGAATCGAACCCACCACCTCCGGTCTACCAGACTAGAACACTAACCTACCGGAGGCCACTACAACCGGCAATATTTATTTAATATTTTTAATACATCGACATAACTAAGTTTTATATGAGCCTGTTTGGACCTAATACGATGTAATCGTTTGAATGTACATAATTCTCTTATAAACATTTCTATAATTTCATGTGGATCGCTCTATATTTAGAGCCTTTAAATATAGTTCCTTTCAAACTTTGATTTTCATCAATAAATTGCTGAAATACATAGAAATTAAGTCATAATTCAATATAGATGAATTGGTCAAGAACTCTCTGAGTTATAGAGGGTGTAACTGAGAGAGTTCTTGACCGATCTTGTTAAAAAATGGGACTAATATTAGTGCAAATTTCATCTCAATCGGAAGACATTGGTTTCAAAACTTGAATCAATTGACATACACTATGATTGATGTAGGGTATCATATGATCAGCCATGTCGACGATACTTCCATACTTGTTTTTTTTTTAATATTAAATGTATACATCATTTTTCAAGTAATTTGCATAATATTATTTTAATTGTTTAACATGATAAATATCTCCAATAT
The DNA here is from genome assembly GCF_015586225.1 of Lucilia sericata. Lineage (NCBI taxonomy): Eukaryota > Metazoa > Arthropoda > Insecta > Diptera > Calliphoridae > Lucilia > Lucilia sericata. The sequence continues at coordinate 549,214 of NW_023994067.1, forward strand.
AAGTATTATTGTTTTAGTTTACATGACACATTAACCAGCTTCGTGTCTCTTTTACTACGACATACACCCAGATAGACAGACAGACTAGTTTACCTTGAGTAATTGTTATGTGGTTGGTTGCTTGAAATCTTTTTAAAGTTTTGACTGGTTTTTGTTTCTTTGATGCCGGTAGAAACGTGACTTAAAATAAATAAATAATAAAAAATATTCAAGCTGTTGTTGACAATTTTACCGGTAGCTTAATGGATTTTAATGTGTACAAACATATTTGTTTAAGTGTTTTCCTTTTTTTGTTGTTGTCTAGTCTATAATCTGTGTCAAAAGTTCAATGAACTTTTTGTATTTTTTCAATCTTTACAAGCATTAAAATCATGTTTATCTGTAAGATATTTATTTTAAATTAACATCTTTTAAGGGATTGCTCGCAGACAAGCTATTTAATACGATTAACATTAAAAGCGCGAAAATAAAAAGTTATACAATTTCACAAGGAATCTGGTAATTAAGAAAATAAATAAAACTAATTACAAAATGTCAATAGTGAGAAATCAAAGAAAGCGTTAAGATATTTTTGGGTTTTTTTTTTATTTCTGTTTGTATTTTAAATATAAATAAAGTTCTTTTAAGTGCAAAAACAGAGAAAAATGGTTAAATTCGCCTTTGGTGTTTTTTATTTATTAAAACCACAATTTGACCTCAAAATGTGTAAGCTTAAGTACTAACTAATAAATTAATATATAAAACGTGTACAGAATGAATTTAAATGAATTTAATCTTGTCTTCAATTAAAATTCTTTTCTTAAAAAAATTAATTTTCAATTTCTCTATAAAGTAGCATTATGCTTATTTTTCATTAGTTCTAAAGGATTGTTATATTCGCCTAAAATCTGCTGAAACAAGTAACGATTTTTTACTTAATCAATATACACTTTTCCTATCAATTGCCTTTTCTTCCAGCAAGAACATAAATTTATGATAGATATTAAACCCATTATATGTCAACATATCGCAACCAAAAAGCATAAGTAAAATGGTTTATAAAAACATCTTTATAATTAACTGTATGTAAATTCTGAATATTTTTAGTCCTATTTAAACAATTGTATACTGAAAGAAAAAAAAAAAATGCCAACTTTCCAACCAAATAAGGCCAGTGAAACAATGTAAGCAAAAAAAGTAAAAAAATGAGATACAGGAAAAAAAGGAAAACAGAATTAATCGCATGCAAATTCAGTTTATGTTTACCCGCATAATTGGTGTGAATTTACGATTCATTTAGTTGCCGCAGAGAATGGACATTGTAGTATTGGCAACATTCTGAGCGCAACAAACTTTAAACTCAAACCGAGGCAAAAAAAAAAATGGTCTCTTAGCAAACATAAAAATAACGCCAACACACCAGTGAGTCAACTCATCCCACCGCCAAAATAGTTACAAAATTCATTTAGTAATGCAAACAAACAAATGAATGAATGTATGAACGTAAGACCAAGCGAACAGAACAACAATCAGGAAATTTCAGGCTTTTAAAATCTTTGTACCCTATACCATTATAGTAGAGTGGGTATTATGCGTTTGTGTTGATGCTTTTAAAGTAACTACTACCCAACTTGAAGTATTCCAATTGATTCTGAATTAGTCTGAGTATTACAAGTATGATATATTCCGACTACATTTTACATATACGTTTTTTGACCCCGGTTCGACTTCCATTAACAGTTATATCCTTCCGTGATAAAAGTTGATATAAGTTAGGTAAGTTTGGTGAAATTCAGATCACTTCTGATTTTAGCTCTCATATAAAGTTTCCTTAAAAATTACAAAAAATTTCACATCAAAGGTAAGGTTAGAATACGTGGGTTGCTCGCTAGTTAGCAAGATTATTTGGAGGTCTTGTGGTCCATTGTGATACCCTTCGAATTATTATTCCCTTATGTTGAGAGTTTATACATAAAGGAGTACGAATTTCCCCCCTAATTTCGGTATCCCATACGATCCGACATATTCCCCATCATACAGTGCCCAGTACCCGTGAGAAGCCTAATCGAGTTCTTACTAAGAGACAAGAAGGTCCTAGTTCTATCCTTTATCAGAGTGGTCCAGATCAGTCTCGTTATACTGCAAGTTTCGTCTCACTCAAAGCCCTGTCATCTATCAATTTTGATAGGCTCACCAGGGGAGTGTAATATCCCTTTGCGCAAGGGTTAAGTCTAGAGATGAGCTTTTGGTTGCGCATTCATCAGATATTTGAATTCCCCGGATGCCCTCATGTCCTGGAACCCATATCAACTCAACGTAATGTTGTGTCAATTCTGTCAATGATTGAATAAAATTAAAAAACATTTCGATTTACTAACGTTTGAGTTAAAAACCTGATTGATGCAAAGCTTTCCAAGTAGATATGTATAGTTGAGCTTTCGAGTTTCCCGGATTCTTCTAGCGGCTGTAACGATGGCATATATCTTTTCCTGAAATACCGTACAGGTGTCAGGTTAAGATAACAGAAGGTCAAGTTTTTCGGAGAAAATTCCCTAGCCCGTGCCTCTTTCTGTCTTTGAACCATTAGTGTAGATTGAGTTCACATCATCTTTTAGGACAGTGTTCGCGATCCGCATCTAATGTTTTGATCATCTTTTGAGGCCATGAACGCATCAAGCCAATTTTTTATACCATATTTTGAAGTGATGATTATCTCAGAGAGAGCGTTCTGCACCGATCTAATCAAATAGTAGTCAAATAGGGCAATGTTCGGACTATGAGGTGGGTGAGGTAAAACTTTCAAATCTCTTCTTTCTGAACAGTTTCTAATAGATATTACAATATATTGCATTCCAGCAGCATTTCAGATTTTAAAAATCATTTTTTAAGGTTTTTCTGCTGTTTGTGTAGCTCCGAATGATTTTGCCAAAGATCTTATTTAGATAGACAATATTACAATGGAGGGTCTCATATAGTCAGCCAAGATCTACTATAATATTTTATATGATTTTTTATGCATTTTAGCTCGCCAGGAATTGTAGCCAAAAGCAGTAAAAGTTAAAAAAAAAAAATTGTAGAATTGGTTGTTGGGCTTTTTTCCTGTTTGTCTTTTTATTTATTTATAAAATGTTGTTACCCTGGGCCTTATGATGGATACTTCTTCTTCACAAACTCCCCCTTTAGACATACTTTACGATGACACTGACTTTATTATTTTGTTATTTCAATATTACTGTTTCGGACTTGTTGGTCTTGTTGATAATTCAACAGCCATTTAGTCCACTCATTCAGTCATTCAACCAACCAGTCATCCAACCAACCAACCATCCAGTCATTCATTCATTCAGCCAAAAGTTATTTAAGTTGGTCATTATACCGATAAAGAAAAAATAAAAAGGAATAATTTAAAGTTTCCCTTTTTATTTAAGTATTTTCTGTTTTACTTAACAATACTTAAGTTGGCGAGAAAATGGCATTTTAAAATGTTTTAAAATTCTTTTTCGAGTCATTTTAACGAGTACTGTTATGGTTGTTATTATTGCTGTTGTTGTTTTGTTAAATGACTATAAAGTAACTTTTTTAATACCTTAGTCTCGTTAATATGTCTGTTGTATTTTTGTCATTTTGCGGGGTATAAACAAATTTAAGTTTTAGGGTAGACTGATGTTACTATTGAAGGCTATTTTTAGTTTAGTAACATTATGTTCTAGAAGCTCTACTGTCTATTTGAGTTTTGGTTCTTTATTTGTAATATAAAGTAAATCCCTCATAATGACCCGAAGCATAACAGATCGTATGTGAAGCCCAGCCTGGCGGCAGCAGAATCGACACCAAGGCCAAATATCCATGGCGGTAAGGTAATGTTCTGTTTCTAGTGGAATTTATTTTTAATGTTACAAAGCCTGCACTTTTCTTTATTTTATTTTTCTGAATACTCTTTTAAATCGTAATTGCAGTTAAATACCCGCCGTATTATTGTCGTCTTTAAATATCCTTTGAGGTATTACAATAACATTTATATTCATACTTAAATAACAAAAAGCCAAAGAGAAGCAAACAAAAAAATTCTAGAATACATTTAAATAATTCTTTCTTTGAGTTTAAACGTGCGTCTATGGGTCAAAGGTTTTATACAATAAAAAGGAAAATAACAAGAAATAATATAAAAAATATGTTTTTTTAATGCATGCCTAAACATAGCGTAATTTCGTTTCCTACCCCTACATCAAGAAAAAAGGTCAATTATTTTAAATTTTATTTCCATTTTTTCATGCAACTGTTTGTTTGTTCTTAGTAATTTAACAACGATTTGTTGGACCCTCCTTCGTTTGGTAAAAAAACTCCTTTAAAAAAATCACATTGCCTAACTGTGAAAAACACAAAGACAAATGAACGGGCGTATGGACAAGTGGCCAGGGAGACAGGGACAAACAGACAGACCGACAACAACACTTATTTACACGGTTTGTATAGAGGGCAAAAAGGTTTGTTTCTTTGGGATTTAAAATTATATTTAAATTGTGTTTATTTTGTATTACTTAAATAACCAAACACATCTTCCTTCCCAATGGATTTTAAATTGATTCAGTAATTAATTTAATTCTGGCGTTTTCTCTCTGTGTTTTTTTTTTTAATTTTTATTCCGTAACAAATGTTTGTAAATGTTTATAATTGTTGTGATTTTATATTTAATTTGTTGTATTTTATTTACTTGTTTCTCTCATTAAATAAAATAAAAATAAAATATTAAAATCACATCAAATTGTCACTTAATTATAATAAAGTTTGAAACATTCGCAGAGGGTTTTAAATAAAAGGATACAAATATAATTTGTGGTGCTTAATTACATGGAGGAAAATCAAATAATGTCGGTAGAAAACATTACGATTAATATTTGATTATTGGTTTGTTATGAAGGAAATGACAGTTGATTTTAATATAAATGTGGGTAAAACAAAATATATATATTTTTTTTAAATTAGATTAAATGAAAATGTTATGTGAATTAATGTTCTTTTAATATTTTGAATATGGAACGTTTAGAAAGACCGACGGATAGTGTGTACAGGAATAATATTTTGAACATTAAAATCAGCTACATGCTTTAGAGAAAGATTTTCTATAGAAAAATGTTCAACAGTTTTTTATACATAAGTTATCGAAATATTTTCCATAGATTTTATTGAACAATTTTCTGTAGAAAATTAAAGTTATCGAAATTTTTTTATAAAAATTTAAGTTGTCGAAAAGTTTTCTAACGAAAGTTAAAGTTATTGAAAGTTATTCTAATTCTGAATATTTTGTTCATATATTACGAACATTTTATATAATTATAAAAATATATTTATGTTTAAGGGTTAATTTACTAATCTACTAAATACTGGTTTTTATTATATAATTTTCCTAAGATTCATTTAAATCGTTTGAAAACAAAATAATATTTTACTATGGTTTCAAGAGGATTTCCCAATATTGCATAGCTTGAGTTTGACTTTCACAGTTAATGGGTTAACATTATTCGATTTTACTAAAATTTGATATTGTAATACATAACAGTAAAGAATAAAACCAGTTTTTTAAATTTTAACAAAATTTTTTTTCCGAAATCTTCAAAATGTATATAGCAGGTACCGGTTGTATGTCAGAGATTTCGACCTAATTTCTTTGTTATTTTATTTCCTTCTTTATTTTCCATAAGTCATATGGAGATTTTCTTAAAATTTTAAAAATTTGCTTAACAAAATTTATATCGCAGGTACCGGTTGTATGTGAGAGATATCGACCTAATTCCTTTGTTATTTTATTTCCTTCTTTATTGTCCATGAGTCATAGGGAGATTTTCTTAAAATTTTAAAATTGCTAAAAATTTGAAATAGGATTTTTGAAATTGCCGTTTGAAGGGTTTCACTTTTATGACTATACGCCAAAATTTGTAATAACTTTTACAACTTTTAACCGATTTTTGCTAGCCTAAAAGCAATATAAATAAAAAACCCACTTACCGATTTTAAAGATTCTCACTACAGTAGTTTTCCCGATAAAAAATTTGTAACATATGTGAGATGCCACGCAAATTATTGCAAGTTCGCTAATTTTAATAGTTTCCCAGATATATGAAATTTTGTATTTAATTTATATGGGAGGTGCCAGCCCCCCATTGAAAGTCTGCCCGTCATTCTCTAAATGTTCACAGTAATGTCAAAGTTCTTCATGTAAAATTTTAAGATTCTATCTCTAATAGTTTTTCAGATATACGAATTTTTCTATTTAATTCATATGAGGGCTATAAGCCACACCCCACCCCCCGAATGAAAGTCCGCCCTTTTTTCTCCAAAATGTTCAGATGAATAATAAAGTTCTTCGTGAAAAATTTGAAGCATCTAGTTCCCAGATAAACGAAATTTTATATTTAATGCATGTGGGGGCTTCAAGCCCCCCAGATGAAAGTCTGCCCTTTTTTCTCCAAAATTTTCAGAAGAATATTAAAGAAATTCGTGCAAAATTTGAAGAATCTAGTTCTATTAATTTCCCAGATACACAAAATTTTGTATTTAATTTATATGGGAGGTGCCACGCCCATTTTCTTAATATGGGCGTGGCTCCTCGCCTACTTGAAATTTTTAAAAAGTAGCATATAAACTCTTCCAGATATACAGGAATACACTGTGAAAATTTCAAGAAAATCGGTTCAGCCCTTTGGTAATCTATAAACTTCAATTATACAAACATACATACACACATTAATTTTTATATAAATATATACTTAGATGGGAACGATAAATTTAGTGCCAAAATTATTGTTACTAGTTAACGTGATCCTATCGAGCTAATTTTTTTCCAAAATATATTTCTATAAATTAAAGTATAAGTCTAGAGGCAGAGACGGCCACTAATAAAATTACAGAGTTTTTTATTTGGGACTCAAGAACTAAAAGATGAAAATTGTGGAAAATTGGTTGGTAATATAAATTTTTTATTTCCATATTTTCAGCACTGTGATTAATGAAAATTATTTAAAAAGTATTGCATAAAAATTATGAAAACATTTAAATTATTGAATAATTTTATTTTTCTATTACATCATAATTATTTACATTCTTAATTATAACTCACACCACCACAATTTGTCTATATATTTTTTTCTTATATTTACACCAATTTAGCTTATTATAAGATTCTTATTATAAGCTCTATAAAACTTCAACTTTTAAACTTTTCAAATTCTCACAGCAAATGCATTGTGTTCTTGCAAGGAATTCTTTTTCCCAGTTTATATTTCTCTTCTAACGATAGAAAATAATATCTAAAACTATCAACTGCCTGGGAAAATTAAACAATGCTAAATAAATATTACAAGACTTTGTAGGTAAAAATGGGAAAAATAAAATAACTTAAAATACAACTGAAATTAAAGCAAACAGTGGTAATAAAATGAGAAACTAAGAAAATAATTAAATTAAATCAAAACAAATGTTTATATTTTTCGAAACCGAAAAGAATAGGAAATTTTAAATGGGAATAAAATGTAAAAAGTCAGCGTTTCTAACTAGATAATGTTGAGTACACAAATACTTTATTTATTTGAACTTAATTATTTTCCTTTCTAACCACTGCACAGTGGTATAGGAAAAAAAAAAGAGGGAAATAATTCGGTAACTTCTAAACGGTTAATCCGATTTTAATGAAATTTGGTATGCACAAAGAGGAGGTGTTGTCGAGTTTAGGTTTTGAATTTGGACCTTATAGGCCAACCAGGGGCCCGGCGGGGGGTCCTCAAATTAGGACACCTCGGCTATGTTAAATTTTTAAAACGATCCTATTTCTTCATTTGAGTTCCGATTTAAAAAAAATTTCGTATATAGAATCTCCTCATCGAGCACTATAAAAAATGTCGTCGTAGCAGTAAATTATCTCTTATAGTTTAGGAGATATTCGCATTTGAATATTAAAATTTTAAAATTTTTACCGTCCTTACTTTAGTTTTTTTGATAATAGCAGGTCCAAATATTTCCGATTTTCGCCATTTTTTTTTATTTGCTTAACAACAAGTTTATATACCAAGCAGTGAAAGAATTATGTAAAAATCATGACTGAGTCCAAAGTTATAGGCATTTAAATTTAAAAAATTAAAAAAAGGCGATTTTTTGTCATTTTTTTGGGAAAAAAGTATCTTTTTCTTTTTAAGTTATCTAAAAAGTTTCTAAGAAGATGTATATAGAATTTATACTTTTTGGAAAGCTGACTTTACATAAAATACGATAAATGAAACAAAACCTAAAAATTTTTGATACCGAGGGGACCAGGTCCATCCAAAAAAACCCTATTTTTTATGGAAAATTAAATTTTGAGCAAAAATTCTCAAATCGCATAGTCGATATCAAATTATAGTGACCTGTTTTATATGACCCAATAAGTTCTTAATCATTTTGTAACGGGTTTCGATAACCCCGCCCCTGGTATGGATATAATAGGCAAAAAACCAAAAAATCCCATTTTTGGGATTTTTTAAAACTTTTTTGGGAATTCCGGGATTTCTAATAAGAAAATTCGAAATTTTTATTTAATTTTGGATTTTGAGTAAAAAAATCTACCTAACTGTAAAATTTCATCAAAAAATATTCATAAATAAAATTTTTATTGCAATTTGAAAAATTTGTATCTTCGCAAAAACTGAATAAAAAACATTTTTTAATTTTTTTTAAAAAAAGTATTCCGCGAATTTTTTAATTTTCAAAAATTATATACAGTTTTGAAAAATAGACAAAATTACCTTTCCATTGATATATAACATGCCTACCTAATGTTTTTTAAGTGACAAATTAATTAGGGAAAACTCAACATCTTTTAGAAAATTTGCCTAGCACTATTATTTTCATCCATAAGGTTAACTCTTAAATTTGTTACATATATGGATGAAAATAATAGTGCTAGGTAAATTTTCTAAAAGATGTTGAGTTTTCCCTAATTAATTTGTCACTTAAAAAACATTAGGTAGGCATGTTATATATCAATGGAAAGGTAATTTTGTCTATTTTTCAAAACTGTATATAATTTTTGAAAATTAAAAAATTCGCGGAATACTTTTTTTAAAAAAAATTAAAAAATGTTTTTTATTCAGTTTTTGCGAAGATACAAATTTTTCAAATTGCAATAAAAATTTTATTTATGAATATTTTTTGATGAAATTTTACAGTTAGGTAGATTTTTTTACTCAAAATCCAAAATTAAATAAAAATTTCGAATTTTCTTATTAGAAATCCCGGAATTCCCAAAAAAGTTTTAAAAAATCCCAAAAATGGGATTTTTTGGTTTTTTGCCTATTATATCCATACCAGGGGCGGGGTTATCGAAACCCGTTACAAAATCATTAAGAACTTATTGGGTCATATAAAACAGGTCACTATAATTTGATATCGACTATGCGATTTGAGAATTTTTGCTCAAAATTTAATTTTCCATAAAAAATAGGGTTTTTTTGGATGGACCTGGTCCCCTCGGTATCAAAAATTTTTAGGTTTTGTTTCATTTATCGTATTTTATGTAAAGTCAGCTTTCCAAAAAGTATAAATTCTATATACATCTTCTTAGAAACTTTTTAGATAACTTAAAAAGAAAAAGATACTTTTTTCCCAAAAAAATGACAAAAAATCGCCTTTTTTTAATTTTTTAAATTTAAATGCCTATAACTTTGGACTCAGTCATGATTTTTACATAATTCTTTCACTGCTTGGTATATAAACTTGTTGTTAAGCAAATAAAAAAAAATGGCGAAAATCGGAAATATTTGGACCTGCTATTATCAAAAAAACTAAAGTAAGGACGGTAAAAATTTTAAAATTTTAATATTCAAATGCGAATATCTCCTAAACTATAAGAGATAATTTACTGCTACGACGACATTTTTTATAGTGCTCGATGAGGAGATTCTATATACGAAATTTTTTTTAAATCGGAACTCAAATGAAGAAATAGGATCGTTTTAAAAATTTAACATAGCCGAGGTGTCCTAATTTGAGGACCCCCCACCGGGCCCCTGGTTGGCCTATAAGGTCCAAATTCAAAACCTAAACTCGACAACACCTCCTCTTTGTGCATACCAAATTTCATTAAAATCGGATTAACCGTTTAGAAGTTACCGAATTATTTCCCTCTTTTTTTTTTCCTATACCACTGTGCACTGTTGTTAGTTTAAAAGTGACTGAATTTATCTGAAATTACGTTTTAGCTGTTTTTTTTTTGCTTTTCTTTTACTTTCGACAAGAAAATTTATATCAAATAAATCCTTAAAAGAAAAGCTAAACAAGAACTTTAAGTAAAGCTTAAAATGAACGACGACAACAGACAACCAATGAAATATTTTAAAAGAAATAAAAAAAAAACTATATAAGTAACAATTTTTATGCACAAATATTAAAACCATAGTTGTGGAAGGGAAAGAAGGAATAAAAAGGCAGTAAAATGTAATGGCTCATGGAAAACTTAAATACATAGAATTAAAATAGAAAACCTTGCAAGGATGAAATAATTTACCTTTAAGGAAAATTAAGACAAAATATAGTGACTTACAGAAAATGCTAAAAGGTTTGCAAAATTTTTACAAATAAAAAAATTTTGCTTTTCCTTGCAATTGAGCGATTACTTTAATTTACTCTCGTAATGTTATCGATAATGTATCTTTATCTTAATTCCAATATATTTAAGCTATTTAGGATAATATGACTTTTTCAAACTGTGAAATTATATTATTAATTGAATAGTCTTCAGGGTTCGAGTCCCACTTGGGGATATATTTTTTCAATATTGTATTTTTAATGTTTCACTTTTTTACGTTCAATATCACGTGAATAAATTCGCATTCATTTGATGAATGAAAAAGTACCAAAAGTTCCTTTCAGTAGATTGTCATTCACTAAAGTCCCTACGTTTTAAGTTTTATATTTCTATGTTCAATATCGTAAAAATATCAAAAAGTATCATCGGAAAAACGAAAAAGTACAAAAATCTCTCTCAATAAATTCTCTAAGGACCGTGTGTCATGTGTTCCGGTTAACCCTTATAGAGAATCCAAAAGGTACCACTTGAAGAATAGAAAAGTACTAAAGAGTTCCCACTTACAGAATATTATTCAGTCAAGACCATGTACATATGTTAAAATTTATGTTCTTAGATTGAATATTTTAGAAAATTCAAAAAGTACCATTTATGAGATAAAAAGTACTAAAAAGTTTTCTTTTAAAGAATCTTATTCAATGAGGACCTGGTATGTTTAATAATCATATGTTTAGAATTCATATTATAGAACATACAAAGAGTATCATTTGAAGAAAGAAAAAGTACCAAAACTGGAATAAATTCTACCTTAGTGGAAAGTACTAATAAAAAGAGTACAATTTTCCTCTTTTCGCTTAGAAATATAATTTTTAGAGAATTAAGTTTACAAAATGTTCCTTATTTAAATATATATATCACACATAAAACTCAAACGATTCAAATCCTCATTCATTTGTTCCAGAAAAATTGTTCTTTCAAAAAGTACCAAACAATTTTCTCAAATTTGGTCCTACATATATAGGCCTTAGTACTCGAATTCCAAAATAATATGCCAATAGCTTATTTTGTGTGAGTAAATAAACTATTTTTTCAAATTTTATAAAAATTGGCTCAATGAGTTTGAATAAAATTAAATTTCCCGTTTTCCCCCTTTTTGGTACTTTTTCCCCAGTGAAATAGCAATAATTTTTTTTCAATAAATATTACACATTTAGTCCGTAATTTAATAGGAATACTTCAATAAATCGAAAAAGTTTTCTTAATGTGCTAAAAAAAAGTAGCAAAAATACAGTTTTCTCCCTTTTACAACCAAAAAGGACTGAATTTTAAAAAAGTGCGAAACAGGTGTCTCCTAATTTTGGGAGATATATTCAAAATATTTACCAAAATGTTATTTTGTTTATTAGTTAAAATATTATAAAGGGCCAAAAAAAGGTACCATAATCACCTTACACACGAATTTCAAAAAAGTACCAGACACCCATATGCTTATTTTAAGAGTAGATACAGGTACACAACGAAAAACACATCCACTGTCAAAATTTCATGATTCTAGGTTCAGCCGTTTGTGCTGTGCGATGATGAATCAGTCAGTCAGTCAGTAACGCTACACTTTTATGTATATAGATATATATGTACATATATGTAACTTAACTAAATAAATTTTAATTTTCTACATAACCCACAATAGGGTGACTTTTTTCTACTTTCTAATGAATTAAAGTTAAAAAAGTTATTTGAAATATTTTGTAGAATTAACAAACAACGAAACAGTTTCTTATGTATAAGCCAACACACGCACTTTAAATAACAGTAATTTATATTTAAAAAAGTTTTTTTATTTTTTCCAAAAAAAAAAGTAAATTTTTAAAACAAAATACGAAAAAAGAAAATCTCTTTTTCAACTTAAAATTTTGATGAGGCATTTTTCCGTACGAGGCTTATTTGTTGTTGCAACATTAATTCGCTAGAAAAGACAAACGAGCCAGATTTTGTTGTATGACATAAAGTAGTAAATCTTGTTGATTTCCATACGAAAACGCCAAAGAAAATTTAAAAAAAAAACTACAGCATACAAGAGATAAACTTTTCGGTCTAAAGGTATTTCGTTGAAAAGAAAAGAAAGAATAAATAGAAAGAATTAACATTTAAATTCAACATTAAATGCAAATTTATTTTGCAACGACAACAACAATTGGTTTTTGTCGGTATTTATTTTATCACATTTAAAATGTCTGGATAAAAGTCAATCATTTGATAATTTGTTTTAGTACTTTTCTGTTGTAGAGCGCGAAATTTGTGTCATTATTTTTAAATCTAATATTTTGTTAATTTATCATTTATTTATTATTATTATAATGATGATGATAAAGTTATTGGTTAAAATTAATCTACATTTAAATATGGTAAAACATGTTTTGGCATTAAAAGTAAAGATTAAAATTAACCCTTAAAGGTTAAAAAATTATTTATGGGTAAAAATTTGGAATATTTTCAAAAACATATTAGAAAGCACGAATAAATGATGCCAGAAAATGCAAAAAATACCAGTTGGAAAACAAAAAAGAACCAAAAAGTCCTCTTTTATAGATATTCATTCAATCAGAATGCTGCGAGATTAATTTTGCGTTGCTAGGTTTAATATTTTAGAAAATTTAAAAAGTACCTTTTGAAGAATGAAAAAGTACCAAAAAGTGCCCTCTAAGTGATTCTCATTTATTCCGTGCTGTACATGGCTAATTTTATGTTTTTAGGTTCAATATTATAGATAACTAAAAAAGTACCAGTTGAAGAACAAAAAGTACCAAAAAACTCCTTGGTATCGGAGATACTCCATTAGCATATTGATGTTGCTAAATATAATAATTTTGAAAATTTTATTAAAATTGGCTTAATGAGTTTGAATAAAATCGAAGTTTCTCCGCTTTTGGTACTTTTTTTTCTTCCCATTAACGAAAAATGTTATGTTATTCAAAAAGTTGCAATATGATAACACCGTCCGACACTCAAAATTAGACCCTTTTTTACCCGTTTTTACCCTTTTTTACCCCCTAATACATAAGATGTCTGTACATTGATTGTGATTGCAAGCTTTAAATGAACTCCATGTCCAGTTTTGGGATTCAAAATTGTTCTATAGTTGATTCTCGAAAGATTAATAGACATTCTAAAACGCTAAATTACTCATTTGGCCTTTTCAGGGTTAAATAAAAATTTGATGATATTGTTGATGTTTTGGTTTCGGTTTTTATCTCACGGATTTTTAGAGGAGAGCAGCACTTTTATTTGTATATTTCAAAATAATTTCTCTTGTATGTTTAAATGGTTTCTGGCTGTCAAGACTAATACTGTGTAATGTTAATTTTATAGATAAAAATATTATATAGACATACATACATAGAATACATACATACATATAAAAATAAATTTGTTTAAATGTATTTATCCATAGCTGTTGGAAAGTGTATATTTTAATGTGGCTTATTATATTCTCATTGTCATTGTCATTCTCTTTTTGTGTCCTTATTATGGAGTATTATTATGAGTGCTCATGTATTTAACTTATAGTGTGGAAATGTGTTGGAATTCCAGTAGGTTTTTTAGGGGACCAATTTATAGGTTTTAGAAAGTATTTTGTTTCAATTGACACTGACTTATGTATTCTTTGTAATGTAAAGAGGAAGTATATTATCTTTGTAGTAATGGAGGAACTTAATAGTTATGTTTACATCATCTTGAAGATAACGCTGCCACACTAACCAACAGTATTCTAACTAACAGTATTCTACTATAAAATTCCTAATTATTGAATCTAAATACTTCGTTACAAGCTTCCCGAACTGCAGGGTTTATTTATGTGTTTTTGTTAAAGTATTTGTATGTTTAATGATGTTTGGTGATGATTATGGTCACATGGAATAATAGAATTATTTTATCTTTTACTGGTCATGTTTTATATATGTCACATGATAATAAAAACTAAGGCCTTTAAAAATATATTTATATTATTAATATTATCATATTGGGATTTTGGTTAAATTTCTCATTTTATAATTTTATTACAATTTTTTTTTTTGGTTTTGTATTTTATGCAAATCATCAAGTGGGGACAGACAACAAAAGCTGATGATTATTATGAAAAATTATTATTATTTTTGGATTAATTCAGTGTTTTACAATGTAGATTGGGGCAGATGGTTCCAATAATTTTGTAAAAATTTTAGACTTCCGTAAATATTGGTTATTTTAAATATGTATGTATGTATATGCAACTTACATTATACAGCAAAAAGTTTTCAAATTAAAAATTTTACCTGCAAATGAAAGAAAATAAATATTTTTATTAATTTTTTTTCTGTGGGGAAATATGTTACTAAAATTTGAGGACTTTGGCTAATACAAATTCCAAGATATATGAATTTTTGTACATAATTCATATGAAAGATGCCACGCCCACTATAATAATGCAGCCATTTTTCACTAAATGTTCACAAGAATGTGTAAGTTGTTCATGCAGAATTTCAGGATTCTAACTCTAATAGTTTTTAGATATATAAATTTTTTATTTTATTCCTATATGTAGGAGGTGCCACGCCCCCTATTTGGATTAAGGGACTTTTTCAGGACTTTAAACAAACAAACCCACAAACAAATAGACACAAATAAATATGTACATATCTATCGAAGATATTGATTGTTTATAGAAAAAGGTTTAGATAATTTAAATATTCTTTTGAAAATTTTACAAAAATTGCTTAATTACAAACTAGTAATAAATTATATAAACGCTAACCTCTGTAAACTAAATGACTTTATTATTTTCCATAAAATATCTAAAAATTTCTGCTCACCCCTTAAGAACACTAATGAGTAATAACTTTTCTTGAAGATAAATTAATTAAAACTATTCAACTTTGTAATTAATATGAGTAGTGTTTTTTTATACAATACATTAACCACACCATTAGCTTTCTAATACATACCAAACAAAAAAAAAAAAAACAATTATGATTATGATTAAGCAGTTAAACTATTTAAAAACTTTATATAAATGATTAATAATTAAACCAAATTTAAGGTTACAAATTAAGAAGAAAGAAACTATTCATTTGAAAATGTCTAAAACTTAAGGTTAGAGCTAAACAAAAACATGACATAAACTTGCAAAAATGTCATGTAACAAATTTTGTGTTATTTAGTATACAACAAACTAAAAAAGAATAAGAGTGTGACGAAAAAATAAAGGAAGTTACCGGAAACATAAAAGAATAAAAAAAAAAATTATTATAATGAATGTGCGTGTTAAAAAGAAATTAATTATAAGGTGTAGATTGTTGCCTTATTTACCATGATTAAGTTATACACAAGACACACGCTTATGCCAATACATACACACACACACACACACACACTAAAACAAAGTACTATTACATGGAAGTACTTCACAAGCTTAAATAAAGTACAACAATTTCTATAAATGAAATGAAAATATTTTATGATGGGTGTGAAAATTGCTCATAAAAAAAAAATTAAGTAGAAATACCAGAAAAAAAAACTAGGAGCAACAAACAGTAATATTAATGGTTTCACCAAGTACTGGGGAGTAAAAGTGTTTTTACATGAATTCTTCTATTGTTCATTGTTTAAAATGACAGAATTAAAAAGAATTAAATTAAGGAAGAAAAACTATTCTAAAATTTATCGGTAACATAAACTTTAATTTGAAATTTTATTGATAAATTGCATTTTCAATTTCATGTTATCGATAGTTTTTATAAAATTTATTTATAATATGAAATTTAATTAAAAAATTTGTTAATATCATGGAAATTTTATGAAAAACTTATCGATAATATAAATTTTATATAGAATGTTTATCGATAACTTTCCTTGAGAAATTTTACAATTTATATAATTTATTAATCATTTGCAATTTTTTTTTCAAAATTTTTCCATAACTCAAATTTTCTAATAAAATTACTATTGAAAATGTAAAATTGATATTATCGATAACAATATTCATTGACAAATTTTCTATAGAAAACATTTTCATAACGCTAATAGAAAATTTAACGATATATTTTTCTGAGCGTATACTTATTAAAATTGAGTTTTTTTTTTAAATATAACTCATACGTTCCCTTACATTTACATTTATAGTATATGGGGAATTTCGTGTCAAGTGACGAAACTTTTAAAATGGTTTCTTCCGATTTGGATGCAATTTGCACCAATATTAGTACTATGGGATAGTATGCCAATCACAAATTTTCAGCTCTATCGGTCAATAACGGCCGGAGTCAGAGGGAGTCATTTTGGTCATACAGGGTTTTATTCAAATGAGCGTAACTTTTCAGCTATTGGTGAAAACATTGACCTCCTCTTAGTCTGGCAATTCTTGACCGTTAGAGCTGAAGATTTGTGCCTGACCTTCTATCCAATAGTACTAACCTTAGTGCAAATTTCGTCAAAATCGATTTTTTGAGTTAGATCACTTGACATGAAATTTCCCATATATAAAATTGAATGTGTGTTTGTATATTTGAAGTTTATAAGCTACTAAACGGCTGAACCGATTTTCACAGTATATTCCTGTATGTCTGGAAAAGGCCTATAACCTCTTTTTATTTGATATTTCAAGTGGGGGAGGAGCCACGCCCATATTCAGAAAATATTAAAATAGTATATCTGAGACAATAAAACAGTTAGAGTCCTCATATTTTGTCGGAGCCACTTAAGTGTCAATATGATTATTTAGAATAAAAAGAAGTCGGACTAGCAGTAGGGGCGTGGCACCTCCCATATAAATTAAATACAAAAAATCGTTTGTCTGAACTATATAATAGAACTAAATTCTTCAAATTTTGCACAAAGAACGTTAATATTCATCTGAACATTTTGCCAAAAACAGAGCCGACTTTCATTTGGGGTGTAGTACCTTGTTTTCTTGGAGCCCCATATTAAAAAGAAAAATTCGTATATCTGAGAAACTATTGGAGCTAGAATCTTTAAATTTTATATAAAAAACGTTGACATTCATGTGAACATTTATAGGATAACGGGCGGACTTTCAATGGGGGCTTGTCACCTCCAATATGAATTAAATACAAAGTTTCGTTAATCTGGGAATTAGATTCCTCAAATTTTTCATGAAGAACTTTATTATTCATCTGAACATTTTGAAGAGAAAAGGGTGGACTTTCATGTGGGGGGGGGGTGTTACTTGGCCCCCATATTAATGAAATAGAAACATTTGTATATCTGAGAAACTATTAAAGATAGAATCTTAAAATTTTACATGAAAAACTTTTACTTAAATGGAAACATTTAGAGAATAACGGGCGGACTTTCAATGGGGGGCTTGGCACCTCCAATATGAATTAAGTGGGGTTTTTATTTATATTGTTTTTATGGTAATAAGACACACTGGGTATATATAGTAATTAATATTTTTTGTAATAAATATGTACTTATTAAAAAATACATCATTTTAAAGCTCTGTTTCATACATACACAACAATAGCATGCATTTGCTTAATTATGCAAAGATACAAACAACAAAAAAACAACTCCATACAATGAGATTTCAAGCAACAATGCAAAAGTAAAAACAACAACAACACAAAAACAACTGAAAAGAAAATTTATGAATGTTTCTGTAACTTTTCCAAGGGACGTTTTTCAGTTAATTTTTTATTTTTTGGTTTCACAACTTTATTTTTCTACATTTACTTACACATACTTATGTACATTTAAAGTAGGAAAAGTACGCGTGTGTATGTATGTGTAAATGTGTAAAATTCAAACTTTATAATATTTTTTCTCTTGAGCTGCCATAAATTTCTTCTTATGCTGTTGTTGTAGTCATCATCGTTGTCGTTGTAACATAATAAAACATGTTGTTAGAAAAATACTTTAAAAAACTACAGAAAGAGAGAGAGAAAAAACAACATGTTTAAGGAGTGTCATCCATGATGAATCACACGAAAATAATGTTTTTCAAATGAAAAAATAATTCTTTTTATGTGTTATTTTTTTTCTTCCAACACTTTGCCACTTATCTAATGGCTTATAACTTGATGTTTTTTTGTTAGAGCTTGTTGTTGTTGTTTTTGCATTGTTCTTCTAATTTTTATGAATTTTGTACTTTTTTGGCGCCTTTTACTATGGTCAGTTTGTTGTCTCTAGGTGGTCTTGAAGTTTGATGTGTAGATTTTCTTTTAGAAATAATTTCATTATTTTATCTATATAAGTTTTTTTTTTGGTATGATTTTTACTGGTTTTGGCTTTCTAACTTTTAAAAATCGAATTACACATCAATTTGAGAAAGTGCAAAACGACACACGTTCCTAGAAGATTGACTGTAAGAAGACGTAGTCATAAAGTGTTTAGAGTGATATTGTTTACATGTTTGCTGAAATCAAACTTATATATAATTTCAGTGTAAAAAAATTTTCAACAGCTAGAAACTTTTATAGAAAACTTTTTATAAAAAATTATCGATAACATGAATTTTATATGGAAAATTTGTTTATTCCTTTATTTTCTATAGAAAATTTATCGATAACTTAATTTTGTACAGAAAATTTATCGTTGACATAAATGTAATTGAAGAAAATTTATTAAATCTCGAATACTCTGTAAAAATTTATTATAATTTATGAATAAAATAATTTGTTTTTTTCCAAAATTTATTGTTATTTTAAGGTAATATTTTGATAACTTGTTTGTTTTATAGAAAAAGTTTGCAAATGTTTTCTTCCTTTTTTTAAATTATAAAGAAATCCTTGACAACTCTCTCCAATATTCCAACGTTAATACAATGAAACAAAAACCGTCGTTGTCGAGCATTAAGTGTCAAACACTTGCTGGCAACAATGAAACGTGAAAAGGAGTCAAAACCGGAAATAAAAGTCAAAACATCAACACATAAAGAATTTGAAGGTAATCAATTGCATGTACAAAAGAAACAACAGCAACAACAAACAAGTAAGAAAGTATAGTCGGACGTGGCCGACCATATGATACCCTACACCAGTCATGAATATTAAATGTGATTTATTTTTCCTAATAAAGCATTTATCTTGAATATTACCTTGATTCCGATTTATTTAAGCAATTTATGGACGAAAAACTAATTTTCTGAAAGAGGCTTTATATGGGAGCTAGGGGCAAATATGAACCGATCCCGATAAAATTTTGTGATTAGATTTATATTTAAATAATATTTATTTGTGCTGAAATTCATCGCGATTTTAGTGTTTATATGTGAGTTTTGGACATTTAAGTCATATTCTGAAGGGGACTTTGTATGGGAGCTAGTGTCAAATGAGGCCCGATCTTTATGAATTGAGATAAGGTCATCAAGGTTTGTATAAAACTTATTTATGCTGCTTTGTATTGAGATACTGGTTTATTTAACATGTATATGAGCTCAAATGCCCTTTTCGGGTTTTTCTGTTGTAAGGGGGCCAGGTGAAATAAAGGGCCGATTTTAACCGTTTTTAATAGGTTTCGTCCTTGGCCCAAAAAAAAGCGCGTGTATCAAATTCTATCCATATTGAAAATTGCGACAAGGTCTACATGGACAGCCAGACTGACAGACGGACATAACAGAATCGACTGATGATTCTAAGCCGATTGGTATACTTTAAGGTGGGTATAGAACAAATATTTTTGTGTGTTACAAACATCAGCATAAACCCAATATACCCTCTCCACTAAAGTGGTGTAGGGTATAAAAAATAAACAACAAAGTTTTTCATTTTTATTTGTATTTGCAATGGTTGATTCGATATTTTAGTTTTTATTTCAGTTTTTTTTTTCTATTGGTTGATAAAAGTTTCTTTCTTTTTTGTATAAACAACACACAATAAATACTATAGAGAGGAAAAACCAACTTAGATTTATAAAGAAATAAAGTTTTGTATTGGTTTCAAATTCTTTTGAAAACAGTACAAACGACAAAAAAGGACAACAGGAAAAAAGTTTACTATTTTTTTTTTGATAAATATACGAACACGAGCATTAACTCTTATGATGAGTTTATAAAAACACTTTAGTGAAAAAACAAGTAAATCTATATTTATTTAATTTTTTTCTCTATAAATGTTATTTTTTTATCTCAGTCTAAATTGAAAAGCTTGTAGTTTTTCACCTTTTAGTGCACAACCCACATCATGTTAAGGATACAGTGGGAGGGTTTCTTTTTTGGCTAGAATTTTGTTTATTTCCTCTATTACTGCACGTTTTATTAATGTTTTCTTTGACTGCTTATTTAAAAAATTCATATTCTGTATTGTTATGAAATTTTATTTTTTTCTATTTGTACACAGAGGGAAAAAGAAATATACACGCCTGTTACCAAATTGACACCAAACTGAGCTTACAACGTTTGTTAACATTTAGACAACGGATGTGTATAAAATTTAGATTTCGACAACGAATTGTTGAAATTTTGTCGTACGTATGTATATACTTTTACAACGGATGTTATTGAAAAATTTTAAACTTTTTGTTGTCAATTTGGTACCAGGCGTGTATGTTTCTTTTTCCCTATGTGTAAATAATAACAATTTAAGGGTTTTATTTATTTATTACTTACTTTTAGCCCACTGTTTTAGGTAATTGCTATTTAGAAGTGTCAATCAATAGATAGGAATTAAACTTTGTTACCTTATTTTCCAAGTATTTTTGTTTTTGTTGATTTGTTGTGTTTTCTGTCCCTTAAATAAATCTTTAAGTTTCCCATTTTCACGTATTAAATTCTTATTTTCTTGTCAATTTTGCGCTTCGTAAATTAGCACTTTAAACATATTTCTACTTTTTTAAAATCATTTTTTTTTTCATTTATTATGCGCTCATTAGTTTTTCTTTCTTTTTAGGTGGAAATTTCTTTTATATTAGTTTAAGCTAATTTAAATTTTCATTATGAGTTTTTTTTTGGTTTTTCTTTGCTTTGGAAATTTTAATGAAATTTTGTGTGTCTTATTTTTTCCTTGAAATTTGCGCTTTAATCATAAGGATACCGAGGTTTGCTTGCAAAAACAGAAGAATATTTCTCTTACTTTTGAGGGGTCTTTTACCTGACGCTTTAACACACGACTGATTGACATCAAAAGTGTATTTTTTTTCGCTCGTTTCTCATTCATGATTTTACTGTCTACTGACAAATAATTAAAAACTGTCTCATTATTAGCTGAGCTAGAGGAGGTTGACTGTTTTAAAATAAAGCCAATTATGTCAGAGATTTATTTTATTGATGCAAATTAAAAACAAAATTCAATGAACTTGACTTGAAATGTGCAATATTTATTTATGAAATTTATGAAATTTGCATGATAGGTTTTTGTGTGTTTTACTTTTTGTATCACCCACCAAAAAGTCTAGGTATAAATTTTGTCCCTTTGTAACATATGGAAATATTGGTCGTAGATCTATAAGCATTTTAGGTGTTTATTATATTCTAAGAAAAATTATGAAATAATCGATCCATAAAGCTCTATGCTTTTATGAATCAATCGATTTGATGGTGGATATTTAAGATCAAACTTCTTAATTTCATTCTTATTTGCTGAAATTGAAAGGCATGGCTTAAGCTATGTATACACGGTTCTTAGATCTTACAATGTTGGCAGTAAAATGTGAAGAAAATGTCTAAGAACAGTGTCAATTTACAAATTTTGTCTTGCAACATTGTCAGTAATGCTTTCTCTGACAACGTTGCAAAAGAAAAATTGTAAGTTCACACGATTGTTGGACATTTTCTGCACATTTTACTGACAACGTTGTATGATCTGACAACCGTGTATCAGAGCTTTTACTTTTGTTTCTGCTTTTGTGTTTTTATAATGACATCAGCAACTGTCTAACAACTACAGATGAATCACCCTCAAAATCTTCATTATATTTTAGATTTAAATTTAAGCTTATAAAATATATATTTCACAGTTTGTTCACTTAATTTTGATCTAAAATAATAATAACAACATCTATACATAACATTTACGAACACCTCTGGCTTATTGTTATTTTTGTAAATAGTCTTTGGATAATCCAAAAGGAATAATATTCTTGAAATAACAAAAAACAACAGAATAATAGAAAATAATTTGACATGGAAAATATTGTAAACATAACAAATGTTAAAGAGATAGATAGAGAGAATGTCTTCTGTAAACTTCAAATAACAAGTTTTAAGTATATACTCAGAATAGTTTTCTGAATCGATTTAGCACTGTCCGCCAGTCCGGCAATTGGAACCTTGTAATCAAACTACATGTCGCAATTTTTCACAAATATTTACCTAAAAGTGTAGCCTACTGAAAATGTTTGAAATCGGTCTATAATTTCACATACAACCCTAATCCCCGTATAAGGTTTTGGAGTTTATAACTACTTATGTTTAATGTTGTAGTATCTCTACAAAATTGGCACAAGTTAGTTTTATATAATCTTATATGATGAAATTTTGCATAATTTTTAAAAGACCATAAATCCCTCCACCAAATTTTGATAGTATTGGTCCATATTTGCTTCATAGTGGCTGAGGTGCCACGCCCACCTGCGAAATAAGTTTCTGAGTATTAATACTTAGATCTGCAACAGCTAGAATTCTCAAATACTGTATGAACAACTTTGACATCCATATGAACATATGAGGACTAAATGGGAGGCCAAGCTATAAAGGGCGTGGCACCTTCCTTTTAAAGAAAACCTTAAATAAGTATAACAGCTAGAGTCCTCACATTTTTGTCGGAGCCACATTAGTATCAACATTAATGTTTAAGGAAAAAAATGGGCGGACAAGCAAAACAAGGCGTGGCACCTCCCATATGAATTAAAAATAAAAATTTATTTATCTAAGAAACTTTAAGAGCTAGAATTTTTAATTTTTTCAGGAAGTACTTTAAGATCGTTGTGAAAATTGGGAGGGAAATGAGCGGACTTTCATTAGGGGAACCTCCCCTATGAATTAAATCCAAAAATTGGTATATGTCAGAAACTATTACAGAAATGTGACATCCATGTAAACATTTGGAACTAGGAAAAAGGGGCGTGGTACTTTAATATTAATTAAATGCAAAGATTCATATAGCTGAGAAATTATTAGAGCTAGAATCCTCAAATTTTGCAACAGAACTTTGACAACCATGTGATCATGTGTTGAAGATGTAGTTTCATTTGTTTTACAAGAATAAATGCTCCTTATAAAGAGATTAAGCAGATTATACTTCCCCAAAATAATAAAATATTTCTTTATAACTCAAAAGTTAATGTTTTTTTTAGTTTTCTTTCCAAAAAATACGTTGTATTTAAGAATTTTGGTAAATTGCTTTCAGTAGCCACCACTGCTTGAAATAACAATAGCAGCAGCAAAATAATACTGTTGATTACTTATAAAAATAACTGTTGTTTAGAAATGTGTTAGAGTGTCGGTTTCTAGGAGTGTATTTATGACCATGTGTATGTCGGTGTGTGTATAGTTTTGTATACTTTATGCTTGTTAAGAACAAATAACCCCAAAGGGTGTTGGAATTAAAATATATAAATTTATATCGAAATAAAATAAAAAACAAGAAACAAAAAAGAAAAACAATACAAAATGAGTACAAAACTTAAACAGCTTTAAAGACGGGTTAAGAATATTAAGTACCAGGAATTTTATTTCTTGAAAGGAAAAACAAATAAAACAATAAACATGAAAAAATACTTTAAGATGCTGATTTTTTATGGTTTAAGCTTTTAAACAATTTAAGAGATTAACTACAATCTTGTCGAATTAAATAAAGGAGGGGGGTTGTAAATTCCAAGCAAGAGCAAGATAATTATGTATTAAAAAGTCGTGATGTTGGTAATAAGTGGGTTATATTTAAATTACTTAATTAAAAGTTTTTTTTTTTTTTTATAGGACAGCTTAAAAGAAAGTTAAGAAATCAAAGGATTGATATATTTGTATAAAAAAATATTTGTAAAATATTATTAAAAAATTAAATTTTAACCATTTTGACAAAAAATTTTAAATATCTTTTTACAGTCTGGTAAATTTTTTTAAATAAAATCATACATAAATTATATTTATTAAACTGGTTCTTAAAAATTTCCCACATAAAATGCATTGAACTGGAAACCTACTTACAAATTAAACGACATTTCTATTGACCTTGAATAAGTCAGTCATATATGGCAAGATTTTAAAAATAAGTAAATTTAAATACAATTTCATAAAAAATACACATCAAGTCATGTATACATGTATTTGTTTAAACATTATAAAAACTCGTGTGTAATAATCTCTTAAAGTAACACAAAAAGAAAAAATAAAAAGTCATTTAGAAATTCAATAAATAAAAATAAAATTTACTCAAACATTTTCCGGCAGATAACTGAATTCTATGTGTAAAATATTCTTCACAATTGTTACAAGGCCAAATAAAAATAAACTTCAATTGATTTGCTTTATTTACTTTTTAGATTTCTAATATGAACTGAACTGATATTTGTGTATGTAGTGTTTAAGGTGGCGGTATAAAATATCTTGTTTCAAACACGTGTTTTCTTTTGCCACATTATAATCATAATCATCCTTGGGAAAAAATACTTTTTACCTTTTGCATATTTTTTGATTTTGTCAAATCATCTTGATAGACAATGTACTTTTGTTTGATACCCTACATCATATCTTAGAAAAAGGGACTACAAATTTTACAAATAATTTGAAATTTGAAACACGTTAATCCTGACCTTAGTTCACTCGTAAGAGTTATTTTCTGAACGGGCCTTTTAATGGGAAATAGGATCAATTATGGATCGATTCTCATAAAATTTTGTAGAAAGATGACTATAAAACTTGTTTCATGTTAAATTGCGTCGCTACACTGGTAGTCTTAAGCCAGTTTTGAGCGTTAAAGTGATTTTCTGAAGAGAAGCTTATATGGACTGTAGGGACAATTATGATCCGATGTCTACTCACCACTACACTATTTTACATGTTTATTTTTCGTTTAGTCATATCAGCGTCAATAATTCATCTATATCATCATCGTCGTCGTCGTCATTACAAACAACAGTGTCAATAAGTATACATATTCGTACTATCTTAGATTAAGGGAGTATATCTTTCAGTGTGCAAGTAAAAAAAGAAAAAAAAATGCAAAAAATCAAATTTTTATAAATATTTTTCAACATACAGTATAGGTAAATATGTATGTGTATACTGATATGATGTTATAAAAGCTTTTGCTGTAGGAATACACTTAGAGAAAAAATATAAAATAATAAAATCCTTAACTAAAAGAAAATACCAAGAGAGTTAATTAACATTTTTAAAGAAGATTTTATTATTTAACAATTAAGAAACTATAGTCAGACGTGGACGACCATATGATACCCTACACCAATTACGAATATTTAATGTGATTAATTTTCAATAATAAAGCATTTATGTTGAATTTTTCATTGGTTCCAAATAGTGTCTGTTCCTATACTAGGCTAGGTGAAATAATGGACCGATTTCAATTATTTTCAACAGTCTTCGTCATTGGTTCTAGAAAAGAGTGTGTGACAAATTTTAATAATTTATATTGAAAATTGCGAGCTGTAGCGTGCACACAAGTTTACACGGACACAAAGACGGACATAGCTTAATCGAATCTGTAAGTGATTACAAACATCTGAACATTGTGCCGATTTTTGGATAGATAGTAGAGTATTAGACGTAGTTAAGAGTTAAAAGGTCCAAATCGGAAGATCTGGTTGTATGGGGGCTAGGTAAAAAATTGGTCCGACCCTTATAAAATTTATTGCCGGGATTTATATTTATGTAAAACTTATTTGTGCCAAATTTTACATTCAAGTAATATTCTGAAGGGGATTTTGTATGGGGGCTACGGTCAAATGAGGCCCGATCATTGCGAATATCAACAGTGTTATTTATAATTATATCAAACATAGCTGTGCCGATTTGGAATGATAGTAGTATATTTGACGTAGTTAGTAGTACATTTGACGTAGTTAAGCCCAAATCGGAAGGTCCGGTTGTATGGCATTTATATTTATGTAAAACTTATTTGTGCTAAATTTCATAGTCTTTATAAGTGAATTGTAGATACTCAAGTCATTTTCTGAAGGGGACTTTGTATGGAGGCTACGGTCAAATGAGCCCGATCATTTCGAAAATCGGTAGTGTCATTTAGACTTCTGTAAATCGGGGTTTTGCCAATTTCTCTTGAAATACTATAACATTTAACATAATTATGACCTCAAATGCCCCATTTCGGGGGGTATAGTTGTATGGGGGCTAGGTGAAATAATTGACCGATATCAATAATTTTCAATAAAGTTCGTCCCTAGACGAAAAAAGGCTTACTTGCCAAATTTCATCAACTGATATTAAAAATTGCGATCTGAAGCGTGCGCATAAGGTTTACATGTACAGACAGACAGACGGACGGACGGATGGACATAGCTTAATCGACTCAGGAAGTGATTTTGAGCCGATTGGTATAAACGCATAATACCCTTCCCACTATAGTGGTGTAGTATATAAAAGGTACAGATTTCCAATGCTTCTGTTAAGATGTTTTAGCTAACATTTCATACATTACATTTCCAAATTTCATTAAATATTGAAAATTATTTTCAATCTTGTCTTTAAGTGTAAAAATTATCATAACTACTTTTTGGTGTTTGTGCTTTTTTTTACATTACATGTACTCGTAACGTTTATTATAGTTTGGTTGCTCATCTAACGGTTTTATTACAAGATTCTCAATATTTACACATGCATATACAGACACACAAACAATTTTGTTAGATGATGGTATTGTTCATCAAAACTGATGATACTTTTCACTTACAAACGATTTTACTCCTCTCTAAACACCTAAACTCATGCATGTCTATCACATACTTACATATATATTATACAAACAAACATCAACACACACACACACACACACAAGTGAAAATAAGGAAAAACGAGTGTCTTTTTGATGTTGTTTTTGAGTTTTATTTGTAACTGACATTGATGTTTATGATTGAAGAGATGAGAGTTGATGTTTATATCCACCATAAAAAAAAACGATGAAGTGCATATTGATTTTGTCATTTCGTTTGTAACACATTGTAATGTTTTAAGAGGATCAGTTCATTATTGATCCTATCACACTTACATACATATAACCCCTTTTAAAGAAAATTAGTTTATTGTTAATAAATCATTAGATAAAACTTTAATTACCATGTAAGGGGTTGAAATGCTTAAATTTATTTAAACAATAGCATTTTAAGTCATTATTTTAATAACGGTGATGGCATTGGAGGCAAGTGCTTACCACAAACGATTACAAGTAATAAGGCTGCTTCTATGTAGTAGTCAGACAATATGTAGTAGTCATTGAAAAGTATGTTGTAATTGAAAGTCATTACCTAGTTTTTGTTATTCTAAGAAAATAAACACACTATAGGACTCAGTCCATTATTTAAGCAAGCTTCTATTAAATGCCCTATTCCGAAAAAAATATGATAGTATAAGTATATTTTGATGGTCGACTTAACCGTATATATTATCATTACTTGTTGTTTTTCTGTTTGTATGGGAGACAGACTAAATTTTGTGTGGGTGTGAGTATGTTGGTAATATTGGTTTACTGTTGTACTAAGTAAAAGTCATTTTATTTTCAAATAAACACCGATAATATTGAATCTTATGGGAGTGAATGTGTGAGAGTCTAAATAACTACATATATGGGTGGTTCCGCTCTATGGGAAATTAATCTTTGTTTTAGCTGTTATAATTTAGCATTTGTTTATTTAATCCAATGAAACTGAAATACGGTGATCTGTGAGTGGTTTAAAATCAACAAGATCTTCGAAAAAAGCTCGAAAATATTCAAAGAAATGTTCATCGTAGTTGGTACAATATTGACAACTTTATTAAAGATCAAATATAAGAATTTTCTTAACACCCTAGTATTTTCTGTATTGTTAATGACATTTTTTATTGCCAGTGTAAGTTGGTCTCTCTTTGGATGTGCATTCATAAACTAGTGGTATTTCGTGTTTTCTTTGCAGTTTTTGAAAAAATAAAGAAAATTTATTCTTTTTGTCATGATTTTGACGTTATATTTCGTTGTACGTGCAAGTGTCAATATGATATTTTATTCTTATGCATCTATTCTTGAAAGATTTCGAACTTGTAAATGATCATATTTACAATTTATGAATGTTTAAATATTTGACAGCAGCTTTGAGAAATTTTTGTTATTTTTTTAAGTTTTAAATAATATTTACTTTAACTTTAAGTACATTAAACTGAACTGTGTGTAGAAAGTACAAAAAGGTTGAAATAAAAAAATGGCTTTTAAAGAAATGAAATTTCTGTATATTTCCTCTTGAAACATACATTACACAATTAACAGTACGTATGATTGATATTGTATATAATTAATAACAATCATACGCCATTGGCTATTAAGCTAAGTATTAAACTTGGTCCGTCTATCTGTCTGTATGTCAGTGGAAATAATTGTAGTCAGAAACAATTCTATCAGACATGCTTAGCTAAATCGGAGTTATGAGTAAACAACCTGTGGTATTTGTTTATCAAATTCGAAATATAAACGTTTGATTTTATTAAACTTTACGAACAAAATTATTCATAACTTTTCATGTTCTAATTTATTAAAGCTTTTCTAATTTTCCTTGAATAGAAAAACTATGTTAAAAAAATGTCATCTTTTCAAATTGAGCAATTATTTAACTGAATATTTTATTACTACAATTTGTAGCAGAAAAAATGCAGTCCAAAAAAACCTCGTTCTGATGTTCCTTTAATATTTATTTATTTCATTCATTTTACATTTTTTCCCTTTTATTCATTTATTTTATTTTCTATTTATTTGCCACAACTTGAGCAACAACTGTGTACTAACTGCAGTCATCTTTAATAAGATGCACTTTTTCAAAAGCTTTTCATTTCATATTTTTTTTTGCTGCTCTGGCTGTTTTAAATTTTTATACAACTTCTTCATAGTCTTATTTGTGGCATAAAAGTCAAGTCAAAGTTGTTAAGAAAAATAAAAACAATATTTTGGGTTTTGCATCCTTTTTATTTTTTTGCTGAATATACAATGTATGAGTAAAAGTTTCTGTTTGAAAAAAACATCCTTTTTTTTCAATTCCTTAGTCTAAATATCTTGAGGATATTTAAAGTTATCTTAAAATAACAACAAAAACAACAACAGCAGCAGCTGAGATATATAAAGAAGAAGGAATTTAACCAAAAAAGAAAATAGTTAAAAGTCTAAAGTCAACATTGTGAATAAAGCTAAAAAATATGAAAAAGTACGAAAACTTAAAAAAAACTGCATAAATGCACAAATATTTGTAAAAGAGAAAAATAAATATATATGACTATTGCTTGACGATGATGATAATGATCTTGGTTAATGATAATTAATGAAAGCACATAAACTTCTAGAATGTATATAAAAAGTGAAGAAAACAACATTTTTGAAAAAAGAAAATAACTTTCTTATTTTTTCTTTTCATTTTACAATCCAACCCAAATGTCATTCAAAATATTTTTTAGTTTTTTTTTTTTTGCGAAAAAACATGAACTTTAAATAAAAAGTTTAAACATTCATTGGTTGAAAGACAACATTCTATTGCATTTTTGTATACCCTTCACATTGATGCAAAGCCTATAATGAATATTAGTTTGTCAATCCGTTTGTAATTTTTACAACTTAATTTTGAGACATTTATGTATACATTCTGAAGTTCGAAGTTGAATTTTTTATAATATTAAGTACAATAGTGATGTCTCTGAAAACGCCATACGGCTTTGGGGTCTGCTATCTCTCTTGAACAATGTCCATAGAAATATCTGTAGAGTAAGGACTAGCATCCGTTTCGTCTATGCTTTAGGCAATCAATAGAATCAGTGATAGTTTCATCAATAGAATCAGACACACTGCCCTTCTTTGTACCCTGTCAAGCAACTCAAGACTAGACCTTGAGGCTCTGGCCCATACATGGGAATTATATTCCATTTTAGGTCGGAAGGAAGTGGTGTAAATACGGAACAGATCGGAGGCGGAGAAGTATTTTCTACAACATCTTAAAAAACCCGAATATTTATGACATATATGTATTGCTGTCAGCCGCAAAAGAATATATTGGATAGAATTTGATTGGCAATAAGTCGTTCATAAAACTTATAAAGAGAGCTGGAGAACGAACAGATTCCTGAGGAACTCCGCAATTTAGTATATGATCGTTAGAACAAGTCCCTTCTATAACTATCTTTATGGTTCGCCCTCAAAGGAGATTTGAGATAAAAAGGAAAAATTATTTTCGTACTCCAAACGAATTAAGTTTGGAAATCAAAGCATCATACCATACTTGATCAAATGCCTTTGATATGTCCAATGCCACTACTCTACTTACACCCATGCGGTGAATTGATCGACACCAACGCTCAGAGAATAGAGCAATTAGGTCGCCAGTAGATCGACCAGTACGAAAGCTATATTGACTGCCGTCGAGAAGTTTATTTTTCTACAAATAGCCTACCAAATGATGGTTGATAAGGGAGTGAAGTACCCAGGGTAAGATAGACATATATAAATGAAAAGCTCATAAAAGACAAGATCGGGAAGAAAATAATTTGTATTGTTTTTATAATAAGGTGAAGGGTATATAATATTCAGTATATACAAATATATTTACTATTTATACCCTACACCACCATAGTGGGGAGGGTATTATACGTTTGTGCTGATGTTTGTAACGCACAAAAATATTGGTCCTACACCCACCTTAAAGTATACCGATCGACTCAGAATCACTTTCTGAGTCGATTAAGCCATTACCGTCCGTCCGTCTGTCTGTCTGGCTGGCTGTCCATGTAAACCTTGTGCGCAAGGTAGAGGTCGCAATTTTCAAGATATTTTGCTGAAATTTGGACCATACGTGTTTTTCGTATGACGAAGCCTATTGAAAATGGTTGAAATCGGTCCATTACTTCACCTAGCCCCAATACAACCCTACCCCCCGGAAAGGGCTTTTGAGTTCATAATTATTGTAGTGTCTCTACAAAAATCGGCAAAACTTAGTTCTATATACGTCTTAATAATACTACCGATTTTCGTAATTATCGGACTTTATTTGACCCTAGCCCCCATAAAAAGTCCCCTTCAGAAAATGACTTGATGGTCAATAATTCACTAATAAACATTAGTATCACGATGAAATCCAGCATACATAACTCTAATGTAAACGTAAAGCCATGTACCAAAAATGATAAGGATAGGCCCATATTTACCCATGCCCCCATATAACCTCTCTTTTAGAAAATCATTTTTTTCAACAAATTTTTAAAATATTTCGGAATTAAGGTAAACAACTTAAATGCTTTGTTATTAAATATAATCCACATTTTTAACATACTCAGTGGTGTAGGGTATCATATGGTCGGCCATGCCCGAATATACTTTCCTACTTGTTTTTATATTGTTTTTAAAGTCTTTTGTTTTATGTATAGTTATTTTGTTCAAACTAAAGAATTTATAAATAAATTTTTTCTTTCTTGTGGATTTTCTTGTCAAAGTTTCTGAATAATATTCGTAAAACTATTGTAGAATATAAGTGAACAAATAATGACAAATAGAAAAAGATGAACAACATTTAAGAGTAAATATTTGTAATAATAAATTATTTATAAAGTTTAAAGGCCTTTAGGTAGATAGTCATTTGTAAGTTATGAAAAAAGCTTAAACATGAAATAAGTGCCACATTAAGTTTTCGTTTAGGAAAATTGGTTTTAATTTGTAAAACAGGGTTTCGAAACTCATGATGAGTACAACTTTGACACTCTGCAAGCTTAGTCCCCCAAAATGTAGAGTAAAATATTTACTTAACATATTATAAAACCACTTTCAACACGTTTTTTTTACCGTTTTTTAATACTCTAAATGCTAGTTAAACTAACCACATAATTTAAAACATTACTTTAGTTTTTGAAAAATAACAATAGTTTGATAAAATTATTTAATATAAATTTTAGTTCAGTATGCCAAAAATTTCACTATTACATTATTTTATGTTTGTTTATTTAAAACTGAAATTCCTTTACTTCCCATTAGTTTGGTTTTTCTCATTAAAATTTTGTTTCAAATACATTATTAAAATACCACACACACACACATACTCAAACATAATGCATAAAAATTTATTAACAACATTTTATAACCTGTGGCATAATCTATTCAATTTGCCAGTAGACCTCAAAAGCCGAACAATTGCATTTATTTATATACTTTATCCTTTTAGCCATAGAGAGAACGACGACAACAATAACAAAAACAATACATGTAGTGAAATTTGTTGCTTGTAGTGTTGTGTTTGTATTACGTTTCATTACACTTAGTAAGTTGTTGTTGTTGCTGTGTTTGTTATCTGTTGGTATTTTTGGTTTATAAAATTATGTATTAGATTTTTAAATAACACAAACATATCTATGTGCAAAAAATATGCATGTGTATTGTACAAAAAATGTCATTAAATTGTGAGGCTTAACATACAGAGCATCATCAAGTCAAAGCCAATAGCAACAACACTCATATACTAATATTAGGTTGGAACTTAAAAAATATTTCCAACAAAACTAATAACTAAAATGACCCTTACTGCAGTTTCTTAACAAAAAAAAAAAAAAAAAAGATAATTTCTTGATAGTTTTGACTCGAAGCCCAACTTTTCGTTTATCATATAAAAGGTTGTCAATCTAATATTGACATGTGTTCATGTTTAACTGGACATACACAATTTTTAAATACCCAGTTTAAATTAATTTATAAAATCAACAAATTTTTAACATTAAGTTAACAAATTGCATTGTTTTTAATTTTGTTGTTGATGCTCTTTCCAGTTTGTGATACATTTACATAATCAATGACAAACACATGCACGTCAGAGATGTAAAATGTCAACTCTACATTGAAAACAAGTAAGAATGTATAGAAGGCCAGGACCGACCATATTATACCCTACACCAGTGATTATGTTGAAAATGTATAATATTTTTTTTTTAATAATAAAACATTAATTTTGATTTTTACTTTAATTTAGAAATATTTGAACAATTTGTTGACAAAAAAAAGGGATTTTGTAAAATAGGGGTTATATGGGGGCAGAGGGTTAATATGAGCCTATCCCTATAAATTTTGGTAGATGGATTTACGTCTACATTAAAGTTATTTATGTAGAATTTTATTGTGATATTAGCATTTATAAGCGAATTTTGACATTCCAGTGATTTTCTGAAGGGGATTTTATCTGGGGGCTAGGGTCAAATAAATCCCTATCATTATGAAAATTGGCATAAAATTAATTTTTGGCGGTATTTGGAGAGATACAATAGCATTTAACATATTTATGAGCTCAAAGCCCTATTCGGGAGGTATGGTGGTATGTGGGGTAGGTGAAATAATGAACCGATTTTAACCATTTTAATAGTCTTCGTCTTTGGGTCAAAAGAAGAGTATGTTCCAAATTTCATTAACTTATCTTCAAAATTGCGACCTGTAGCGTAAGCAAAAGGTTTACATGGACAGAAAGACAGGCAGACAGACGGGCAGACGGACAGACGGACAGACGGACAGACGGACATACAGACAGACAGACGAAAATAGGTAATCTCTGTGATTCTGAACACAAACGCATAATACTCTCCCCACTATAGTGGGGAGAAAACTTTGTGGGGAAAAAAGAAAATTTATAGAAATCTTTCTAAAGAAAAGAAAATTTATGGCAAAAATATTAAATAATTTGCTATAAAAGAATAAAATGTTCCATAAAAAATTAAAACTTATCGAAAACTTTCTAAAAAATAAAAAGCCCAAAGCCCTATTCGGGGGGTATGGTGGTATGTGGGCTAGGTGAAATAATGAACCTATTTTAACCATTTTAATAGTCTTCGTCTTTGAGTCAAAAGAAGAGCATGTTCCAAATTTCATTAAATTATCTTCAAAATTGCGACCTGTAGCGTGAGCAAAAGGTTTACATGGCAGAAAGACAGACAGACAGACGAACGTAGGTAATCTCTGTGATTCTGAACACAAACGCATAATACTCTCCCCACTATAGTGGTGTAGGGTATAATAAAATTTATCAAAAGTAAAGACAATTTATTGAAAACTTTGTGGGGAAAAAAGAAAATTTATAGAAAGCTTTCTAAAGAAAAGAAAATTTATGGGAAAAATATTAAATAATTTTCTATAAAAGAATAAAATTTTCCATAAAAAATTTAAACTTATCGAAAACTTTCCAAAAAATAAAAAATTTATTTAATATTGTAAAAAAGATTATTTTTTTAAATTTTTTTGAAAATTACAATTTATTGAAAATTATCTAAAAATAGAGAATTAATCGACATACCATCCCTGGACTTTAACCATAAAATGCATGATTGGTTTTTGTTTAAAAATTGTCTACTAAATGCCATGGATGTGTGATTTTTTTGTCTATATTGAAAACCACAAAAATTTTACAAGTTTTTTCTATTGTGAACACAATTTGTTTTTTTTTGTCAAACTGAGTATAACTAGGTGGTACACAGGCAAGTACAAGTAATGAGCTGTTTTTAGACCTTTTATAATTTTTGGGTTTTCATAATAAATTACATGGATTTATTCGTATCGCACAATAGAAAATTGTCATGTGTTAAGCGAAACCATGACATTTTGTTGACTCACCTTAAATAGTTTATATGAATGAGTTTAATCTGAAAAGAAGGAAACAAAAAAAATGTATATATTTAGTTGATAAGTTTTAGAAGAATATAATGCACTAAAAAATGTAAACTTATTTTAGATTTTATAAATAAAATACTAACAGATATTAAATATTTCTTTCTATATACTTAGTGCTAAGCTTATTAGTTGCTGGAGTTTTTCTAAATACATATATTTGATATATATTATCTTCTATACTATACTTTAGATAAATACAAATATATGCATATTTGAAAAAATATAATCGAATTCGTTTTAGAAATAATATTGATTTCATTTATTTATTTAAATATTTCTTTATACACATCTCTAATAGCAATATACATACATACATACATTGTATTTATGGAAAATTATATATCAATGTATTAGTGTGTATATACATACCCAGTATATTTAAAATATAAATAAAATCTATGAAAATTTCATCAGAAATTGAGTTTTTCTTACATCTGGATTACATCGCTTTAATTGAGATAAATAACTATAAAATAACCCTTTACGTAATCGAATAAGGACAACTTTATTTTTTCTGCTTTTGTATTTGGAATAGCCTATTATGTACTTCGGTTAGACCGATTATATGTTTAAAATTATTTTGCTTTTAAATGATGCAAAAATTTATCCCACAAAACAACCTAATGAATATGTTTTGTTTTTTTTTTTACAAAATTTTTTGTTGTTTATTTATAAATAAAAAATAAAATAAATATAAAAAAATGAAAACATAAAAAAACAAATTCTAAGTGTTAGTTATATTTGTTGCTGATGCTGTATGTATATGCAAACATACATACATATATATATATACTATATATACCCAGCAAAAATTTCTTTCAATTGTAACCACTTACTAATTAACATACTTTTCAATGACTATTACCTATCGTTCGGATTACAAAGAAGTAGTTTCATAACGTCTTATAAATAATGTGTTATATAAATGCTTTTCAATTCATTAGCCATCTTCATAGCGTAAAATTGATTAATTTTTCTAATTACATGTAAACGATTATGGTAAGT
The DNA here is from genome assembly GCF_015586225.1 of Lucilia sericata. Classification (NCBI taxonomy): domain Eukaryota; kingdom Metazoa; phylum Arthropoda; class Insecta; order Diptera; family Calliphoridae; genus Lucilia; species Lucilia sericata. Next base: position 585,565 of record NW_023994067.1, read on the forward strand.
ACTTGCCTGCAATGACATCACCGTGTTGAATTAGAAACTTAACATACTAGTGTGCGTTTAGCATTTTTTAACTTCTTACTTGGTAATGAAAGTTGTTGGATCTTTTCAGACTAAACATTTACCCCCATATTCATAAATGCTTAATAAAGTTGTTGACGGTTAATTTTAGGAATTTTGAATGCAAATGTTCGTAATAAACGTAAAATAAACGATTAATTTCTTTATGAATACGTTGGTTAAAACCCAATATCACTATTATGCGGAGGATGTTATGTTTGTAGCACCCAAAAATAGGTTCCACCTCCAATTCGAAGTCTCCAAATTGTCTGTAAAATTTTTCTATAAAAAGAAAATTATTGGAAAATTTTCTATTAAAATGAAAATTTAACGAAAATTTTCTAAAAAAATTATATTTTTTTATGAAAAATTTTCTATAACAATTAGATTCCCAGCAGAATCTTTCTTTATCAAAAAATTTCTATAAAAATATAATAACATGCCCAGCAAAATCTTTCATTGAAAAGTAATGAGTTAAAAAGCTAAAAACCGCTTTTCACTACTTTTTCATTAGCATTCCAACTCATGATTTTAACACGCCGATGGCATTGGAAAACTGAAAAGTAATGCAGTAAATAGATATGCAAGTACAAGTCATTACCGAGTTTTTTGCTGAGACAGTTCTATAACAAAATATCTGAAAAATCTGAAAAATTATCTACAAGAGAAAACTGTCAAGCTTGGGGGTTTTGATTACATTTTCAATTACATTTGCAGTAATGGTAATTGAATCTTTAACAATTACAATTACTTTTAATTATAAATGAAGTTTTACCAATAACAAATATTTGTAATTGTAATTAAAGTTTTGGCGATTACAATTACTTGTAAATGTAAATGAAAAATTTGCAATTACAATTACTTGCAATTGCGAATTTTATTCCTTATAATTACATGTAATTAGTGATACCTTAATTACAATTACAAGTCCATAATTGTAATTGGCAAAACTTTAATCACAATTACAAGAAATTGTAATTGATTATTAGTCGATTACATACTACAAGTAACTGTAATTGACTATGTAATGAATAACTTTGTGTAATCATTACACCTCATGCCTGAAAACTGTATCTAACATTTTTTACTGCTAAAGAATATTTATCAAAAATTTTTTGCAAATAAAATAAAAGTTTTTATTATAAAAGAAAATAATTTTTTTTACAGAAGAAAAAGTAATCGAACATTTTCTATAAAAAGTAAAATTTTTCGAAATTTTCGAAAAAGTTAAATGTTGAAATTTAATGAACATTTTCTATAAAAAATATAGAAACTCGATATATGTATATCTACGTGTAAGTAGAATCATGTCCGTCCTTCTGCCTTCAAATTTTAGGTCATAATAACATTTTCTATAAAAAGGAAAATTTTTCGAAATTTTCGAAAAAGTTAAATGCTGAAATTTAATGAACATTTTCTATAAAAAAAATTATCGAAACTCGATATATGTATATCTATGTGTAAGTAGAATCATGTCCGTCCTTCTACCTTCAAATTATAGATCATAATTAAAGATATTCGTATCACCTCAATAAGTTCTACATAAATCATAACAATATAAACAAATTTTATCAGAAATGATCTTTTAAACTGATAGGTAAAAAATCTCAATATGAAGATGAAATTCAATAAACAGTAATTTGTTTTAAGAAATGTTCAAAACATCGTTATTTTACTATTTACCCTGTCGTTAGCTGAACGGAAGGTATTTTTCATCTCAACCGCTCTCTACTAACCACGCTACTTATAATACTGCAGGGTATATTCTAAATACATACCTAAATTTCTCTTCTGTATTTTTCATATTTAAAAATATAGAAAAAAAAAAACAGTGAGCAATAAGAGAGTACTAACAAATAATGGTATTTTTGAATATGTATTTATATATAGGAATGTAAAAGCAAGTGTAAATAAAACTTTATCAAAAATATGTTTATTATTGCATTTATATACATATATAAAGTTTTTCTCTTTTAGTTTTTTGACTCACACCCACAGACTGTGTTATATATATAACAACTGTAAACAAACACACTAGCATAACATCCGTTTCCCATGCTATTGAGTGCGAGTGTGTTTATGTGTGAGTGCATGTGATTTGCTTGTAATATTCACAAAAAAGGAAATTGTTTATTTGTCTATTCGATATGGATTCCATGTCAAAAATATTTATACATACTGTATACAAAACAAGAACTATTACAAATGCACACACACACATATACAAACAACCAAATGGTATACAGTTTATTTATGAAAATATATGTTCATATATATTGTATAAATGTAGATACATATACATATGTTCATTTGGTTGCATATGTATATATTTCTATATTGAAAATATTATACATATGTGTGTATATTTTACCAGAGGTTATAATAAAATTGTGTTAGATGTTTTCTTTTTTTCCCCGTGTATGTGTGTGTTTGTCTGTGTATCATTTCATAAATCTTGTTTTATTTAAATATTTATACAAGTGTAGCAACATTATACACATGTTTTTGTAATATTTCAATATAAAATATATGAGATTTTGTCTCTGCGTGTGTACTATGTATGTATGTGTGTGTGTGTTTTTTTTTTATTATTTAAAAACCTTGAAAATTTGCATATTAAAATTTTTTAAATAAATAATATGCTGTTATATTTTTCCATTAAAATTTTATATTTAAAATACCGTTATTTTACCGTTGTTATTATTGTTTATCTATTGATTGTAGTTAGTAGATATGAATAAAAACTATTGATAAGAGTATTTTAAAAAATATTTTATTAATAAAAAAAATTATATATTTTATTAGATTTTTTTAATTTAATTTTATTATATTATATGTGATTGTGTTTGTTATGCATGTGGTGGCAATTTAATTGATTTCATTTATAGTTGCTGGTATATTGTTTATGAAAAAAATTGCGATAAAAAATATAATTTTTTTTATTCACTTTTAGAGAATAAAGATTTGTAGCAAAATTATAATCGTATGAACAGAGTGTTTCAGTATATCCAGTCATTCCAGATTTGTTTGAATTTTAGTTTAACGTTAGAATAACATATTTAGGATCGAATTTTGTCGTTATATTGGTATTTCAAAGCCAGTAATGACCGTTTAAGCAATTTTTGAAGGATTTTTTATATGGGAGCTATAAGACTAATTTCAATTCCAACAAAACCAATTTATTTCGAAAAGCGCTTGTACAAAATTTCATCCATTTATATTGGAAATTGCGACCTGTACCTTGCACACAAGGTTTACATGACCAGCCAGACGGACGGACGGACAGACGGACATAGCTTAATCGACTCAGAAAATGATTCTAAGCCGGTTGGTATACTTTAAGGTGGGTAGAGGACAAATATTTTTGTGTGTTGCAAACATCAGCACAAACCCAATATACACTAAAGTGGTGTAGGGTATAAATATGACAATAAATCATCGAATTGTTTTAGAATATTAATCTTCCTTTTAAATTAAAGGGCGTATTCCGAAAATCATTCTTATGTGATTATTACTACCGAATTTGTTTTAACGGCTGAAGATTCAGAATTTGATTAAAATGTTTTATTCCAGAAATAGTTACACTTTCAATGGAAAGATTATTTGGTGACAGAATGTAGTTATTTGATTTTCCAAAAAAAAAAAAAAAAAAAAATATTACCATACCTACATATCGTCACCTGAAACGCAAACGGCCCTAACTAACCAAAAATTCAAAATCGATTTTATTGTTGATTATAATGTATTGAATCAAAACAAATGTCTACAGAAGAAATTGGACTCCTCCGACCGAAATTAGCGAATTTATTGACAAAAAACAAAAGGCCCTATCTACAAAAACATTTAAATATTAAAGGTAAAAAGTCCAATTTATCCATTTTTATCCATTAAACAATTTGTTTATTTACTACAAATAAATCGCGTTGATAGAAACAAACTTTTCAATTTAAATAGTTTTTTGCTTCTCCTGTAAAATTTTCAAAATGTTAGATAGGGCCGTTTGCATTTTAGGTGACGATATGTAGGTGTATGTTTGTTTATAAAAATTTTATGATCCATTTAATTTTTATATTATGTTAAATCTATAAATTATATAACAAATAAATTAAGTTTAAATGTACATAGGTATATGTATAAATGCGTATTACATTAGGGTGACAGTTGTTTTATAAACTTAAAAAAAATTCTCAAAATAATTGCATAAATATTTATACAGTTTTAAGTCAGGCAATGTAAAGCCTCCTAATATTTTCTTAAAATTTGCATACATATAAAAGTGTATGAATATGATTGTTTAAATTCACATCATTAAATCAAAATATTTAAATAAATTGTTAATATAACTCTCAACTAATTATAATTTATAATACGCAATAAAACAAAACCGTAACAAAAATAGAAAATTATTACTCATATAACAATAAATTTTGTGGTTTAATAAATAAATTCTAAAAGCCCAAAAGCTAAATGTGATATATCATTATACACGTTTTAAAACAGTATAATTTAAAAAAAAATCTAAAATTTTAACAGAGAATATACTAAGAATGTAGGTATATTCTAATTATAAAAAAAAAACACAACACTAGGAATGTGAATATTGAAAACATATTGATTTTGTAAGAACTGTTTGCTAGACATTATGTCTTCATTAATTAAAAATACCAGTGCAATCACGTAACTTTCCAATCATACACTTTTACTGTGTTTTTCTTTTTTGATTAAAATAATTCCTATGGAATATAGGCAATTGCTAACAGCTATGTACAACACGAATGAAAAGGACAATATGAGAAAAAAACTGTATTGACACAAATAAACACAATTAAAGCATTATGTAATTTTATGTTATTTTTCCGTATTAACATTTAAATGAATTATGTTCTAATTGCACACATGATAAAGCAATTTCCTTAACTATTGAAATGCAACAACAACAAAAACACCAACAAATAAAACGACATTATTATAATAATAACAACAACTGAACTCAATCATATAGAAATAAATTCCAAACATTGAAACATTTACATGCATGAAAATATAAACAGGAAATGCAAAATAGAGTGGAAAATACAAAAAAGGGAGATAGAGAAGGAGAAAAATAAAACTAGCATCATTATTAATGCATTTCGAGAGAATATTTACATTATACACATACATATACTTGCAAATATGTATGAGTAAGTAAGTATGTGTTAGTAAATTTGATTTGTATAATGTTTAAATTACTGTATTTTTTTATACATAAGTATTAGGGTGGTGAAATGGATAAAAGGACAAAATAGTTTATTTTCTCTGGTTTTCTAATAGGACTATTTGTTTTAAGTTAATCATACATATCAATAACGTAAATGCTTCAACAACTATATATTAGGGATTTGATTTTAGCATTCATAACTAAAAATACTGATAGTACAGAGATGAAATTCGACATAAATATAAGAAACGAAATTTCTCTATGAGGATCGGTTCATAATTCATATTATTAAGAAAGCATTTTTGGGTGCATAATATAAAAATGCAGAATTTTTTTAAATTTACAGTATTATTATTTTAGGCAGCGCGACATAAGTATTGATCTACTTGCCAAAAGCGATTCAAGCCAATATCGGGTACCTTCTTCTGAAGTAGTCAGACGAAGCAGGGTCTGTGTGATTTCTAAAAACATTTTAATTTATATTGCAATATCAATATATTGTAATACAATTCAATATATATTTAATAAGTAAGTAAGTCAGTTAGGTAGTTAGTTAGCCAGTTAGTTAGTTAGTTAGTTAGTTAGTTAGTAAGTAAGTTATTAGTTAGTTAGTTTAGTTAGTTAGTTAGTTAGTTAGTTAGTTAGTTAGTTAGTTAGTTAGTTAGTTAGTTAGTCAGTTAGTTAGTTAGTTAGTTAGTTAGTTAGTTAGTTAGTAGTTAGTAGTTAGTTAGTTAGTTAGTTAGTTAGTTAGGTTAGTTAGTTAGTTAGTTAGTTAGTTAGTTAGTTAGTTAGTAGTTAGTTAGTTAGTTGTTAGTTAGTTCGTTAGTTAGTTAGTTAGTTGTTAGTTAGTTAGTTAGTTAGTTAGTTAGTTAGTTAGTTAGTTTTAGTTAGTTAGTTAGTTAGTTAGTTAGTTAGTTAGTGTTAGTTAGTTAGTTAGTTAGTTAGTTCGTTAGTTAGTTAGTTAGTTAGTTAGTTTTTGTTCGTTAGTTAGTTAGTTAGTTAGTTAGTAGTTAGTTGTAGTTAGTTTTAGTTAGTTTAGTTCGTTAGTTAGTTAGTTCGTTAGTTGTTAGTTAGTCGTTAGTTAGTTAGTTTAGTTAGTTAGTTCGTAGTTAGTTAGTTAGTTAGTTAGTTTTAGTTAGTTAGTTAGTTTAGTTCGTTAGTTAGTTTTAGTTAGTTAGTTAGTTTTTTAGTTAGTTTCGTTAGTTTTAGTTAGTTTAGTTAGTTAGTTAGTGTTTCGTTAGTTTTCGTTAGTTAGTTAGTTAGTTAGTTAGTTTGTTCGTTAGTTAGTTAGTTAGTTTTCGTTCGTTTCTTAGTTAGTTAGTTTTTCGTTAGTTAGTTAGTTCGTTCGTTCGTTCGTTCTTCGTTCGTTCTTTTCGTTCGTTCTTCGTTCGTTGTTCGTTCGTTCGTTAGTTCGTTCGTTCGTTTTCGTTTCGTTCGTTCGTTCGTTCTTTCGTTCGTTCGTTCGTTCGTTAGTTCGTTCGTTCGTTCGTTCGTTCGTTTTCGTTCGTTCGTTCGTTCGTTCTTGTTCGTTCGTTCGTTAGTTCTTTTCGTTCGTTCGTTCGTTCTTTCGTTTCGTTCTTGTTCGTTTCGTTCGTTCGTTCTTTCGTTCGTTTTCGTTCGTTCGTTCGTTCGTTCGTTCTTCGTTTTCGTTCGTTCGTTTTTCGTTCGTTTCGTTCTTTCGTTCGTTCGTTCGTTCGTTCGTTTCGTTCGTTCGTTCGTTCGTTCGTTCGTTCGTTCGTTCGTTCGTTCGTTCGTTCGTTCTTCGTTTCGTTCTTTCGTTCGTTCGTTCGTTCGTTCGTTCGTTCGTTCTTTGTTCGTTCGTTCGTTCGTTCGTTTTCGTTCGTTCTTTCGTTCGTTCGTTCGTTCGTTCGTTCGTTCGTTCGTTCGTTCGTTCGTTCGTTCGTTTGTTTCGTTCGTTCGTTCGTTCGTTCGTTTTTCGTTTCGTTCGTTTCGTTCGTTCGTTCGTTTTCGTTTCGTTCGTTCGTTCGTTCTTCGTTTTCGTTCGTTCGTTCGTCTTCGTTCGTTCGTTCGTTCGTTTCGTTCTTTCGTTCGTTCGTTCGTTCGTTTCGTTCGTTCGTTCGTCGTTTTGTTCGTGTGCCTTCCTCCCTCCCCTCCGCCGCCCTCCCCTCTCCCCTCGGGCCTGTTGTGCGCTCCTTAATGCTATATACCTAAATCCATGCAAGGGACCACCTTCCCAAATTCACTTCAATAATGGATTGAAACATTGGGAACATTTTAAAATTACGTTTATCTAGCCAGCCTATTTTACAACACAAGACTACTTTCACATTTACACTTTCATTTTGGTTCATATTTATAGATATATTAAAATCAGTGGCCAACACATAGAGTGTCACTATTTTGTTAAATACAATAATTATTTAATTTATCTGTAAACTTTTGATAGTTTTGAAAATATACCTCCCATGATTTTTGATTGATTTTATCTTTCCGTTTGTAACACATACTCTAAGTCCTAATTAATTTCTAAGACAATAGACCACACGAGTGGTTGTTCAAAAATTATGAAATTGAAATAAGATTCACAAAAATTACTTTTTGGGAAACAAGCACCCATTAAACTCCTAAGATCTATGTCTATATGTAGGACCACCTTCCGTAATTACATTTAATTTACAACATGGCCTTTGATGGTGGGCATATAATATAGTACTCTTACTTGTCTGTGTTGTATATATGTATATAAAAGCTCAGCTTCTGTTGCCTATGTCTGCCGATCACAGTTAGCAATGCATATAAAATCCATTTATATGTTGATTTCGTTATTGTCATTACTATTGCTGTTTACTGTTAATGTTGTTACTGTTGTTGTTATTTATAATTTATTTTATTTATTTATAATATTTGTAAATTTAGTTGTGTGACATTTATACAAATTTATAGCAACAATAAACATAAATTATAATTAAATGTTAAATTATGTACATATTAAAATCTACCCAAAGTTGAACATAAATAGATATGTATATTATATATGTATGTATGAACAAATATGTATGTATACAAATTTAGCGGAAATTCGTCAATTTATAAGCTAATAGAAAAGTTACAAAATACATAATAAATTACAAACTAACTGAATTTAACGTGTAAGTCTGATTAAAGAAATTGGAAAAGATTACGACGATACGATTTCCATTTTAATGATTTTTTAATACATTCTGAAAACAGCAAAATTCTAAAAATTATTTACAATTTAATATCTATATATAAATAAATATCATGAACTTAGGCATATACAGATTCCATAATAGCATATGTACCTCAAAATTGAGATATTCTGTTTTACGTATTTTGTCTATAGTAATTTTTGTTAACCTCGAATATTACTATTTAAATATTAACACTGCATTATTTTATATCACTTTGCGAAATATTATTTATTATTTCCTTTTTTTTATACCACTTATATCTTAAGCTTTTTGCTTTCATATTTATCATTTTCTCTTACTCATACGAAAACACTTATAAGCCATTTGGCCATTTTTCACACATGCTTACCAAAAGTTGCTTCAACTTTTAATGCAAATAAAAACAACAACAATAACAATAATAATAATGATGATATGAAAAATGAAAAAAAAGTATGTATAAGAAAAATAATAATAAAAAAGTTGAAATCATTTACATGACATGCCTTTAAGCAGAAACAATGAATGATAAGTGGTGGTGCACCATTAAAGATAAGAACATACATACATACACACATATGTATACCCAATAAATAATTATTTGTTAAGATGATGATATCTGTTGGAGTTGTTTTTGTGCTACATACATACATATGCACGTTTTCGTTCTGTTAATGCAAATTTACTTTTGATGTTTTTAGTTTTGATACAAAATATGTTTAATAGGATGTGTATTTAAGGATATCTCACAAGTTATATGACAGAAAAAAACTTTGCATACTGCTGATGTATTTAGTTGCAAGTTCTTTTTGAAAAGTAACTACGCTGGAATCTAATATTTTATTGGTGTTTGAAGGTATTGGTGACATATCTATATATATAAAAGAGTAGCGTTACTGACTGACTGCTTCAACATCGCACAGCCCAAACGGCTGAACCTAGAATTATGAAATTTTGACAATAGATGTGTAAAACTGGTTTTCTTAATTATCTTACCCAATATTAGTGATACAAGAAAAATTTTAAATGTACCTGTATCTACTCTTAAAATGATCAAATGGGTGTCTGGTACTTTTTTGAAATTCGTACTTTTAAGGGGTGAAAATGTGTAACAAAGGTGATTTTGATACCTTTTTTGGCCCTTTATAACTTTTTAACTAATAAACAAAATAACATTTTTGTAAATATTTTGAATATATCTCCCAAAATTAGGAGACACCTGTTTCGTACTTTTTTAAAATTCAATCCCTTTTTGGGTGTAAAAGGGAGAAAACTGTATTTTTGGTTAATTTTTTAGCACATTAAGAAAACTTTTTCGATTTATTGAATTATTCCTATTAAATTACGAACTAACTCTGTAATATTTATTGAAACAATAATTTTTGCTATTTCACTGGGGAAAAAAGTACCAAAAAGGGGGGAAAACGGGAAATTTAATTTTATTCAAACTTATTGAGCCAATTTTTATTAAATTTAAAAAGGTAGTTTATTTACTCACACAAAATAAGCCTTTTTGTATATTATTTTGGGCTAAGGGACTAAGGGCTATACAGGACCAAATTTTTCGGGAAGAAATGAATGCAGCTTTGAGTTGTATCTGTGATATATGGATTTAAATACGGAGCATTTAGTAGACTTAATTCTCGAAAAAGTATATTTCTAAGCGAAAAGGGGAAATATTTTACTCTTTTTATTAGTACTTTCCACTGAGGTAGAATTTATTCCACTTTTGGTACTTTTTCTTTCTTCAAATTATACTCTTTGTATGTTCTATAATATGAATTCAAAACATATGATTATTAAACATACAAGGTCCTCATTGAATAACATTCTTTAAGAGAGAACTTTTTAGTACTTTTTATCTCATAAATGGTACTTTTTGAATTTTCTAAAAGATTCAATCTAGGAACATAAATTTTAACATACATATATGGTACCTTTTGGATTCTCTATGATGGTTACCGGAACACATGACACACGGTCCTTATTAAATGAGAATTTATTGAGAGAGATTTTAGTACTTTTTCGTTTTTCCGATGGTACATTTTGATATTTTTGCGGTATTGAACATAGGAATATAAAATTTAAAACGTAGGGACCTTAGTGAATTAGAATGGGACTTTTGGTACTTTTTAATTAATCAAATTATATTTATATATAATATAGAACACAGATATATCAAATTTTTGGTTGATAAATATTTTATAGTACTTTTTTTTCAAATAGTACTTTCGAAATGTGGAAACTAAACGAATGAAACTAAAAATTCAAGCTTTTTACTGAATTCGAATTTATTCACTTGACTTGAACGTAAAAAACTGAAATATTAAAAAAAATTTTTAATCAATTATGATTTTCTATAAATGTAAACAAAATTTTGTATGTATTTAGTTTTGGTTAGGGTAACGAAGCACCCAGGGTATGCTAGTACATATATAATTATAACAAGGAAATAACTGTTTTAGAACCACACTTCATATTTTAAAAACAACAATCATTCATTTATATACTATTGAAAATCTGTCGTATACTTATAATTTAGGGCTTCTGAAATTCGATTTACACTACATAATGTCCTGCTCCTAGTCACTTCAATTTATTGCATCAATTATTTATCACAAACAACAACATTTGATTACATGTAAATGAAAATGTGTGCGTTCATCATATGGTGTATATATGACATTATGGCGGGCCAAAAAAGAAACTGAAAATTAACATTTTTATACCCACCATCAAAAAAGATGGGGGTATATTGATTTTGTCGTTCCGTTTGTAGCACATCGAAATATTGGTCATAGACCCACAAAAGTATATATATTCTGGGTCCTCATTAAATTCTAAGTCGATCTAGCCATGTCTGTCCGTCTGTCTGTCCGTCCGTCCGTCTGTCTGTTGAAAGCACGATGGAGTCCCAATGGAAAGAGCTAGAGGGTTGAAATTTCACATAAATATTTCTTACAGGAAAGGTTTGTTTGGTATTGAAAATGGGCAATATCGGTCCACATTTTCTGATAGCCCCCATACAAGTGGCCCCTCAAAAAACAGCTTTAACAGCCATAACTTGTTTAAAAATACGAATATAGCGATAAAATTCGACATAAGTAAGTTTCTTATGATCCAAAATCATTATGCAAAATTTTATGAGGATCGGTTCATAATTGACCCTACCCCCCATATAAGGTCCCCTTCAGAAAATGACTTTAACGTTCATTACTGGCTTAAAAATACTAGTATATAGATGAAATTCCGTAATAGCTGTTCTGACGTCAATATTTGAAAATATATTAAAAAGGTCCTTTTTGAGGATTTCGTAATTTTTTCAATATTTTCATTGACATACATATAACACTTTATGATTTCATTAGGCAATAGAACAAATATTTCAATTTAACTGAAGTCATTGAAAGAGCTTCTCAAAAACCTTTCACATAATATACGAATTTCATAACATTTTTTTGAATGAAAGACAAAAAAAATTAAATCGTAAAAAAGGACCTTTTGACCCAGCTAACCCAGGATAGAAA